>NC_063165.1:51728383-52035883 GCF_023159225.1 Perognathus longimembris pacificus
GAAGTAACTGGAGCGGTCATTACCCCTGTTACCTAACAGTAATTAGAGTTTCCTAATTAAGAGGAGGGAATTGGCCGGGAGGAGGGGGGTGGCAACTGTTAGGCAGATGGAGAAAAAGGGTGGTGGATACAACACATGAAGATAATGTGTCCTATCATGGTGCTGCTTGTTCCCATAATGCCTCCAACTCCTGCTCAAATGTTTCATTTTCCCATAGTGCCATGGGTTGTCCTGCTCAGCCAAGTAAATGAGCTGGGGAGATGCCTGCACAAGCCATCAATCAATCAGTGCAAAGCCCAGGGGAGGAGATACAGAAGAACCCCATGCTATAAATATAGCCTTCAGAGAGGACTTCATTGGAGTCCTCTATAAGCCCCTCTCTGGGTAGAGTCCCCTCTACTTCCCTTTCTTGGCCTTCCTTTACTTTCAATAAACTTACAGTGTTTACCAAAAAAAGAGAGAGAGAGAAGAAGGAGAGAGAGACACTTTGAAAAGCAACAGACGAAGCAATGAAATTGAAGATCACTACAAGAAAGAATAAAGAGATCCTTATAGGGTAATACTGCCAATGAAATGCCTATCTCCTGCATAATGCCCTTTAAAGTCTTGCCGGTCTATGAGACTACACCAAAGTTTCGCAGTGTTGGACAGAATCTTTTTTTTTTTTTTTTTGCTGGTCATGAGGGCTTGAACTCAGGGCCTGGGCTCTGTCTCTGAGCTCTTTTTCTCAAGGCCATCACTCTACCACTTTGAGCCACAGCTCTGCTTTTTCTTCCTGGGGCTGGCTTTGAATCACACTCCTCAGATCTCAGCCTTCTGAATAGCGAGGAGCCACTGTAGCCCAGAAGAAAGAACCATTTTGATCTTAGGTTCTATTTTATTATTTTGCTGTGTGAAGTATTCTTCATGTTCCATGAGATACTTCATGAGATTTAATAGAAATAATATCCTGGGATGGGTGCCGGTGGCTCACGCCTATAATCCTAGCTAATCAGGAGGCTGAGATATGAATATCATGGTTCAAAGCCAGCTCAGCCAGGAAAGTCTATGAGACTCTTATCTCCAATTAACACCAGAAAATCAGAAGTGGTCCTTTGGCTCAAAGTAGTAAAGTGCTGGCCTTGAGCACAAAAGCTCAGAGATGGGACCCAGGCCCTGAGCTCAAGCCCCACAAACAACAACAAAATAATAATAAATATATATATCCCGGGTCCTGAGATGAAGGTCAACAGGTACTGCTCATGGGCCACCAGATATTTTATAGAGTTTAAAAAAATTGTATCACTGTAATTCATAGAAATACATTTATTTTCAAAATCACCATATAGCTCTGTGTGTGTGCATGGTGTGTGTGTGCACACGTGCACATGCATGTGTACATGAGCCAGTCCTGGGGCTCGAACTCAAAGTCTGGGGCACTGTCCCCGAGCTCTTATCAAGGCTAGTGCTCTAACACTTGAGTCACAGCTCCACTTCCAGCTTTTTTCTAGGTGCCAGTCCAGGCAGGGCTTACACTCAGGGCCTGACCACTGTCCCTGAGCCTTTTTTTCTCAAGGCTAGTGCTCCACCTAGAGAGCCACAGCTTTTTCTGACTTGTTTTGGTAATTAATTGCAGATAAGAGTCTCATGGACTTTCCAGCTTATAGTTGGCTTCAAACAGTGATTCTCACATCTCAGCTTCTGAGTGGCAAGGATTACAGAGGTGAGCCACTGGCACCTGGCCACTTCCAGCTCGCTTTTTAATAGTTAATTGAAGATGAGAGTCTCACAGACTTTCCTGCCCTGGCTGGCTTTGAACCACAATCTTAAGATCTCAGCCCTCCTGAGTAGTTAGGATTACAGGCGTGAGCCACTGGCACCTGGCTAAGAAACTTCTTTTGTTCTGTTTTTCAGACCAACCTTGACTTTCTTGAACTAGATTTCTTGAACATCTTCCTCTAGTGCTTGTGTTTCATTTCATGGAACACCCTTCCTCTGCAAGACAGAAAAAACAAAAATTTCACTTTGATCATCAGGGGCAGATTACAATAGGAAACACTCTCAAATTTTCTAACTTTTCAAAAATGTCACACCCAATAACCTTTACCTCCCCCAGCTCCATCTCCTAGAGTCTCCCTAACAGGTAGTTATTGTCTGCCAGGTATGGGGGCAAAAACATAAACATAGGCACTTTCGTTGCTGTCACAAGCTTAGGTTTCTCTAGCTTTGTTTCTAAAGACAGTGTTTTCCTATTTTCTGATTTTACCAGAAGTTCCAACTTTATCTTCATTATCTTCTGGACCAACTGTTACAACAGATTGCTATATTCTTTATACCTGTAATTCTAGCTGTTCAGGAGGAATTAAAGTCAGGCTGTGCAGAAAAGTCCATGATACTTTTCTTTCTAATTAACCAGCAAAAAAGCCCAAAGTAGAGGTGTGGTTCAACTGGCAGAGCATCATGCTTGAGCAAAAAAGCCAAGTGACACTACAAGGCCCTGAGTTCAAACCCCAAAACTGGCGTCACGCACACACACACACACACACACACAAATATCATTTTTTTACTCTACATCAATACAGAGTCTATAACATTCATCAGAACAAAAGACAATTTTTGTTAAGAAAAGGAAGAAAATACAAAATTACTCAGGAACTGAAAACCTAAATGATCATGATATAATGACAGATTTGACACCATGTGAAATTGGGTAGAAGTGAAATAAATATATCATATAAGGTATAACAAATTTTTGAGCAAAATAAATGCACTTAATGAAGCTAGAAAATGAATCTGTGCATCTTTGATAGAGATAAAACAAAGAGATGTCATTAGGATGCATTTAGATAAAGAAATTGCACATTAAAAAGAGGACTCATAAATGGGAAAAAGGAGCATCAGTTTTAAAATATTAGAATGATAGGAGTTTGCAATATACAAAAGAATGAAATAGTTCAGCAGAGATATATCAGTAAGGCATATTATGTAAATAAAAAAAGGCCAGGTGCCAGTGGCTTATCCCTGTAATCTTAGGTACACAGAAGGCTGAGATCTGAGGATCATAGTTTGAAGCCAGCCTGGGAAGAAAAGTCTGTGAGACTCTTATCTCCAATTAATCACTGAAAAAGCTGGAAGTGATGCTGTAAGCTCAAGTGGTAGAGCAAAAGGAGCTTTGAGCAAAAGTTGCTTAGGGATAGTGCCCAGCCCAGATTGGACAAAAAGGAAGAAACAGAGAGAGAGAGAGAGAGAGAGAGAGAGAGAGTGAGAGAGAGAGAGAGAGAGAGAGGAGAGAGAGGAGAGAGAGAGAGAGAGAGAGAGAGAGGAGAGAGAGAGAGAGAGAGAGAGAGAGAGAGGAATTGGGAATATGGCCTAGTGGCAAAAGTGCTCGCCTCATATACATGAAGTCCTGGGTTTGATTCCCCAGCACCACATATATAGAAAACGGCCAGAAGTGGCACTGTGGCTCAAGTGGCAGAGTGCTAGCTTGAGCAAAAAGAAGCCAGGGGACAGTGTTCATTGCCGAGTCCATGCCTCAGAACTGGCAAAACAAAAAAAGAAAGAAGACAAGAAAGGAAAAAATTAATTTCAATGTGAACAGACAGAAATGAAAGAACTGTTTGTGTAAAGGATATGTTCATGAATAAGAAATTGGCATTCATGAAATAAGCTGCTGGAGCACAATCTTTTTTTTTTTTTTTCCTAGTCCTGGGATTTGAACTCAGGGCCTAGGCTCTGCCCCTGAGCCTCTTTCTGCTCAAGGTTAGTGGTCTATCACTTGAGCCACAGTGCCACTTCGGGCTTTTTCTGAGTCGTTTATTGGAGATGAGGCTCATGGATTTTCCTACCTGGGCTGGCTTTGAACCTGATCCTCTGATCTCAGCTGCCTGAGTAGGTAGGATTACAGATGTGAGCCACCAACACCTGGCTAACAATCTTACTTGTGAAAGAAATGAAAATACAAAGTCTTTTTAGAACGTGCCTATTGCCAGGTATAGTGGCTTAAGTAGTCCCAGCTACTTGCAAGGCAGAGGTTGGTAGGATTGTAGTTGCATGTCAGTTCAGGCAAACACTTTAAGTGAGATTCCATCTTAAACCAATAAAAGGCTGGGCATTGTGGCCTGCACCTGTCATCATAGTTACTAGGGACTGTAAAGAGGAGGGTCTCAGTCAGTCTTGGCTGACCTAGCCATAAATGACAGACCTTATTTTAAAAAATAAAGCAAAATGCCTGCCTAGTAAACACAAGGCCTGAGTTCAAACACCAGAAAAATAAAATAAAAATAAAAATGCCTATGGCTCAGTGTGGCAGTACATTGTCTCTGACCTCAGCATTCAGGCTGAAAACGAGAGAACTTGGACTTCATTTCAATATCAGCATGGGCTGTAGTTCAAGACTTTGTTGAAAGAAAAACAAAAGTATTTACTTAATATTTTTCCAGTCCTGGGGCTTGAACTCAGGACCTTAGCACTGTCCCTGAGCTTTTTTTTGCTCAAGACTAGCACTCTACCACTTCAGCCACAGCAACAATTCTGGCCTTTTCTACTTATGTGGTGCTGAGGAATTGAACCCAGGGCTTCATGCATGCTAGGCAAGCACTCTACCATTAGGCCATATTTCCAGCCCTATATTTACTTTTGACTGTTGTTTTCAATTTTTTACTGAGGGTCTTATGTGGGAAGCAATTCTACAACCATTCAACTTTCTCTAGATTTTTCCCATCTCTCTTTCACAAGAGAAAAGATAAAATGGCAAAGAAACATATGAGGAAATGTTCAACATCCCTGGTAGTAAAGGAAATGCAAATAAAACAACCCCTGAGATACCACCTCACTCCAGGTAGAAATGGCCTATACTCTGAACTCAGCAACAACAAATGCTGGAGGAGTGCGGAGAAAGAGGAACCCTCCTCCATTGTTGGTGGGAGTGCAAATTAGTACAACCACTTTGGAGAACAGTATGGAGGTTTCTCTAAAAGCTCAACATAGACCTTCCCTATGACCCAGCCATACCACTCCTAGGCATCTATCCTAAACAGCAAGTCCCAAGATATCAAAAAGACTTTTGTACTTCCATGTTTATCGCGGCACAATTCACAATAGCCAAAATATGGAAACAACCCAGATGCCCCTCCACAGATGAATGGATCCAAAAAATATGGTACCTATACACAACAGAATACTACATAGTGATTAGGAATGGTGAAATATTGTTATTCACAGGGAAATGGTCAGAACTCGAACAAATAATGTTGAGCGAGACAAGCCTAGAACACAGCAAACAAAGGGGCATGATCTCCCTGATATATGACTGTTAAGAAGGGGTGATGGAGAGACAGTAGAGACCAGGTCTGTGAAACCAAAAACTGCTTGTCAAATGGTATTTCCCACAGGATTGGGTCAGCGACCCAACATTATGTAACTAAAACCAAACAACTACTCAACATATAAAGGTCAAAAATTGACCTCTCAGTGGAATACGATAGCTCAAAAGCTATGTATGTACATTCATATAAGACTACTGTTGACATATTGTCTAATATTGACATTACATTTAAAGCCCTAGGCGAATTTTCTTTGGGGTAGGCCATGTGGCAACTGTATATGTTCTTGGTACATTGTGTATTGTATATATGTCTACCTGACCTAGGGAAGGGAAAGAAAAACAGGGTGTAAGATATCACAAGAAATGTACACACTGCCCTACTATATAACTGTACCCTTTTTGAACAACACCTTGTCAAAAAAATTTTGTTTAATTAATAAATAAATTTAAAAAAATTGACCTCTCAGTGGATCACAATAGCTCAAAAGCTATGTATGTACATTCATATAAGACTATTGTCGACATATTGTCTATTGTTGACATTACATTTAAAGCCCTAGGCGAATTTTCTTTGGCATAGGCCACGTGGCTACTGTATATGTTCTTGGTACATTGTGTATTGTATATATGTCTACCTGACCTAGGGAAGAGAAAGAAAAACAGGGTGTAAGATATCAGAAGAAATGTACACACTGCCCTACTATATAACTGTACCCTTTTTGAACAACACCTTGTCAAATTATCAAATTGTCAAATTGTCAAATTATTAATAAATAAATTACAAAAAATAAAATAAAATAAAGCATTAACCAAACGCTAAAAAATAAAAAGCCAAAAGTGGTTCTGTGGCTCAAGTGGTAGAGCCTTGAGCAAAAGAAGCTCAGGGAAAGCACTCAGGCCCTGAGTTCATAAAGCCTCAGGACTGGCAAAAAAAAAAATCAGAACAGGTCTTATGTTTGATCTTAGACACATTTTGGACTAGGAAGGACAGATTTTTATTTTCTGTTTTTTTTTTTTGGCCAGTCCTGGGCCTTGGACTCAGGGCCTGAGCACTGTCCCTGGCTTCCTTTTTGCTCAAGGCTAGCACTCTACCACTTGAGCCACAGCACCACTTAAGGCCGTTTTCTGTATATGTGGTGCTGGGGAATCGAACCCAGGGCCTCATGTATATGAGGCAAGCTCTCTTGCCACTAGGCCATATCCCCAGCCCTCTGTTTTGGTTTTTGAAGAGAACATACTAGAAAGAAAGGGTGATTAAAATATTACTCAGAAATGCAAAGGAATGAAGAACTCATACATGCTATTCCACCATTGAACATTAAAACATTATGCTAAGTAAAAGAAAACATCACAATATATTGCCATATATTGCATTCTTTCATTTATATAAATGTCCAGGATAAGCAGATTCATAGAGAAAGAAATCGATTCGGATTGCTTAGGGCCAGGGGAGGTCATAAGAAATGACAACCAAGGGGCTGGGAATATGGCCTAGTGGCAAGAGCGCTTGCCTCCTACACATGAAGCTCTAGGTTCGATTCCCCAGCACCACATATATGGAAAATGGCCAGCAGGGGCGCTGTGGCTCAGGTGGCAGAGTGCTAGCCTTGAGCAAAAAGAAGCCAGGGACAGTGCTCAGGCCCTGAGTCCAAGGCCCAGGACTGGCAAAAAAAAAAAAGAAATGACAACCAAAAAGTCTAGAGTTTCTTTTGGGAATGATAAGAATATTCTAAAATTGATTGTGTTGATAACTGTACAACTCTGAATATAATGAAAAAAGCATATGTTTTAAGTGGATGATTACATAGTATATGAATTATATCTGAATAAAATTCTTACGTAAAAGACCAAAAAAAAAAAAAAAGATTTTTCCCGTCTCTCAACTCTTCATTTTTTTCTCAACTAGGGCAAGCACCCAGGAGGTAGAACATTTTGTTTAACTTTCTAATCTGATTCAGACAGATGGTAAAAATCTTTTAGCACTTTTCTCCCCTCTTCTGTTGTCTATTAACTTTAGCATTCTCTTTTGGGGGGCATTTAAAATCTTGTAAATAGATACAGTGTGTTTCTCTGATTTCAAAGGATAGAAATAACTTGTACTTATTGTTGTTGTTATTGTTACAGAGCATGGGGCTCTGAGTTGAAGCCTATATCAAAAAAAAAAAGAAAGAAAAGAAAAGAAAAGAAAAAAGAAGGAAGTGATGGAGGAATACAGAGGTATTTGGGATGCAGATGAAACAGCATCACCTTCCTTTACCCAACCTTCCATCTTCTAGCGTGTGAGTGGGACCTTCCATGACTTGAGGGACACCTGTAGGGATTATATTTGCTTCTTTCTCTAGAGAGTTTTAGCTAAATCATACCCTCCAAATCCCAGTAACCCTCTGAGTCTGGTGAGTCTCAGCTCTACCCTTCCTTGGAGTTCTAGGATCTACCTGTAGGCTATTAACCAGGAACCTTCCTCTTCAGTCCTAAAGTGGGCTGGAATTTCCCTACCTCAGGCCCCAGATCAAGTGGTATCAACTGAAGTGGGCAGGGCTACAGAGGGTTAGAAGTCACTGAGCATGACAAGTGGTTCTCCTGGAGTTCTGAGTAACTCCATGGGTTCTGGGTATCAGACTAGTGGAGCTGTTAAAGAAACAGCTTTATGACCCCATCCCACACCCCCAACAAATTGTCCAGTCTGGTGTCCTAACTAGGGACTTAACACTTAGCATTTTTATGATTTTGACATCACAGGCATTGTAGGAATATGCATTTGTGTGCTTTGATTTATTTCAAATCCAAATGCACAGAACTATCATACTCTTGCTTCTATGCCCTGCAGTGTTCTACAGAGAGGGAGTGGCCATTCATTCATTCACTCATTCATTCAGAAACTGTTTACCTGCCCTGCTCCCGTGCTGATCTTGCTTAGCTCCAAGGACATGTACAGAACTACTTGCTTGCTCTTTGCCTGTCACTTATAAATGATTGTTTTTCATTTCCAGCTCTCAGTCCCTCTACTGTTCTGGACTCTCTAAATACTGAAAACTGCTGACTCTGGTCAGCCCTGGCTGATGAGTTATAGTTGACAATTAAAAGAAGAGTGTGAGGAACTTGTGCAATACAAGTCCTTTTCAGTATCTTCCGATTTCTTCATTTAATGTGCTCCCAAAATAGGAATCCATTAAAGCATGTGTTGTCACATAATGTAACACAATAATTCCTTTTTTTCTTTTTGGAGGTGCCAAGGTTTGAACTGAACACATTATGCTTGCTAGGCTGTTTGAACCATACCTCTACTTCCAGGTTTTTTCTGGTTAATTGGAGATAAGAGTGTCTTGGACTTTTCTGCCCAGGCTGGCTTCAAATCATCATCCTCCAGATTTCAACTCCCCAGAATAGCCAGGATTATATGTGTGACCCACCAGGACCCAGTACACAATGGCCTCTTTCTATTCCTGGTTCCAAAGCTGGTGATAGAGTGTTGAAGTTACACAGATCCAGTCACCCAACAGACACTTTTGTCCAGGCCCTGAGCCCAGAATAGAAACTAGACATCAAGGAAGAATGGCCTCACCCTGCCACCATTCTACTGCCTCTTTACTTTCTGCTCTATGCCCCTCCCTGCTTTGCTCTGTATCTATTCATATTGAGAGATAAGTGATTGGGTAAACAAACACGTAAGTCAGAACAAGTCTTCCTTTCACAGCAATTCTGAATAGAATAATGTGTGTACATAAGTGTTCCTTATTCTAGGAGATGAAGCTCAGCCTCTTCCCATTACCCTCATTTCTCACCCTCCCTCAGTCATGAGTGTGGGCTGGACTTGGTGACTCACTTCCAGAGAACAGATGATGGCTAGGGAGAACCAGTACCGAGGCAGAGGGTTGTCCTGGCAGATCCTGCTTCACCAAGTGATGGCAGTGGCATGTGAACATCGTGCCCATTGGTAGGATGAGATGAGTTGGGCACAGCATCCCTGTGGCATTCTTTCCCAAGCCCTCAATCCCAGGCCAGTCATGAGCAAAGCAGAAGGCTACCACAATTGGATGTGCATTGTATAAAATGTCTGATTGATACTTCAAAACTATCAAGGTCATAAAAAGCAAGAAAAAAACAAACAACTAATCACTAAATACAATTGTTATTTTGGAATGGATGCTGAGACCCGCAAAAGTCATCAATGAAAATATGTAGTGAAATACAGTAAGATCTGAAGTTTAATTAATAGTAACATGCATATTGGTTTGTGAGGAATATTTACATGTTTATGTACTTACTTGGAGAGAAAGTCTTACTATGCATGTGGTATGCACCTTGCTACGCAACTTAGGCTGTCGCAAACTCTCAATCCTCCTATGTTGGACTCCTAAATTCTAAGATTACAGGTATTCACCACTATGTCTGATTCCAATTGTGTGTGTGTGTGTGTGTGTGTGTGTGTGTGTGTGTGTGTGTGTGCATGCGCGCGCGCCAGTCCTGGGGCTTGAACTCAGGGTCTGGGTACTGTCATTGGGCTTCTTTTGCTTAAGGCTAGGGTCCTACCACTTGAGCCACTGCTTCATTTTCTGGTGGTTAGTTGGAGATGAAAGCCTCACAGACTTTCCTGTCTGGACTGGCTTTGAACTGTGACCCTCAGATCTCAGCTTCCTGAGTAGTTAGGTTTACAGGTGTGATCAACTGGCACCTGGCTGGATCCCAATGCATTTTTTTTTTACTTTTATGGAACAAGAATAAAAAACTGAATAATTCCTAACTTTTTAATAAGATGAGTACAAGACCTATAAAGACATTGCAAACATTGAAAATTATTGAATAATATACTTCATGAATCTACATATAAATACTGTATGATTAACATTAGCAAATCAAATCCAGCATTATAAAAAATATATCCCAGATTTATTCCTGTGAAGCAAGACTAATATCATTTGAAAAATCAGTCAGTATAAATTTAACATTAAAGATTAATATTTAATTGTAATCATCTCTATGCAAAACTGTACAGGGTTTATGTTATTTATTTTATTTTTTGCCAGTCTTAGGGCTTGAACTCAGGGCCTGAGCACTGTCCCTGGCTTCCTTTTTGCTCAAAGGTAGCACTCTGTCATTTGAGCCACAGCACCACTTCTAGCTTTTTCTATTTATGTGGTGCTGAGCAATCGAACCCAGGGCTTCACACATGCAAGGTGAACACTCTACCGCTAAGCCATATTCCCAGTCCCTGTACAGAATTTAACACTTTTTAATGTAATAACATGCAGCAAGTCAATTATATAGTGCAACTTTTTAAATCCAGTAAATGGTAGTCATTACAAAAATCCTACAATTATGGCAAAATTTAATACTAAAATATGGAACACCTTCTCCAGACACAAAAACATGATGGTCACATGAGCTAATACCAACAATATTTTTTAAATTTTATTTATTTATTTTTGTTGGTCATGGGGCTTGAACTAAGGGCCTGGGCTCTGTCTTTGAACTATTTTTGCTCAAAGCTAGCACTCTACCACTTGAGCCAAAGCTCCACTCTGTCTCCTTTTTGTTTTGTTTTTTGTCTTGGTGGTTAATTGGAGATAAGAGTCTCACAGACTTTCCTGCCAGGGCTGGCTTTGAACCTCAATCCTCATATCTCAGTCTCCTGAGTAGCTAGGATTATAGGTGTGAGCCACCAGCACCCAAATAAGCAGTCTGTTTCTATATAGGCAAAAAGCGAACAAGATTTCACAAAAGAAGATGTCCAAGTGGAGTAATTGTCACATCAAATGCTCAAAACATAAAGATGGATATCCCTAATAGTTTGCTAATACATATCTACCAGAACAATTTGTCTTATAAATGCTGAACATACCACCTGTGGATGAGGATCTGGAGCAACTAAACCCGTTCTCTCTCTCTCTCTCTCTCTCTCTCTCTCTCTCTCTCTCTCTCTCTCTCTCTCTCTCTCTCTCTCTGTCTCTGTCTTTCGCCAGTTCTGGGGCTTGAACTCAGGGTCTGAGTACTGACTCTGAGCTTCTTTTGCTCATGGCTAGCATTCTAGCCATGATTTGAGCCACAGTGTCACTTCTGGCTTTTTCTGTTGATATAGTACTAAAGAATTGAACCCAGGATTTCATGCATTCTAGGCAAGCACTGTACCACTAAGCTACATTTCCAACCCCTAAACCCTATTTCCTGTTGGCAGGAATGCAAGTTGATGAAATGTGGGGAGCATAGTGAACTGCATACCTACCTATCAACAACCCAGCAATTTCCATCCCTCATATGCCCAAGGAAAATGAGTCTACCAAAAGACCAAAAGAATGTTTTAGCAGCTTTATCCTCCTCCTCCCCCCCACCCCCACAAAAAAGAAATCTGGGTAAGCCAAGCTCAGAGAGACAAATGGTACATGTTTTCTCTCATATGTGGAAGCTAGATCTAAAATACACCAGGGGACTGGGGATATAGCCTAGTGGCAAAGAGTGCTTGTCTCCTATACATGAAGCCCTGGGTTCGATTCCCCAGCACCATATATACAGAAAACGGCCAGAAGTGGCACTGTGGCTCAAGTGGCAGAGTGCTAGCCTTGAGCAAAAAGAAGCCAGGGACAGTGCTCAGGCCCTGAGTCCAAGCCCCAGGACTGGCCAAAAAAAAAAAAAAAAAAATTGTGGGTGGGAATGGGAAGGAAAAACTGGGAGAGAAAAAGAAATGTTCTCTCTCTCTCTCTCTCTGTCTCTCTCTATATCTATCTATCTATCTATCTATCTATCTATCTATCTATCTATCTATCTATCTATCTCTATCTCTGTCTCATCCTGGAGCTTGAACTCTGGGCCTGGGCACTATCCCTGAGCTTTTGTGCTCACGGCTAGAGCTCTACCACTGAATCACAGCTCCATTTCTGGCTGACTTACTTACTGTAACCCCTCTGTACATCACCTTAATAATAACAATTTTTATTTATTTATTTTTTGCCAGTCTTGGGGCTTGGACTCAGGGCCTGAGCACTGTCCCTAGCTTTGTTTTGCTCAAGGCTAGCAGTCTACCTCTTGAGCCACAGTGCCACTTCCAGCTTTTTCTATATATGTGGTACTGAGGAATCAAACCCAGGGCTTCATGTATAAGAGGCAAGCACTTTACCACTAGGCCATATTCCTAGCCCCTTATTTCTTTTTTTTTTTTTTTTTTTTTTTTTTTTTGGCCAGTCCTGGGCCTTGGACTCAGGGCCTGAGCACTGTCCCTGGCTTCTTCCCGCTCAAGGCTAGCACTCCGCCACTTGAGCCACAGCGCCGCTTCTGGCCGTTTTCTGTATATGTGGTGCTGGGGAATCGAACCTAGGGCCTCGTGTATCCGAGGCAGGCACTCTTGCCACTAGGCTATATCCCCAGCCCCCCTTATTTCTTATCCAACGTGATTAACAATAATTTTTAAAGAAATCTGATAACAACTAAAAGTCTATTCACCAGGGCTAGATAACCAAGTTGTGATATATTTGTAGAATAGAATAGCACACAGCAGTACAAAATACTAAACTACGGTTATATGCCACAGAGTAAACAAATATCACTGTCCTCGTTGGAGCAAAGAAACTAGGTGATAAAGAATATATATTATTTGACTCAAGATTCAGGAAAAGATGAACACCATAAATTGTGGCAGAAATGAGAGTAGTAGTTATATTTGGGGGCTTAGCTGATGACTAGAAAGGGGATAAGGCAGCCTATGGAGTGCTTGGTCTGTATATCCATCCATAAGCTAGTAACACATCATCTTGATACATTATCATGATAACAAACTTTTTTTCCTTTTTCATTACTGGGGTTTCAACTTAGGGCTTTTTCTTACTTGATAGGCAGGTGCTCTACCACTTGTACCACACATCAGCTCTTCATTGCTTATATTCTGGTAGGCTTTCCTTCTTCTTCTTCTTCTTCTTCTTCTTCTTCTTCTTCTTCTTCTTCTTCTTCTTCTTCTTCTTCTTCCTCTTCCTCTTTCTCTTCCTCCTCCTTTTCTTCTTCTTTTATTATTGTTATTTTGAGGTTTCCTTAGTTTAAAACGTATGCGGGACTGTAAAATATGAGAAAAAGTGTGAAAATGTTTTGAACTCAGGGGGGCTCTAAGAAGATGGATTAAGTCCTTCCTAGGTCATTTACTATTTACCTTGCTTGGCTCCTTCATTTTTGCCTATAATATAATAGGATCAGAAATTTTTGTTAAAACATCCTTACAGAAAGCCCAAACCCAGCTGGTTGAGATGTGAGCTTTTGACACACTCCTGCCCCCTGGTGGTGTTTTTCTTAGAATTCTGTGGATAGTGGCCAGAGCAAACCAATGTGAGAACTGTGAAACAAAAACTGTGAAATGAACTGTGAATTTTCGTACCACCTCAGGGCTTTTCCTCCTCTGTCAAACAGAACTAACACACCCCACTGGGAGTTTCAAAAGTCATTCACTCAGGCTAGGGGAATTTCTTGTTTTTATTTGAGGCTTTCCTTCTCTAGAGCCTGGATTTGTGGACCACACCCATCCATGTCTTTGCGTCTCTAGAGTGGCCTATAGAAGATGCCACAGGGCAGAGCCTCAGCTGGAGGTCCCTTAAGCAGCTACTGCCACAGGGAGGTAGAATGAATGTGGGAAGCATTAAGGCTTGAATAAGCAGGAACTGGATGAATTGGATGTAATAAAAGGACAAAGCAGTTGGGTGCAGGAACATCCCCCATCCTAATCAGAAGATAAATGGGGAAGACAAGAAATTATTAGGACTTTAGAGAGGAAAGGATTACATTGGCAGGGCAAATTTCTTTCTTTCTTTTGTTTATGTTGGTGGTACTGGGCCTTGAACTCAAGGCCTCTCCTTAGACTTTTTCTATTCATGGCTGGTGCCAATGACCTTGATTTTTTTTCTTATTTATTGTCAAAGTGATGTGATCTTCCTCATTAACTTAGTTTCTGACTCACAGTGTTTGTGAGCTCTCTTCCTACCCATGGTGTAGTTGTATTTGTTTTCCTTACGGTACTTATTCTACTCTGGGAATGAATGGTAATTTACTTTTTTCTAATTTTGGAATGTAGGTTGATTCCTATACTTCCCTATTATCAACGTGCTGTGCTGGTTATTCTTGTCTCTTTATTTTTTCCTTTTGGCAGGGCTGGGGATGGAATCTAGGTGGCAAGCACTCTGGCACTGGACCCTACGCCAGCTCTGATTCTTGGCCCATGTGTAGGAGCACTGTTACTTTTGCAAAACCTGGACAGGAGATTACTACTCTGAGGAGCTAAGTAAATGCCTTTAGCTTGACTGGGGATTACTAAATTGCTCCCTGCACTGATTGGAGCCAGTCCTCTCCCACTAGCTGTCCATTTCCTGTCAATTTCTCCATATCTTCATCAACACTTTGGATCCTCAGACTTGTGGTTTTGAGTGTCTGGGAGACATTAAAGGGTTTCTCTTCTATTTATTTTCCTTCTAACTAGTGCTAATTCATTTTTGCTACTAAAGGTACTTATGTGATGTTAATAAAGAAAAAAAGTGAAATGGAAAAAAAAAGTGATGTGATCTTGATGTTTTGCTGGTTAACTGGAGACAATAATCTCTCAGATTTGTCTGCCTGAGCTGGCTTTGAACCTAGACCTCAGCCTCCTGAGAAGGTAAGATTTCAGGCAAGAGCCACCAGTGGCCCAGCTATGTCCCCTTCCCTACTTTTGGAGGCACTGAAGGTTTTCAACTTAGAGTCTCAAACTTGTTAGCCAGGCATACTACTGCTAGGTCATGCTGTTGTGCCAAGTCGCAAGACCACCACCAAAAAGACCACCGAGACTCAGACATTCCGAAATGCAAAAGCAAGGCAAGGCTTTATTTAAGCGAGCTGCAACTCGGGCCTCGTCTTCCCCACCAACACAGCAGAGGTTAGGAGGAAGCCCTGAGCTGTGATTACACAGGGCTTATAAAGGCAAAGAACAAGGTTACAACAATCAGCTGTTCAAGCAAGCAAGATTAGGACACAGGTACAAATCTGATTGGCTCAGGGTTCAATTCTAAAATGGGGTTCACGTGGTAAAATGGGGCTCACGTGGTAAAATGGGGTTCACGTGGTAAAGTGGGGACTGACTTCAAAGTCTGGCACTTCAATGCCTCCCATCTTTTTTAGGACTAATTATTTTATTTTATTATTATACTTAAATTGAATCATTACTTTTTGAAATAGGGTCTTATTTCCCTCCTGCACACAGGCATGGTCCCTAGACCACAATCTATCTAAGATAGGCTCCCTACATAGCTAGGATACAGGCATGTGTCACTGGGCCTAGCTCTCAGGTCAGAGTCTTATGAACTTTTCTGTGCAGCGGACCTTGAACCACAAACTTCCCATTCAGGCTGATGTGGAATCATGACACTCCATTCTTAGTCTCCCAAGTAGCTTAGATTATAGCTATGAGTGGATTTACCAAAATTCTTTTTTTTTTTTTTTTTTTTTTTGCCAGTCATGGGCCTTCAACTCAGGGCTTCAGCACTGTCCCTAGCTTCTTTTTGCTCAAGGCTAGCACTCTGCCACTTGAGCCACAGTGCCACTTCTGGCCATTTTCTGTATATGTGGTGCTGGGGAATCGAACCCAGGGCTTCATGTATATGAGTCAAGCACTCTTGCCACTAGGCCATATTTCTCAGCCCCCCCCCAACAATTCTTTTTAAGTGTCACAGATTTCTCCCTTTTTATGACTGTACATGTGAGTTTGGAGTAGGAGTGGCAAAGAGAAACCAGCAATGAAGAAAAAGAAGTAGCAAGAAGCCTAGAAATGGGGTGTGGGTGGGAGCAAAGTCTGCACATTTAGATACCATAATCAAAAGTCTTGTCCTGTCCCCTAGCCTGAAATGATGTAAATAATCTGTTATTATACTAACTTTACACAACAAGTATTGCTAATATTGTTCAGTATTAATGTCATTGTTCAGTGTGAAACTTTTCTGAAGCTGGCCCTTACTGTGAAGTTATCCTGTTTGTTTGTTTGTTTTTTTGCCAGTCCTGGGGCTTGGACTCAAGGCCTGAGCACTGACCCTGGCTTCTTTTTGCTCAAGGCTAGCACTCTACCACTTGAGTCACAGCGCTACTTCTGGCTTTTTCTATAATCGAACCCAGGGCTTCATGTATGAGAGGCAAGTGCTTTACCACTGGCCCATATTCACAGCCCCTGTGAAGTTATATAATTGCAAGTGCCCACACCTGTTTTGCTCTGTATTACCCACACCTGTAACCCCACCCCCACCCCGCCTCCCAGGAGTGCTACATCCTGTTTTATCACCTGATGGTCAGATGTGTCCCTTTATGGTCAAGATGCTCTGACCTGTTTGTAACCAGTTTCTGGACATTTCTCGAAAGTAATGAACTGGTTCCTGGACACTTGAAATTAACAAGCCGCTACAATTAGGCAATAGGGAAAACTCCTGTGGTTTTGGGGTTTAAAAGCAGCCTTCTAAGATGGCTCAGGGCTGCCTGGATCTCGGGTGCAGTCCTATCATACCAGCACTTTCTCACTCAATAAAACTCTTTTCATTCCCGATCGTCATCTAGGTGGTCTCATTGATCTTCGATTTCTGGACCCCCATAACAAGCCATTTGGTCTTGGCAGTAGGACCTTTCCCTGGCCTGTGACCTTAGTACTCTCTTGTTGCCTATAGGCTGACCAGGGCTCTGGCTTCATTGTCCTACCTGATCATCTCAGAGGGTCCTGGATGAGTCCTATGGCCACCCTTAACATCTGCAGCTTTTGTCTGCCATAATTCTTCCACTGAGGCTGACCATGGATAAATTTGTGATGAGACCTAGGATTATGGGTATGATCCTAGAAGAACGATCTAAGTAGGAAGGCAAGAGGTGCTTAAGAGCTGCTTTTGCTGAGCCCAAGAATTGACTGAAAGCAGGAGAAAAGCTGGGCATCTCCATCTTTACTCTCTCTGTAGTTACTCTGCAGTTTGGAAGAACAGGACTAATCAAGACTGCTAGATAGCATCTTTATGATCAGGGGCCAAAACAACCTCCCCCCTCCCATGAAACAATACAATATCCTCAGGATATACCACCCACCAAGAAGGAATGATTTGTTTATCCTAACCAGAAGTGACAGCCATAATAGCATATCTAAATCCTTCCCAAAATAAGGAGGACTGAAAGAAGGATCTACCAGGCAATACATTGACCAAGGCTGTTTAATAATTATGTATGCCTCATTCTTTCTGTCCTCAGTTCTTTGTCCATTTAAACCTATAGCTCCTATTTTGTAACCTGAAGCTGGCTGAAAATATACTGAAGTGTTGTATTCCCATGGTTTCTATGTAATAAATCTCTTTCCTCTATCCTGTTTTTATTTGGTGAACAGGGGTGAGTGGCCAGACCTGACATGACAAATTTCTGGAGTTTGGGGCCTGAGGTTTAAAATTCTGATTTCTGCTTGGATTCTAGATCCAGCTTGGTAATTCCTAAGTTACAACTTCATAGAGTCTTGTTTCTGTCTTTGAAAGAAGGACACATTTGTCTTCCCTAACTCTAAGAGGTACTACAAATGAAACGTGTGAATTAAAGGCCTGTGCCATCATAAAGTGTGATTAATATCCAGAAGCCAACAAGCCACCCCTCTTCTCCCTTAGGAGCCATGTGGCATCCACGCTCTCTCCTTCCCACCTACTTTTCTCCTTTCCCTTCATGGCCTGCTCTTTGCATGTAATTCCTACTTATACCTTAATAACACTGTTAGAAGTATAGACAATTAAATCTGAAATAGTCACAACTTGCCCAGAGGTATTTATATACTAAGTCTTATCTCTGTTTTGGGGGGTAAAAACATTTAGACCTTGTTCAACAAATATAAACCAACATCTGGGGGTAGAGGAGAGAAATGAGGTTTGCTTTGTGTTCTGAAATGGCTGTTTTTTCAAATCTGAATTTTCCCATAGGACCTGGAATTCAGGGTGAGTCACTGTGGTCAATGTTTGTTAAAGAGGCAGCTTCAAAGAATTCATTGTTCTTTTCTATGCACAGTCACTCTTAAAAACACACACACTCACACACACACCAGGATTAAATTGTATTTGGTTGTCCAATTGACCAATGTGGTCCTGACAGATGTAATAGTGAGAAAGCAAGCCACTGAAGTGCCTTGATTTTCCTATCTGTAAAATAAGGGAAATATATCTATTACCAAATGTATGCTGGGAATATTAAATAAGTTAATAGGTTTAAAACAGAACAGCGTTTGGCAGTTAGTAACCATGCTAAGCATTGTAATAAGCTAATACTCATCACATGGCATATTAAAAAAAATCTGGCAGGCATTGGTGATTTCACTCCTGTAATCCTACCTATTGAGGAGGCTGATATCTGAGAATCAAGGTTCAAAACCAATCAGGGCAGAAAACTATTTGAGACAATCTCCAATTCGCCCGCAAAAGAGCTGAAAGTGGAGGCATGGCCCAAGTGGTAAGAGTGCCAGCCAAAAGTTCAAAAGCCAAGCAGGAGGTCTGAAGCCGTCAGTCTGAGGCCTAGTACCAACACACACACACACACACACACACACACACACACACACACACACAATTTAAACCATTCTGAAAAAATAAATCCTTAATCTCCTTACTTCACACTTGACCCTCACTCCCTTTACCACAGGGAACTGGTAAGGTTATGGTGTGAACATCCTGACAGATGTTTTGTGCCTGGAATTATCCTATGTCACCATTTGCCCCGGAACCTCACAGCTCCTTCCTTTTTCCTGCAGGCCTCAGTGTGGGCAGTGGATCTCACCAGAATCTGGTTGATAGACACTTGGATTCTCCCCAGCCTTGCTCTCCTGCGCATCCCCTCTTCCCTCATCATTCAGAAGCATCCAGTGGAGCCGGAAAAGGCTTCCTCATTTCTCCTCACAGCTCTTTTCCTATTGAGCAAGTCTCAATAGGAGCAAGGCTGTGGGCAGCTCTTGCCACACCCTTCAGCGGTGGAGGCTCTTTCCAGAGAAAGAAGAAGTAGGGTGATCTGTCCTGGGCCTGAGGGTGCCTCCTACACAGCAGCACCCTACTTCCCCTGGGACTCCCAAAAATCTTAGTAATCATCTGTTACCACAGAAATCAACCCCACTGGGGAGGGCATGTGGGTCATGTGGTAGAGTGCCTGCATAGGAACTCAATTTTGGGCTCAACTAAGAGGAAAGAGGTCCAGAGAAGAGAAGGAGGAGGAGAAGGAGAGGGGGAGGAGGGAGGTCAGGGGAGGGGAGAAGAGGGGGAGGACCTTGCTTAGGTACCTAGGCAGTTAACTGTACCCAATAACTTACAGTTCTGGCAACAGAGAGTCCAACAGTGTGAAGCTAATGGTCAGTGTCATCCCAATACTTGCTCTTGCCTGCAGGGGTTACCATCTATATGGATGACCTTCTTCCTTACAAATGGTTAAATCTAGGTCCATTTAGTAAAAGCAGTAAATGATCAGCCTCCACCCTCCTTTACCATGAGATCGCACTCCTTGGGGCAGTTACAATCATATAAGGCAACAAGATCCCCTTAGAGTGATCTTCAGGTCTGGGCAGCTGTAAGACCCTTTATCTACTATTTGGGTAGCAGCCATAAATCCTAGCTGCCATGATGAACCCCCTGGGCCACATGTCCACACTGGGGTTTCTGCCTCCTAGCCCCTCCTCGGCACAATAGATTATAAAGGTCACCTAACAAAGTAGCTGGCACTTCTCACCCTTTCATGTGAGAAGGGGGTCTTGATCTCTTTGCTAGCAATAACCCTTTTCTTTGTTCTTTGTACCTGGATGTTTGTGTGGTTTTCTGGCAAAGTCTACTTTCTAACAAAGTCTAATTTACTCCAACATTGGTCTTATTCCCAGTACTGCTAAAAAAAATTAAAACAGAAAAGCATCACCAGTGAAAAGAAAGAGACAAGGAGGGTTCCATGATAAAAGAGATGGAGAGAACCCCAAACTACAATCTAGCTTCCCAGTTTCCATACAATCTCAGGAACTTGAAATCCATAGATGAAAAGCACTTTAAGGGGTTTCACAAAAGAGGAAACCTTACAAGGTGGAAGTTAGTTTATTTAGTAAAATAGGACAAAGCTGGGAGAAGTAGAAAGGAAGAAAGAAGCACATGGCCATGATGCAAGAGGTGGGAACAACAGGCCCCCTGTCTCCTTTATTTCAACCTTACACTGAAAACAGGTTTGTTTTGTTTTTTTTTGACCAGTCCTGGGGCTTGGACTCTGGGCCTGAGCACTGTCCCTAGCTTCTTTTTGCTCAAGGCCAGCACTCTGCCACTTGAGCCACAGCACCACTTCTGGCCATTTTCTGTATATGTGGTGCTGGGGAATCGAACCCAGGGCCTCATGTATATGAGGCAGGCACTCTTGCCACTAGGCCATATCCCTAGCCCCTGAAAACAGGTATTGCTATCCCATTTACAGGTAAGAAAACTGAGAGGTGAGAGAGACAAAGATGAAGGAAAGAATCCTGTTCTTTGAGGGGTGTTTTGGGGCCATTCAGCTCAGTGCTGACTGAACAAGTGGTGGTGCCTTCCTGCCTGGCCGCTGAAGCCCAGTTCTGCAGTCCTGTAGGAGGTGGATAAAAGCCTTAGATTTAGAGGGAGTGAAAACAGAAGAAAATCTGGTTTCCTCAACCTGGGGAAGTAACATCTCCATCTTCAGAAGGAATTGATGCTAGACACAGGAATACATTTAAAAAATCAACCCCCTCCACGAAATTTAAAAAATCAAACCCCAAAACACTTGGGTGGGATTTTAAACATAAAGCTAATTGAGCATAAATTGTTCATGGATGTGCTGTAGTTACCTGATATTATACTTTGCTTTATTAGGGTGATGTCATTTTTCTTGCTTCCTCTGCTTTTTAGAATATGCCCTAGGGAATGATGGTTAAGTCAACGATTAACCTCATACACCACCCTACTTTATCTATTTTATGACACTGAAAGATGTGTGTGTGTGTGTGTGTGTGTGTGTGTGTGTGTATGTGACTGTATTTTGGCCTCAGGATCTTTGTTTACCTAGGCAGGTGCTCTACCACTTGAATTACACTCCTAATCCCCTTTGGTTTTTAGTTATTTTTTGAGTGGGGTCTCACACTTAGGCTCTGGCTGGCATGGGCTCTGGTCTTCTTGTTTATGCCTCTAATGGAAGGGGCACACCACAGCCAACTTTGACTGAGATGGAATCTGTGAACCTTTTACCCAGGCTGGTTTCCAACTTTGATCGTCCCAGTAGCTAGTATTACAGACATGAGTCACTGCATCTGGCTATTACAATGTTTAATTACTGTTTTCATTTTGCAAGTAACTTTTTTTTCTTTTCCAATACTGGGGTTTAGACTTAGGATTTGACTTGTTAGTAAGTGCCCTACTATTTAAGCCATACCCCCAGCCCCGACACACACACACACACACACACACACACACACACACACCTAAGATATATCTAATTGGTATATATATGATATACAATGAAGATATATTATATGTATGCATATATATATATATGCATATCCTGGGGCTGGGAATGTGGCCTAGTGGTAAAGTGCTTGCCTAGCATACATGAAGACCTGGGTTTGATTTCTCAGCACCACATATATAGAAGAAAAAAACAGAAGTAGCACTGTAGCTCAAGTGGTAGAGTACTAGCCTTGAGCAAAAAGAAGCCAGGGACAGTGCTCAGGCCCTGAGTTCAAGCCCCAGGACTGGCAAAAAAAGTAAAATATCTTATTTTCCCCACTGAAATGTGAGCTCCAGAGTAGCAGGACCTGCTCACCTTGCTTTCCTCTATATCCCTATTCCTAGGACAGTGCTTGGCATGTAGTCAGTATTTAAAATAAAACAATAGCTGTAATCCTAGCTCTTCAGGAGGCTGAGATCTGAGGATCATGGTTCAGCACAGGAAGAAAAGGCCCCAGGAGACTCTTATCTCCAATTAACTACCAGAAAACCAGAAGTGGTGCCGTGGCTCAGAGTGATAGCACGCTAGACCATAAGCTGAAGAGCTCAGGGACAGTGTCCAGACCCAGAGTTCAAGCCCCATGACCGACAAAACAAAGAATAAATAAAATAAAATGATGAAAAAACAATGACTCTGATGGACATTCCAATACTTCCAGATTATTTGAAGGTGATGAAAAGCTTGATCCAGGCTTACCCTGTGAATGCCCATGAACGTATATTGTTTAAGACATAAGAACAAATTACATTTTTCCGGTGAAAAGACAAATTGTTTTGGAGTTTTGGTTTTGGGGTGTGTGTGTGTGTGTGTGTGTGTGTGTGTGTGTGTGTGTGTGTGTGGTTTTGGGGTGTGTGTGTGTGTGTGTGTGTGTGTGTGTATCCTGGGGCTTGAACTCAGGGCCTGGGCACTGTCATTGAGTTTTTTGCTGAAGGCTTGCATTTTACCACTTGAACCATAGCTCACTTCAGTTATTTTTGTTTTGTTTGGGGTGTGTGTGTGTGTGTGTGTGTGTGTGTGTGTGCTTGGTTGGGGATAACAGTCTCACAGACTTTCTTGCTTGGATCAACTTTGAACCAAGATCTTCAGATCTCAACCTCTTGAGTAGCTAGGATTATAGGTGTGAGCCAGTGGCTAAGGCACAGGTTATTTTTTTTCTTAAAAAAATAAATTAAAGGGGCTGGGGATATAGCCTAGTGGCAAGAGTGCCTGCCTTGGATACACGAGGCCCTAGGTTCAATTCCCCAGCACCACATATACAGAAAATGGCCAGAAGCGGCGCTGTGGCTCAAGTGGCAGAGTGCTAGCCTTGAGCGGGAAGAAGCCAGGGACAGTGCTCAGGCCCTGAGTCCAAGGCCCAGGACTGGCAAAAAAAAAAAAATAATAAATAAAATAAAATAAATTAAAGAACAATGGGGCTGGGATGTAGCTCAATGGGAAAGCACTTGCCTAGCAAGTGCGACGTCCTGGCTTTGATCCCAATTACCAAAATTAATTAATTAATTAATTAAAGAACAAATACTGCCCTCTGATGGTAGGTATTTTTTCTTAATTTTTAATTTTGGCAGCAATATTTAAATAGTCCACTGTCCTTAAAATCCAGCCAACTGTGAGCATCAGCAGAGCCACTGGGAGGGGCTTTTATGGAGCCCACTGCACTTGCTATATCTGTTCAAGACAATTCCCACGGCTACCACTCACCCACCCAACTTTCACAGTTAGATTGCTTCCTTCAGCCTCTACAGAGTAGCTCTGGAGCCCTACTTGATGATTTATCAGAGCTAGAGTGGGGCTATCCAGAATACTATTAGGAAAATGATGATACAGATTGCTTGCTTAGGTCATCTGGGACCCTAACTCCAAAAACTTTATTAACTACTTGATGATTCCAACTTTAGGGTGTAAAAATGCTTGGTAGAGGGCTGGGGATATAGCCTAGTGGCAAGAGTGCCTGCCTCGGATACACGAGGCCCTAGGTTCGATTCCCCAGCACCACATATACAGAAAACGGCCAGAAGCGGCGATGTGGCTCAAGTGGCAGAGTGCTAGCCTTGAGCGGGAAGAAGCCAGGGACAGTGCTCAGGCCCTGAGTCCAAGGCCCAGGACTGGCCAGAAAAAAAAAAAATAAATGCTTGGTAGAGTGTGAAGGAAAAAAGGAGAAAGAAAGAGATGAAATGTTTTAGACAAAATGAACTTTAAGGATTTGTTAAGATTTTTATTCCCTTACCATTTTTCTCTTGTCTTTACACTATTTAAAATTTATTTTAAAACTGCTGTATAAAAACATGTAAATTGTTTGAGTTTTTGTGCTAGAGCTAATACTCAAACTCAGGATCTCTTACTTGGTTTTTTGGCACAGGGCTGGTACTTTGCCACTTAAACCTCACTCCAGGCCCAGATTTTTGCAGGTTAAATGGAGAGAAAAAGTCTCTAGGGTTGATCCACCTAGAGTGGTAGGCAGATAGTAGCATTTTTTTTTCTTTTGGTCAGTCATGAGGCTTGAACTCCAGGCCTGGGCTCTGTCCCTGAGCTCTTTTTTGCTCAAGGATAGCACCCTTCCACTTTGCATCATAGCTCTACTTCTGGTTTTTGAGTGGTTAATTGGAGATAAGAGTCTCCTAGGGACTTTTATGCCTGGGCTGGCTTTGAACTGCAATCCTCAGATCTCAGCCTCCTGAGTAGCTAGGATTACAGGTATGAGCCAGTGGCACCTGGCCTAGAGTAGCTTTTATGTTTTTTCCTCGGATCTCAGCCTCCAAAATAGCTAAAAACACAGATATCAAATATCAGCACCCAGCCAAATCTCATGCTTTAATGGGATGTGACAGGAGGATTTTAACTTATCCATTCTATTTCTGTGGTTCATTATCAGAAACAACAAAAAACTTCTAAGTTTCTTTTATTTCTTTTTTGACCAGTCCTGGGCCTTGGACTCAGGGCCTGAGCACTGTCCCTGGCTTCTTTTTGCTCAAGGCTAGCACTCTGCCACTTTAGCTACAGTGCCTCTTCTGGCCATTTTCTGTATATGTGGTGCTGGGGAATTGAACCCAGGGCTTCATGTATATGAGGCAAGCGCTCTTGCCACTAAGCCATATCCCCAGCCTCTAAGTTTCTTAAGAATGGAGAATGCATCTGACCAAAGTATGAACTGTCTAGCACCTGGTATATAATAACAGGGATGAGGTCCTTGAGTGATACTTAGTAGTAATGTTAGACTTGGCTCTGTTTAAGCACTTTTTCCTAAGTACAAAGGCACATGAAATCTTGCCATCTCAACGATACAAGGCTACAATTAATAAGGTGAGGGCTGGGGATATGGCCTAGTGGCAAGAGTGCTTGCTTCGTATACATGAGGCCCTGGGTTCGATTCCTCAGCACCACATATACAGAAAATGGCCAGAAGTGGCGCTGTGGCTCAAGTGGCAGAGTGCTAGCCTTGAGCAAAAAAGAAGCCAGGGACAGTGCTCAGGCCCTGAGTTCACGGCCTAGGACTGGCCAAAAAAACAAAAAAAAAACAACATACAATTAATAAGGTGAAGGGTGATAAGGAAGAAGCCCTAATGGAATTTGCTAACCTAAGAATTCTCACACCAGAAATGGAAAATTCCCTAGATCAGCAGTCCATATTTAAAGCAGGGACAAAGATTATCATTTAATTTGACAAATATCCTGTCTGCCAATATATCCCACTGAGTTTTTATTTTGTTTGCTTGCTTTGGTGAAACATTTATATGGAATTATTTTATATATTATCATATGTATGATATATAATCCCATATACATGTGTGTACTTTGAGAAATATTGACATTTATATTCTGATGTACACTTTAAAAATTGAATGGTCCTCATCTTTTTTTTTTTTTTTTTTTTTTGGCCAGTCCTGGGGCTTGGACTCAGGGCCTGTGCACTGTCCCTGGCTTCTTTTTGCTCAAGGCTAGCACTCTGCCACTTGAGCCACAGCGCCACTTCTGGCCATTTTCTGTATATGTGGTGCTGGGGAATAAAACCCAGGGCCTCATGTATATGAGGCAGGCACTCTTGCCACTAGGCCATATCCCCAGTCCGGTCCTCATCTTTTACCACTTCTTTGCACTGTACTTTTTCTTTCCCCTTTTTGTAAGCATCTATTACACAAATTCCAAACTTTAAAATTTTCTGTCAAATGATTGATGGAATTGACTAAGAGCCTTGTGTGTGTGTGTGTGTGTGTGTGTGTGTGTGTGTGTGTGTGTGTGTGTGTGTGTGTGTGTATGTGTGTACTTGGGTCTTAAACTCAGGGATTCATACTTTTACTTGGCATTTTTCCTCAAGGTTGGTGCTCTTTTTGAACCATACTCCAATTCCAGCTTTTGTTGATTAATTGGAGATAAGAATCTCATGGACTTTCCTGCCTAGGTTGGCTTCAAATTCCGATCCTCTGATCTTAGCCACTTGAGTAGCTAGGATTACAGACATGAGCCAGGGCACAGGTTTATTCAGAAGTGAAAGAAATACAAAAGCAGATTCTCCCAGAAATAAAGAGTGTCTCCCTTGCCTCCTCTCCATTAGGGTGTGCCCTGGTCCTGGGGTAGACAAGTGTGGCAGGGACTTATTTACCCCATGCCTGTCAGTTATTCCTGATGACCCTTTCATGTAAGGGGCAGGTCCTGGCTGCCATTTTTTGTTTTTGCCAGTCCTGGAGCTTGGACTCAGGGCCTGAGCACTGTCTCTGGCTTCTTTTTGCTCAAGGCTAGCACTCTGCCACTTGAGCCATAGTGCCACTTCTGGCCGTTTTCTATATATGTCGTGTTGGGGAAATCGAACCCAGGGTTTCATGTATACAAGGCAAGCATTCTTGCCACTAGGCCATATTCCCAGTCCCATGGTTGCCATCTTCTACCTAGACAAGGAGGTCTAACTTTCCCTCATTATTTCCTCTTGGATGGTATAGCATTAGGCTATGAGGACAAGGACTGCTCTAGCTGCTTTGGGCTGAGAATGGGCAGAGCGGGGTATGGCTCTGTGGGATTCTCTAGAAAAGGTCTTCTATAGGTGGATTTATGGGCTGTTGCAATGGACTCCTTTATGTCTCAATGAGCCAGATCATCAAAGGGATCCAATGGACAAGTATTACTGGCATGCATCTTTTGATCTGGTCTAGAGCTAGATCTGAGCTACACAGGTGTGCTTATATAAGATGTATCTAATAGCTAGAGGAGCTGAAATTTTCATATTTTGATGTATAGGAGCTTGCTAGGTATGGGAGATTTGTCTAATATCCAGAGGAGCTAAAAATTTCTTATTTTGACCCTACAAAAAAAGAGAACTACAGACCAATATCACTAATGAACACAGACGCAAAGCTCCTCAATAAAATATTAGCTAACAGAATCCAGAAACTGATCAAGAAAATTATACATCATGACAAAGTAGGCTTCATCCCATAGTCACAAAGATGGTTCAACATCCGTAAATCAACGTAATTCACCACATAAACAGAACTAAAATCAAGAATCACATTGTTATCTCAGTCGATGCCCAAAAAGCCTTTGACAAAATACAACATCCATACTTACTAAAAGCTTTGGAGAGAACAGGAATAGATGGAACATTCCTCAAAACAATAAAAGCCATATACAACAGACCAACTGCTAACATCATATTAAATGGAGAGAAACTTAAATCATTCCCCCTAAACTCAGGAACAAGACAAGGATGCCCACTCTCCCCACTTCTTTTCAACATAGTGCTGGAATCCCTAGCCATAGTAATAAGACAAGAGGAGGACATCAAAGGGATCCACATCGGCAAGGAAGAAATCAAGCTATCTCTATTTGCAGACGACATGATCTTATATCTGAAGGACCCAAAAAACTCAGTACCCAAACTCCTACACCTAATAAACGATTTTGGCAAAGTAGCAGGATACAAAATCAATCCACAAAAGTCAGCAGCTTTTCTGTACACCAGCAATATACAAACAGAAAAGGAAATTATGGAAACAATTCCATTTACAGTAGCCAAAAAAAGAATAAAGTACCTAGGGATCAACTTAACCAAGGACATGATGGACCTATTTAATGAAAACTATAAAAATCTAATAAGGGAAATCAAAGAATACACAAGGAGATGGAAAGACCTCCCATGCTCATGGGTAGGCAGAATCAATATAGTGAAAATGGCCATATTGCCCAGATTGTTATACAAATTCAATGCAATCCCTATCAAAATCCCAGTCACATTCTTCACTGAAATAGAGAAAGCAATCCATAAATTCATATGGAACAGCAAAAGACCTAGAATAGCCAAAGCAATTCTAGGCAAAAAAAAAGCAGTGCAGGAGGTATCACAATACCAGACTTCAAGCTCTACTACAGGGCCATCATAACAAAAACAGCCTGGTATTGGTATAAAAACAGACCGGAAGACCAATGGATCAGAATTGAAGATCCAGAAATAAAACCGCACTCTTACAGTCAGCTGATATTCGACAAAGGAGCTAAAGACATACAGTGGAATAAACATAGCCTCTTCAACTACTGGTGCTGGGAGAACTGGGCAGCTATATGCAGAAAACTCAAAGTAGACCCAAGCCTATCACCATGCACCAAGATCAACTCAAAATGGACCAAGGACCTCAATATCAGACCTGAATCCTTGAAACTACTGAAGGACAGAGTAGGAAAGACGCTAGAACTTATAGGCACAGGAAGGAACTTCCTGAATAGAGTCCCAGGGGCACAACAAATAGGGGAGAGACTCGACAAATGGGACTACTACAAATTAAAAAGTTTCTGCACAGCTAAGGACATAGCCACCAAAACAGAAAGACAGCCAACCATATGGGAAAGGATATTTACCAGCACAGCAACAGACAAAGGCCTAATATCTGTCATCTACAGAGAACTCAAAAAACAAAGCCCCTCCAAGCCCAATAAACCAATTTGGAAATGGGCAAAGGAGCTAAAGAGAGACTTCACAAGAGAAGAAATAAAAATGGCAAAGAAACATATGAGTAAATGTTCAACATCCCTGACAGTAAAGGAAATGCAAATAAAAACTACCCTGAGATACCACCTCACTCCAGGTAGAATGGCCTATACTCTGAACTCAGGCAACAACAAATGCTGGAGGGGGTGCAGGGAAAGAGGAACCCTCCTCCATTGTTGGTGGGAGTGCAAATTAGTACAACCACTTTGGAGAACAATATGGAGGTTTCTCAAAAAGCTCAATATAGACCTTCCCTATGACCCAGCCATAGCACTCCTAGGCATCTATCCTAAACAGCAAGTCCCAAGATATCAAAAAGACTTTTGTACTTCCATGTTTATCGCGGCACAATTCACAACAGCCAAAATATGGAAACAACCCAGATGCCCCTCCACAGATGAATGGATCCAAAAAATATGGTACTTATACACAACGGAATACTACATAGTGATTAGGAATGGTGAAATATTGTTATTCGCAGGGAAATGGTCAGAAGTTGAACAAATAATGTTGAGCGAGACAAGCCTAGAACACAGCAAACAAAGGGGCATGATCTCCCTGATATATGACTGTTAAGAAGGGGTGATGGAGAGACAGTAGAGACCAGGTCTGTGAAACCAAAAACTGCTTGTCAAATGGTATTTCCCACAGGATTGGGTCAGTGACCCAACATTATGTAACTAAAACCAAACAACTACTCAACATATAAAGGTCAAAAATTGATCTCTCAGTGGAATACAATAGCTCAAAAGCTATGTATGTAGGTTCATATAAGACTACTGTCGACATATCGTCTAATATCGACATTACATTTCAAGCCCTAGGCGAATTTTCTTGGGCTTGGCCACGTGGCTACTATATATGTTCTTGATACATTGTATATTGCATATATGTCTACCTGACCTAGAGAAGGGAAAGAAAAACAGGGTGTAAGATATCACAAGAAATGTACACACTGCCCTACTATGTAACTGTACCCTTTTTGCACACCTTGTCAAAAATTTGTGTTCAATTAATAAATAAATTAAATTAAAAAAATTCTTATTTTGGTGTATAGGAGCTTGCCTATGAAACTGAAGATGAGAGATAAGGGACAGAAAAGTGAAGGAACAAGGAACCAAGAGCCTCCCAGAACTGGAAGAAGGTGAGGGGAGAGTTTCCCCATTTTTACTGTTATAATCCAGTTTTTAATATTAAAAAAATAATGAATATGTGTTAATTTTCTGAAGGAAAAATTTTTAAAGAGAGCAGCAGAATAATTAATTCTGGAGAGATAGATGAGAAAGAATAATTGCTAACTTGAGCTCCCTTTCTGCTCTACAGTCAGTACCTCTATTAGATATTTGCAAATTTTGTTAATGTATTGTGCTAATTTTTTGTTGTTGTTGAGAGTCCTGGGACTTGGGACTCGGGGCCTGAGCACTGTCCCTGGCTTCTTTTTGCTCAACGCTAGCACTCTGCCACTTGGGCCACAGTGCCACTTCTGGCCTTTTTCTATATGTGTGGTGCTGAGGAATCAAACCCAGGGCTTCATGCATGATAGGCAAGCACTCAAGCACTAAGCCACATTCCCAGCCCTAATTTTTTAAAGGTATTGTTTAATTTACTTTTGGCTAAATTATATAACATCTCCAAAGGCAAAAGCCATAGCTCAGTTTTAGCTTTCTGTAGTGCCTAACCTTGCAAATGAAAAAGAAGTATTCAAAAAGCATGAATTGAGCTGAGCCTCCATCTGCAATTTCAGCACTTGGGAGATGGGAGAGGAGACAGGAGGACTGTGAGTCCCAGGCCAGCGTGGGCTACATAGTGAGACCTTATCTAAAACAAAAACAAATCATGAATTGTGAAATGTGCCACCGAGGACATTAACATACAAAGATAACTGCTAAAACGCAGCAGCAGACTCAGTAGACATTAAGTGGAGAATGAACTTTTCAACTTGTGGGTGAGAACAGGAAGGAAAAACTGGGAGACAGCAAGGGAAGGGATCACATTGTTTAAAAAAGCATGTAGGGGGCTGGGGATATAGCCTAGTGGCAAGAGTGCCTGCCTCATATACACGAGGCCCTAGGTTCGATTCCCCAGCACCACATATACAGAAAACGGCCAGAAGCGGCGCTGTGGCTCAAGTGGCAGAGTGCTAGCCTTGAGCGGGAAGAAGCCAGGGACAGTGCTCAGGCCCTGAGTCCAAGGCCCAGGACTGGCCAAAAAAAAAAAAAAAAAAAAGCATGTAGGGGGGCTGGGAATATGGCCTAGTGGCAAGAGTGCTTGCCTCCTACACATGAAGCTCTTGGTTCGATTCCCCAGCACCACATATATAGAAAATGGCCAGAAGGGGCGCTGTGGCTCAGGTGGCAGAGTGCTAGCCTTGAGCAGGAAGAAGCCAGGGACAGTGCTCAGGCCCTGAGTCCAAGGCCCAGGACTGGCCAAAAAAAAAAGCATGTAGGGCTGGGAATATGGCTTAGTGGTAGAGTGCTTGCCTAGCATGCATGAAGCCCTGGGTTCGATTCCTCAACACCACAAATATAGAAGAAGGCCAGAAGTGGCGCTGTGGCTCAAGTGGCAGAGTGCTAGCCTTGAGCAAAAAGAAGCCAGGGACAGTGCTCAGGCCCTGGGTTCAAAGCCCAGGACTAGCAAAACAGAAAAACAAAAAAGCATGTACTTTTTTTTTTTTTTTTTGCCAGTCTTGGGTTTGAACTCAGGGCATAGGCACTGTCCCTGAGCTTTTTTGTGTTCAAGGCTAGTGCTCTACTACTTGAGACACAGCTTCACTTCCAAATTTTTCTGAGTAGTTTATTGGTATATTAGAGAGTCTCACAGGGACTTTTCTGCCTTGGGCTTGTTTTGAACTATGATCCTCATCTTAGCCTCCTGAGTCACTAGAATTACAGATGTGAGCCACCGGTGCCCATTAAGCATTTACTTTTTACTTTATGTAACTGTAACCCCTATAATCTTCATAATAATAAGGAAAATCTCTATTCTATATCCTGATGAGCTATAAATTATGAGCAAATTAAACTCCCATTGTCTCATCATAAAAAAAAAAAAGAAGAGGGCTGGGAATGTGGCTCAGTGGTAGAGTGCTTGCCTAGGATGCATGAAGCCCTGGGTTGGATTTCTCAGCACCACATAAAGAGAAAAAGCCAGAAGCGGCGCTGTGGCTCAAGAGATAGATTGCTAGCCTTGAGCAAAAGAATCTCAGGGATAGTGCCCAGGCACTCAGTTTAAGCCCCAGGACTGGCAAAATAATAAAAGTTAGGGATAAATAGCTCACTTACCTAGTGTGTAGAAGAACCTGTTTTTTTTTTTTTTTTTTTTGGCCAGTCCTGGGCCTTGGACTCAGGGCCTGAGTACTGTCCCTGGCTTCTTCCCGCTCAAGGCTAGCACTCTTCCACTTGAGCCACAGCGCCGCTTCTGGCCGTTTTCTGTATATGTGGTGCTGGGGAATCGAACCTAGGGCCTCGTGTATCCGAGGCAGGCACTCTTGCCACTAGGCTATATCCCCAGCCCCGAAGATCCTGGTTTTAATTTCCATAAAGTAATAATAAAATAGTAAATAAGTAAATAAAAATAAAATAGTAATAAATGTAAAATAGTAATCTTGGAGTGAGAAATACTTTCTATATATGACAAAAATGCAGAAGTATAGAGAAAAATATTGATCAGTTGAACTACTTGAAAATTTTGTCTGAAGCAGGTATCATCAGTGGCTTACATGTACAATTGTACCTACTCAGGAGGCTGAGATCTGAGAACTGAGGTTAGGAGGTAGCCCAGGGAGACAAATCTGCAAGACTCCTATCTTCATCAACTAGCCAGAAGCTAGAAGTGGAGAAGTGGCTCAAGTTACCACTTGAGCTAGCACTCTACCAGGGCTAGCCATGAGTGAAAAAGCTGACAGTGCCTAGCTATGGAACTGAGTTCAAGCCCTTGTACTGGCACAAACACACACACACACACACACACACACGCATGCATGCATGAATGCATACATACATATATACATACATGCATACATACATACACAGTTTACTTGGAAAAAATATTAAGTAGAAGGAGAGGAAGGGAGGGAAGGGTGGAGGAAGGGAAGAAAGAGGAAAGGAAGGAAACACAAAGTGACAGTATTTGCAACTCAGAAATTCCTTAATAAAGACTTGCACAAATATGAAATAAAAAGATCAGCAACCCAATACAAAACAACCAAAGGGTATGTCATTTCACAAAAAAATGGTTTTCAGATGTGTAAAATGAGATATGTAAATTAAAACTGAGCTACCACTGTAAAAACTGTAAAACCGACAAAACTCAACAAGTGTGGTAACTCTTTGTCACAGTGTGTGGGAAAACTGGTACTCTTGGTGTAATGCTGAGCATTACAGTTGGTATGACTTTCGTGGTAAGTACTATGCATTGGTAATACACCTTTTAGCATCATCTACCATTTTTCCCTCTTGCTCAATCTCCATTCACCTCCTGCAGTGACTCAAATATGCCAAGCACACTCCAGCCCCAGAACCTATGCATTCAGTTTCCCTACTAATCCTGAACTGCATGCACATCGGTATTTCCTTACAGCCTTCAGGCCTTTTCTCAAACCGCATCCCTCCAGTGAGGCCCTCTCTGATTGCACAGTGGCCTCCACTTGCTCCAACACTCTCCTGTTGCACTGTTTTAATACAGAGCACTTACCATCTGCCATTTGTCTATGCATTCTGTTTGTCTCTCTTTTCCAGCAAGACTCTAAGTCCAAGAAAAGCACACTCTGTTGCGCATATGCTGTACCCTCAAATAAAAAAGAGGAGTAGCCAAAAGTTTACATCATTGGCATATAGGAAATGAAACAATAGAAATGACAGTTTCTGAGCCAATATTAATTGAAACAGGATCCAAGCTACTCAGATCTTTGTGGTTTCTGCAGTGTCTACTAGTATTACATGTCTGTCCTAGCAACAGTGCTTTCAAGATTATGGTTTAATTACTGTACATTTCATGTTTCTGAGAGATACTGCTTCAGGAAAGATTCAGAATAACATGTTTTGATTTCACTTTTAAATTTTTCATCGAATGTAAAGTGTTGATTGAAAATGAAATCATACTACCAGTAATAGACAGTTTTGAATTAGAAGGAACTATACCCAGTTCCATAAATTACATTAATAATCACAAATTGATTTCTTAGTACTTTTTTAATCTTGTAGAGAAAGTTTTATTTTTTTTTCAAATTTTTATTATCAAACTGATGTACAGAGAGGTTACAGCTTCATACGTTAGGCATTGGATACATTACTTGTACTGTTTGTTACCTCGTCCCTCATTCCCCTCCTCCTTCCTCCCCCTTTCCCTTTCCTCCCATGAGGTGTTCAGTTCACTTACACCAAACAGCTATGCAAGTATTGCTTTTGTAGTTGTTTTTCTTTTTTTACCCCGTGTCTCTCAATTTTGGTATAGAGAAAGTTTATTTTATTTTATTTTTTTGGCCAGTCCTGGGTCTTGGACTCAGGGCCTGAGCACTGTCCCTGGCTTCCTTTTTGCTCAAGGCTAGCACTCTGCCACTTGAGCCACAGCGCCACTTCTGGCTGTTTTCTGTATATGTGGTGCTGGGGAATCGAACCCAGGGCCTCATGTATACGAGGTAAGCTCTCTTGCCACTAGGCCATATCCCCAGCCTAGAGAAAGTTTTTATAAGCATCCTTTTTATTGATCAATCATAACATGGCAAAATGTGCAGTTGCTGTTTCTGAAAAATGATCCAAATGCTACCTGCAGAGATGAAGAGAAATTCTTAGAAAATTCTGTAATAGTATAAATGTTGGGTTAAAAAAGTCTCATAGTTGTTAGAATGCCATGAAATTAATACTTGCAATCCAGATTGCTGTAGTTTACACTTTTCCTGTATGTTTCAAATCAAGTGTGTACCATTTGTACTGAAACACCACAGAATGAATTATCCAAAGTCCATTGATTTTAATATGTGTTTAGGTTTGTAAAAGAATTATAGTAATTTCTTGCACATTTTTGGAAATTAATTGTATAAGAATTTATGTATCTCCTTCTAGATACAGTGTGTAAATAAAAAAATCATTCACACAAAAACAAAACAAAACAGGCTTAACATAGAGTGGCACTTATTACACTGAATAAATCAATGACTGAGCCTTTCTAGAAGAAAATTTAATGTTTATTAAAATTTAGAATGCACAGTACTATTAAAGGCAGCTTTTACAATAAATTACTCAGTCTATACTACGAAATATATGGGAAATAATGTAGGTATAGAAGGCTCTCTAATTCTGCAAATTCTTTTTGCTGTCTTTGGCAAATATATAAAGATGTGCCTCTCTTCAGACTGTGGTTTGTAAGTACTATATAAATGATTTCCTTACTAGGGTACTTAATGTGAAAGATATTAGGGGTAAACAGGTAAAAACAGAGTAATTATTTTCATGGCCTTATTTAATGATTATTAATTTCCTTAAAGAAAACATAGGACTTCGACCAGTTAAATAGCGTTCTAGCAAGAACAAATACATCATCACACAGATAGCATTGTTAAACAAAGACTCTCTTTGTATACCCAAATACATGAGCAGGCCTATGCTGGCAGTACATATTGTTCATTTATTATGTATGGGTGGATTTCCCATTTTACAAACAAAGCTCTCATTATGGTTTGAGAATGTTTTTAGTATGTACTTCCGGATCCCACAGGGGCAGAATGCTCCCACTGTCCATCACAGGACATCCACGTGAAGCTGCTAGCATGGTACAGTGGTACTCCCCTCCAGAGCTAAATATGCACAGAGACTGAATACATACTGGATAATGGCCTGGAAATCATATATGCTCATCAAATTACAGTCTGCTCACTGTTACTCAGATTTTTAAAAATCTCTTTCTTGTCTCTTTCTTACCTTCCTTCTTTTCCCAGTTGCACTCCTCTGGAATTCTATAATAAACTCCTATTCAAATACTGCCATTTGAAAGACTAGGCAAAGCACTATTTCTCCACTAAGGGGGGAAATACCTTCCCTGATTGTTGCACCCTATAGTAATTCAGGCTCTGACCTTTTGTCTTTACTAAGCACCTGGTTCTAATTTTTTGCTGCTTAACATGATTGATTAGCTTTTCATGGAGTTTTTTGGTTATCCCCCAATTACAGTACAAGCATCTTAAAGGCAGATTCCTGTGTTTTCTTCCTATGTTTCTCTTGTACCTACACAGTAAATGTAAATGTCCTGGTTTTATGACCCAAGACATACATTTAGTGTTATTAATAGTATTTTCCCCCTAAGAACCAAACTACGTTCTTCATAGAAACATAGATATTCTTCTAGCCTAATAAGTTGAGTTTGGCATCAGAACTCATCAGCTGACTCTGTATCCCAGCCACAGGACTGAACTTGTTCATCTTGTGGGAATTCAACCTCAATGTCGTAAACAAAATCTGGATCATCCTTCTTCTTCTGATTTTTCTCAAAAAGTTCATCCATGATTTTTTTCCTTTTGGCAAGCTCCTTGTCATCCAGTTTGTTTAGGTCTTCTTCAGGATCAATAGTTATTTCCTGCTCAATTTGTTTCATGGTTTCCTCCAAGCTCTGCCCCTTCAAGTAACCTCGTAAAAAACTGAACAACTTCTCTAACTGCTTCAGAGATACTTGTTCCAGGTAACTCTTGTGTCGTGGATTATTCTTTAATTGCTCAGCAGCTCTGGTACAATCTGGGAGGAAGGAAAAAACCATGTTACATATTTCATAGATAACCCAAACAATGACCATAAACTATCTGCGATAAATTGCTTCTAGGGCCAAAATGAAACAAAAAGCTTGGAATCCTGAAATCATTGATTCCATTATAGTCAAGTGGCTAAAGGCTTTATTGGAATAAATTAGTGTATAAAATTATAGTAAATTGAACTTTGATAGCTATCGGGGGACATGCCTGAGGAGGCGATGGGGAGGCAAAGGAGGGAGAATCACAAGTTCAAAGCCAGCCTGAGCAAAACAGCAAGATCTGTATCCAAACAATCAACTTATTATTATAAATGACTTATTATAAACTGAGCTCTCATTGTGGAGAAGGAAGGATAGGATGTATTTATTTTTTAATTCCTTAACTTGTGGAGATGTAAAAAATGTTCAACTGAAGAAAATATCTGAGAAAAAAACAGGAAAAGATTTTAGGTAGCAGTCATGTTACTAATAAAATGTTGACATAAAAAGTAAACATTTGGAGAGAAAGAAGGGAATTGATACTACTGAATAATGGTATCTCAGTTAACTTATATAGGCACAATGGCTTCTGACTATAATCCTATCTACTCAGGAGATTTTATTTTTGCAGGTCTGGGGCCTGAACTCAGGGGCTAAATGTTGTCCTTGAGCTTTCATGCTCAAGGCTAGTGCTCTACCACTTGAGCTACAGCTCCACTTCCACTCCTACCTACTGAAGAGGCTGAGATCAAGAACATGGAAGTTGGAGGCCAGCCCCAGGAAAAAGTTATCAAGACTCTCATCTCAACCAACAATATGAAGCTGAGTACTGTGGCATGCACATGTCACCCCAACTACATAGGATGCATAAATTGGAAGAGAGCAGTTCATGATGGCCTAGGAGAAGAGTGAGACTATTCTAAAACTAAACAATGTGAAATGGTGTGGTCTGGTTCAAGTGGTAGAGTGCCAGCCTAGCAAGCCCAAGATTCTGATTTCAAATACTAGCTCCACCACCACCAAACAAAAAACAACAAAAAAACTCCAAACAAACAAACCAGAAAAACCTACATTTGCCAGGTGGCCAGTGGCTCATGCCTCCGATCCCAGCTACTCATGAGGCTGAGATCTGAGGATGGCAGTACAAAACCAAGGAGGAAAATGTGTTAGATTTTTATTTCCAATTAATCGTAAAAAAAACTGCAAGTGGAGCTGTGGCTCAAGTGGTATAGTGGTAGCCTTGAGCACAAAAGCTCAGAGACAACACCTAGGTCTTAAATTCAAGCCCCAGACTTAGCACCCCAAACCCCCAAACCCGTAAAACAACAACAACAAAAACCCCCCACTACCAACTCCTTTTATAGATTAGGAAATGGAATCTCATTCAAGTCCCTGGTAGAGTCATAATTTGAACCTAGGTTCTGTTGCATGATACTCAATTGTTCAGTTCAGAGGGCTGAACCTAGGGTCTCACACATGCTAGGCAAGTGTTCTACCAATGAGCCATATCCCTCTTTCATTTTTTAATTTAAATTTGAGACAGAGTCTTGCCCCCACCCTAAGTTGCTCAAGTTTTAGATTTTTCTGCTTCACCCTTTCAAATAGCTGGGGTTACAGGCATGTGGTATCACACCTGGCATCAAACTATTCTTTAGTGATTAAGAGAATATATAGGTTGGGTGCTGGTGGCTCACACTGCAATCCTAGTTTCTCAGGAGGCTGAGATATGAAGATCATAGTTCAAAGCCAGCTAGGGCAGGAAAGTCTGTGAGACTCTTATCTTCAATTAACCGCCAGAAAACTGGAAGTGGCACTGTGGCTCAAAGTGGTAGAGCTCTAGCCTTTAGCACAAGAGCTCAGGGACAGTGCCCAGGTCCTGAGCCTCAAGCCACAATGACATATGAAAGAGAGAGAGAGAGAGAGAGAGAGAGAGAGAATATTAATATAGGATAGTTGGCAAGATGAATAGGAGGTACCTGAAAACTTTGAGAAGTTTCGGACTGGCATGATGCGCTGGCGACTCTTCCCTTTGATTTCATTCTCATAAATTAAGATGATAGCTGGAGGTTGGAATCTAATTCCACATTTCTTGGCAGTGCACATCATTTTTCACATATGCCTCAGGGTAAACTCAAGGAAGCCTGATGAAGATTATTATTAACCGCATAATAACTGTGTGCTGATGGGGGAAAGAATGTTCAATTAGGTGTTGACCATACCTCCTTTCCTTTGGCATTCCTCTGCAGCAGACTAAGTTGTTGTTCGGTTCTAGAAATGCAAGCCACCTTACAAAACTCAATAACTTCAGGGCACTCCTGAAAGTTCAGTTTGACCCTAAAGTCTGTTGGATGTTTGAAGTTTGTGGATTTCTTCCCCCCAGCACTGGGATTGAATGCAGGGCCTAGTTCTAGCTAGGCACTATGCCTCAGTCTAGTTTGTAGATTTTTTTTTGGGGGGGGGGGCCAGTCCTGGGCCGTGAACTCAGGGCCTGAGCACTGTCCCTGGCTTCTTTTTTGCTCAAGGCTAGTACCCTGCCACTTGAGCCACAGCGCCACTTCTGGCCATTTCACCCCCTCTCACCCCTTCTTGAACCAAACTAATCATCTTCATTCACTTGCTCCTCCCACTGGTACTCCCTCTCCACAGTGTCTGAATTTGCTTTTCTGTCATTTCTTTAATACACTTTCTTAATTGAGCAGTAAAAAAGATATTGTGGGGTCTGTTCTTAGGCTGATTCACTCTTTGGTAAGAATGCCATACATTTAGGTCCAAGCTGTATTGTGTGCCTAGGCTCATGTGTGAGCAAACATATACGCTTCAAGGAATCAGAGTCTTAAAAAAATCTACAAACTAGGGGCTGGAAATATGGCCTAGTGGCAAGAGTGCTTGCCTCGTATACATAAGGCCCTGGGTTCGATTCCTCAGCACCACATATATAGAAAAAAGCCAGAAGTGGCACTGTGGCTCAAGAGGTAGAGTGCTAGCCTTGAGCAAAAAGAAGCCAGGGACAGTGCTCAGGCCCTGAGTCCACGCCCCAGGACTGGCAACAAAAACAAAACGAATAAACAAAGAAGGGGTAAGAGAGTAAGAGAAGAGGATAGAGTGGGAGTTTGATTGGGATACATTGCATGCATATATGGAAATGTCACAATGAAACTCCTCTTTGTATAATTAATGCAAACTGATAAAAATCATTTAAAAAACATCAACAAACAACAAAGAAAAATATATCAGTCACTATCTATACCAAGATATAGAGGAAAATTTTACCCTGAGAGGTTCCCCAGACTACATCTGTCTCCCTTGTACTTTCCAAATTATTTCACTCACTGAAGTTGTTTTTTGGTTTTGGGTTTTTTTTGGGGGGCGGGCAGGGAGAAGATGGAGCTTAGTGGCATAGTGCCTGCCTAGCAGGCACAAGGCCCTGAGTTCAAGCTCCACTCCCACAAAAAAAAAGCAAAAATATCTTTTAAAAAATGTATTCATTTTCTTCCCATTAGGTCTATATAGCTCAGGATGGCAAGGAACATATCCATTTTACCACAGTACCAAGAAAATATCTAGAATATAGTAGGTCTTCCATATATACTAATTTAGGGATATATATATATATATATATATATATATATATCTCCAAGGCTCCTATATGTTAAGACAGATCAGAGGGCCCCACCTTTCCCTGGAGCACTGGGACAGAAATTAAGCATTGAACATTATTTCCTACTAATAAGTATTGTTGAATGCTATTACAACTGTTAGTTTAGTGCTGAGGCTTTTGTTAAGTCTTTATTGCAAACAATCTTTTAATGATTTCTGTGAATGATCAAAACTATGAAGAGGGGCTGGGAATATGGCCTAGTGGCAAGAGTGTTCACCTCGTATACATGAAGCCCTGGGTTCAATTCCCCAGCACCACATATACAGAAAATGGCCAGAAGTGGCGCTGTGGCTCAAGTGGCAGAGTGCTAGCCTTGAGCAAGAAGCCAGAGACAGTGCTCAGGCCCTGAGTCCAAGGCCCAGGATGGGCCAAAAAAAACCCAAAAAACCAACCAACCAAACAAACAAAAAAACTATGAAGAGTAACCCATTTAACAAGCCTTGAGTGGAAGTAACTGTCAGCCATAAAATTGTTTTACTGGCAACCAGCCAGACTATCTTCATGGTAGACCAGCTGTTTCAAACCCCATTCTGTGTGTGTGTTACTGGGAACTGAATCCAGGGCCTCAAGCATGCTAGGTAAGCACTCTTTAGAGCTCTGTTTCTAGCTAGTTGTGTGTGTGTGTGTGTGTGTGTGTGTGTGTGTGTGTGTGTGTGTGTGTGTGTGTTATTCCTGGGGCTTGAACTCAAGGCCTTGGTACTGTCCCTAAGCTTTTTTGTTCAAGGTGACCACTCTATCACTTGAACCACAGTTCCACTTCTGGCTTTTTGGTGATTAACTGGAGATAAGTGTCTCATGGACTTTCCTGCCTAGGCTGGCTTCAAACCGGGATCATCATTTCTCAGCCTCCTGAGTAGCTAGGATGACAGGTAAGAGCCAGCAGCACCTGGCTCTAGCTGTTTCTGTCACTTTAGGATTACTCTTAGGGGCTGAGAATGTGGCTTAGTGGTACAGTGCTTGACTAGCATGCATGAAGCTCTGGGTTTGATTCCTCAGCACCACATAAACAGAAAAGGCCAGGAGTGGCACTGTGGCTCAAGTGGTAGAGTGCTAGCCTTGAGCAAAAAGAAGCCAGGGACAGTGCTCAGGCCCTGAGTCCCAAGCCCCAGGACTGGCAAAAAACAAACAAACAAAAAAAAAACATTACTCTTAGGACACTCCAATAGCTACACAGAACAATTACAACCATGGCTGAAAGACATGTTCCAGTCAGGACTACTCCAGACAGCCTGCATCTGCCTTGGAAAATGGCTCTTAACCAAGACAAGCCTTGGTGACCCTGAAGTTTTTTTTTTACCCAAGCAAGAGAGGGAATAGTTCCCCCTTTGCATCAGCAGCAGGCTTGTGATTGGTGTAGAATATAACAATTTGCTTGAAAGGCTGTGTTGTGATTGGTATAGATCATAACCTTCAGTGCAAACACACTTGCCACATATCCCTTTCTGGCTACATGAGTAGACTCTGGAGCTCACTTGGCTCTGGAGCTCACTTTTCCAGTTGGGAGACACCCTGCGGTGCTGCTGTCAGTGTTGCAACATTAGAAGCTCTCAAATGGTCTTTTCTTGTCTACTTTTGATCTTACTAGAACAGGCTGAGCTGGTAATACAAGGAGATAGTGAGAGCACAGTAGGAGAGTGGGAGCAGCAGTAGTGGCCATGCGCAACAGCAGTGCAAGAACAACTGTGCTGATACCGTAGGTCTGAGAGCTGTAACACTAGATACTGTAGGAGTTGAGGTCTGCCCAGAAGCTGTAACATTAACAAATGCTGCTTGTGGCTGTCATTCACTGCTGCTGAAAGTGGAGCACTCAAATAGCTACGGTCAGGGCCATTGTTGGTTAGTCCAGAGCAATAAACTTCCAACCTGAGTACCTAAAGCCTGGAGCAAGAACTTCCCCAAGTTTCAGGGCCTGGTGTTGTAAGGTTCTGGGTCTGCAAGTTCAATCCCTACACCTTCCACATTCAAGGGCCCTGTACCACCAATACTAGGAGAGCTACTCCTTGTGTACTTATGGTCTCTCCACAGAGTAAAACAATCCTGGTCAGCTGATTGGAAACAATCTATGCATTTAATACCTAGGAGCCTGATCAAATATGCAGACCCAATGGAGAATTAGCATGTCCATATAGAAAAACCAGTTATAGGGCTGGGAATGTGGCTTAGCGGTAGAATGCTTGCCTAGCATGCATGAAGCCCTAGGTCCAATTCCTTAGCACCACACAAACAGAAAAAGCAGAAAGTGGCACTGTGGCTCAAGTGGTAGAGTGCTAGCCTTGAGAAAAAAGAAGCCAGGAACAGGGCTCAGGCCCTGAATCCAAGCCCAGGACTGGCAAAAAACAACAACAAACACAACCCCCCCCCCCAAAAGAAACCAGCTATATTTACATGGCTTCTTTTGCAACTTAGTTGTCTCATTATGGTTCCAGGTTTGTTTGTTTTTTCTTGGAGGGGGGGTTCTTCTCTTCCTCAGCCTCAGTCAAGATACATTTAATTATAGGGATTGTTTTTGAGGTGTGTATGATAATTTTAGAAAGATTCTCAAATGTTGAAAATCTTCAGGTAAGATTGGAAAAGGGGGGCTGGGGATACGGCCTAGTGGCAAGAGTGCTTGCCTCGTATACATGAAGCCCTGGGTTCGATTCCCCAGCACCACATATATAGAAAACGGCCAGAAGTGGCGCTGTGGCTCAAGTGGCAGAGTGCTAGCCTTGAGCAAAAAGAGGCCAGGTACAGTGGTCAGGCCCTGAGTCCAAGGCCCAGGACTGGCAAAAAAAACAACAACAAAAACAAGATTGGAAAAGGGCTCAAAGCCCATCAGAGTCCAGCATAGAGGCTAAACTCACAGACTCAAAGACTTATAGCAACAAGCCCTGAGATCTGGGGAGTTATGACTCTAGGCTTTAGGAACTGAGGTTGGAGGCTTATTGCTCTGGGCTTTAGCCAACCTTGGCTCTTGGAAACAAATGATATGAATGCTCTGCTTCCAGGAGCAGTTATAAAGTGATGATAGTTTCATAAATTGAGTGCTTCTGGAGCAACACTTAACATATGTTTTTTAAATCCCCTTTATAACTAATATAAGAAAAAAATTAAAAACCAACAGTACTTATGCATGTTTATGTAGAAAACTAGAGGCAAAGGAAGGAGGAAGAAAATGTGAACTAATCACTCTTGATTTCCTAGTCTTTTTTTCTAGGCATATGAACTATTTCCTATCTATTTCCTGACTAACAAAGTTAACCAATGTGATTATTAAATGTTTTACTAAAATGTAATTTTTATATAATTGCCAAGTAGGTTTGTCTTATGGATGTAAAATAATTCGTACAATAGCTCATTATTCGATGAATCTTAAACCCTTAGGAAGGTAATGACAAATAATTACTTTTGCCAGGTGTGGTGGAGCACACCTGTACTACCACACCTGAGAGACTGAGACAGGAGGATCTTGAGTTCAAGGCTAGTTGGGGCTATGAAGACTCGAAAAGAGAGAGATGCTTTTAAAATTACTGAGCGCTGCTTCTGATCTGATCTAATGATCAAATACTACCCTCAGCCTATTTCAACAAAATTTAGACATTAATAAACTTTCTAGAAGATACTACTCAGCACAAAGTAAACTACACATTCAAGCAAATGTCTATAGTTGTGAATGATGTCTCAAGGGATACCCCGTAATCTAAGTTTTTTCACTACACATTCTTTTATCTTTTAAATTTTAACCTTAATATTTACTAGTCTTGGTACTGTTTAAAATGCAAAATAATCCCAGGAGGATCATCACAATCATAATCATAAAAAGCTTGTCCTCAGCCTTACTCCTCTCCCTAAGCGACCAGTTACAATTCCTTTAGGTATTTTTCTTTTCAAGTTGTCGCCACATTTTAAAATATTTTGAATCCGTATCTCTCAACAACATCCTTACCCTGCTGTTTTCGGCTTGAGACACACCCATGGCCCTGGCTGAGACCCAGGCCGCGGGAGGAGGGACGCACAGCACGTTTACCTAATTCTCTTCTGGAGCGCGAATGCGTTCCTTCCCCGGGTCAGCGGCGGCCAGGGCCCCGGCGTCACTCATCATAGGGGGGTACCTGTGTCTCCGTGCGTGGCCGATCTCTTCACCCCCGTGCCAGAGCCAGGGTAACTTTCTTATCCTTGAAGAAGTTCACGTACCGGTGTATCTCCTCCAGCAGGCCGACGCGTGAACCTCCGGGAGGGCGTGGTTTACACCCGATCTCTCTGCACCGAGCTTCTGAAACGAGTCTGAGACCTAGCAGAGCCTGGCGCGGCAGGAAAAGGCGACGGGCCGCTGCCGGAAGAAGCGACGGTCAGAGCCCGTGCAGGCGGGACGGCGGAGTGAGCTTGCCGGCCAGGGGCCTGAGCCTGTGCGCACCCGACGCCACCAACGCAGCGAGTCTCGCCTTAGGGTCACGCATGCGAGGTCCCAGGTCCAGGGTCCCGCCGAGGTGTTGCCATGGCAACCACTCCCCCGCGAGACTAGAGCGCGTGCGTTACTCCTCGCCCCGCCCACAAGGGGGCGTGGCGGCGGTGGAGCCCACCCTGGGGCGGGCGAGCGGGCTGGAGTCGGCCTCTCGTGGCGCCTGGCGCCTGTGGAAGTTGCCTGCTGAGAAGATCCGGGGAGCCGCCGGACCACGGACCGGCGTGCGTGTACGGGCCCTCAACCTGTGGTGGCGCGTCTTGTGAGGCGTGTGCAGGCTCCCTCTGCGTCCTCATCTAGTCTCCCCGCGCCCCTCTCGGGCGTCCGCGCTCCGGCGTCCTGGCTGCCCTGTTCGTGGCTATCCGGGCAGTGGCCTGGCTGCTGGTTGGGTTGGTCGGGCTCGCCCACACGCTAGCCTCGGCCTTCTCCGAAGTCCCCTTCTTCGATGGTAAAGGGGACGGGGCTTGGGGGGAAGGGGTGGTTGGCAGCCGGGACTCGAGGGTCCTCCCGGGCGCCGCGGTTGGCCGCCGTCACCGGGGGCGGGGCCCTGGGATCGTGGCTGCTCCGCGGAGGTGGAAAAACAAAGGCCGTGAGCTTCTCCTGGCGCTCCCGGGATCCCCGCGCCGGATCCCTGACTTGGGTAGAGTCGGGTTTTTGGTGGTTCCGAGGCGGGACTGGCCGCACTGACCAAAGCACTGACCAGCCACAGTCAGGAAGCGTCTCGGGACATTTGGGGAATGCCCGAAACTTCTCTTCGCAGGGCCAGGCAAGTTTCCGCGCCCTGCACGGTGTGAGGCTCCCCAGGCTGTGCCTAGTGACTCCGTTTTGTACTTGGGCGATAGCCGGTGTGTGTGTTGGGGTGGGGGGTCGTTTTATTTTACTCACGTCTTTGCTTATAGACTGGGTTGGTCTGGGGTTTCTTTATGACACGGGACTGGGAATCTTTGGACCTGAATCTCCTGCGCCTGAAGTGTTGTGGATCCAGCCCCAAGCCAAACATGGTTCCATGTATATTTCCTGTGTGGAAGGGAAGTCAGACACGTGCTAGAGTAATTGTAATAAGGTGATAAGGCTTGATAGGAGGAAAGGCAACATATAAGTACCAGGTGAGTTTCTCCATCTGCAAAATGAGGGTGCCAGACTCAGCACAGTTCTGACTTTTCTTAGGCTTGTTGGCATGTTTATTTTCAAATTTATTTAAAGGATTATGAAGCCAAATAGTTTTTGTTTTTGTTGTTGTTGTTTTGCCCATCCTGGGGCTTGAACTCTGGGCCTCACTGCTGTTCCTGAGCTCCTTTTTGCCCAAGTCTAGCACTCTACCACTTGAATCACAGCTCCACTTCCGGATTCTTCTGCGATTAATTGGAGATCAAAGTCACATATTTCCTGCCTGACCTGGTTTTGAACTACAGTCATCAGATCTCAGCCTCCTGAGTCTAGAATTACAGATGTAAGCCACCAGTGACTGGCCAAATAGACTTTTGGTTTTGGAATCTCCAAGGACTCTTCATTGAATTTTAGCGTTAAAAAGGGGTCAGTTTCCAGCACCAGTTCAGAACATCATGACCAAATAATGTAATATTTAAGAGGGGTAGGATTGGAGCATGGCTTAGGTGGTAGGGCACTAGCCAATGAGCAAAAGTGAGGATACCAGACCAAGAATTAAAAGGGGAGAGGAAGACACTTTTTTTTTTCTCCTTTAAGACAAGGATTTGCTATGTAATCCAGACTAAACTCCAGTTTGGAGTTCTACTTCTGTCTCTAGAGTATTGAGTTTACAGGAATGAGGCTACCATGGTAGAGTGCTAGCCTTGAGCTGAAGAGCTCAGGGACAGCGCCTAGGCTCAGAGTTCAAGCCCCATGACTGACCCCCCCACCAAAAAAAAATCAAATGTTGGCTGGGAATGTGGCTTCGTGGTGGAGTACTTGCCTAGTATGCATGAAGCCCAGGGTTGGATTCCTCAGCACCACATACACAGAAAAAGCTAGAAGTGGTAGAGTGCTAGCCTCATCAAACCAGGGATGGTGCTCAAGCCCTGAGTTCAAGCCCTAGGACTGGCAAACAACAACAAAAAATCAATGTTATAGGTATCAGTTGCTCACACATAATATGGATGCTTGTGACACATGCCTGTAATCCTGACTACTTAGGAGGCTGAGATCTGAGGATAGAGGTTTAGAGAGTCGTAAAGTCAGCCCAGGTAAACAAATCTGAGACTTTTACCTCTGATTAACCAGCAAAAAGCCAGAAGAGGAGGTGTGGCTCAAGTGGTAGAGTGCCAGCTTTGAGTAAAAAAGCTAAGCCAGAAGAAGGCCCTAAGTTGAAGCCCCAGTACATGCACACAAAAACATACCCATAATCAATACTGGGAGGAGGAGTGATTAAGGGAACATAATGGAATGGATTTGTTCAAAGTACACTGGATATAACTCTGGAATTATCACGGTGAAACCCACTATTAATGTATGGTAGTAAACATGAAAAAGTCATACTTAATATACACACTTTGTAAAGTAGCCTTTTCTGCTATGTAAAATGAATGATTTACTACTCTAGAATACATCTAGAATTTAATAATCAGACAAACCTTGTTTCAAATGAGTCACTGTTTTTCTTACTAGTTCTATGACTTACCACTAATTACTAACTATAAATCCTTGCTTTCTCCTGTGTACAAGTAGCTTTTCATCTGCTTAGTGTGCCAGTTGTAAAAGTTACAAAAACAGAAAACATGAAAGCTCAAAGGATAAGATTAAAGATGAAGATATTATGAACATATTTCTTCTGTTTTTTTTTCTTAATTTCAAAAGTTTTTACCTTCATGTCATTTTCTCAGTGCATCTTCTGAGGAATAGATCTAGTGGTTTAGCAGCATGCAGTTTACACAGTTGCTGAGTGTTTCAGTGTTCTTTCCACACACATCTAGCTTTTGCTGTGGAGGCGAGTTCCATAGCCTGGCATTCTGGCATTGTTGGTGGTGGACAGAGACTGAAATTTAATTTCATGATACTTAAATTGAGTAATAGCATAGAATCAGTTGAGTAAAAAATTTGATTATTTTAACCTTATAAATGAAATCATTGGACCTCTGAGTGCCTCAGTTTAACTTTCTCATGGTCATAGTCTCATGGATTATTCTGCCTGACTTGTCCTGGAATCTAGATTCTCCCTCTCAGTCTCCCAAATAGCTCCCATACCTGCCTAAATGATTTAACATTTGATTTTTGTTATTTTACCTTTAGGTTGGTTAGTCTTTTTGACAACTAAAGCATATTGCCATAATTATTTTCAGTTGTTTAAATATTCTTTCACCGAGTGTCTATTTTAAAAAGTTTTTTTTTATTCTTACAGGCATCAGGGCCACTTGTTCTGAAATTGTTTTGAGGCAAGAAGTTTTGAAAGATGGTTTTCACAGGTAAGTTGCTCATTGATTTCTACTTACATTCAAATACTGCCTCATATAGTTAGAGGAAAAAGTTGATAGTTGAAATATGGATAAATTGAAATAAGGATATCCTACATGCTTCAAACTTTGAAATTATTAAAGTAATAGTGGAGAAAAAGGTATGCTTTTAATTTTCTGTATATAGCCAGCAGCTCTGTATACAGTATCTCATTTAATCTTCACAATGGCCATGAGATGGTTATTTCTTGATTTTTAGATCTGGTAACTAGACTTCAGAAATTTAAATAACTTGGTACTAGTTAGGATAATAGAGCTGGCTCAGATAACATTATTGTACTGTCCTTTAAAGCTGTGCTGTCAAATAATATGATGTATCTCTGTAAATAATGATTTCTTCTGTACTAGAATTGGTTCCAAATGATCAAGCTGTTTCCAAATCCAAAACTCTCTTTGAGAGAGAGACAAATGTTTGGTAGGTATTGGAGGCTCACGCCTATAATCCTAGTTTCTCAGGAGGCTGAGATCTGAGGATCCAAGTTTGAAGCCAGCCTGGGCAGGAAAGTTTGTGAGATTGTTAATCTCCAATTAATCACCAAAACAAGCTATAAGTGGAACTGTGGCTCAAGTGGTTAAGTGCTAGCCTTGAATACAAATGCTCAGGGACAGAACATAGGCCCTGAAGCTCCTTGTCTGGCACAAACAAATAAATGATGAATGTTTGAGGATGAGGACATTGCACGCACAAGTCCAACTTTGATTCCCAGCATCACAAACAAAAAAGATATTTGCCAGTATTGAAGATCTAAAAGATGGGTAAAAGTTGTGGAAACTATTCCATCAGAAAACTTTCTAATTTTTAAAGCTTCTCAAGTGATTACTTTGAAATGATTCTTAGATCTACGATAGATCTGTAAGTTCTAATACATTTATTTCTCAAATTATTTCAAATTGTAAATGTCTAGGAGATGATATAGTGGGAAAACTTGGCCTTCTTTTTTTTTCTTGACCTTTTTACTTAGATTTGGGCTCAAAGTGTAGTTGTACTCCTCAGTATGTGTCCTCAGGCAAGTTACTTAAGTATTTAGTACATTGTCAGTAAAGCTGCATGGAGATAATGTTTCCTCCTCAGTATTGTGAGGATGAGATCAGAAAACACCAGAAGCTCCTCAATATAGTGCTGGTCATCTAGTAATTACTCAAAAAATGTTAACTCTTAATAATGAGTTAGGTGATGTTAGAGAGAATTGAATGTAAAGTAACAAAATTAATTTGGGAAGAGAGATGATGGGAAGAAATTTCTAATAGTTGATGGAGTTCTAGAGACACATTTTACATGATGTTGGAAGACTCATACTGAGTACATAGTTTCTGTTTTTGCAGTTATTAGCATGTGTAAAACTATTTCCCTGACTGAATTTTAAGAGTAATAGGAGCTAGTGAACAGTGCAGAATTGACAGTAGAATCATACATGACTCTAGGAAGGAAGAAAAAAATACTGTTTTAGGTTTTTATGTTGATGAATGCAATTTTCTAGTTATAAAATTTGAGAATAAAAGTGGGATGTAAAACCAAGGATGAAGTGACAAAAACTATTAGAATAGTTTCAGAAAATAGAAATCAGTTTTACTTGTTTGAGAATAGAAAATGTCAGTTATCTTTTTTTTTGCCGGTCCTAGGGCTGGAACTCAGGGCCTGGGCACTGTCGCTCAAGGCTAATGTTCTACCACTTGAGCCACAGCTCCATTTCTGGCTTCTTTTGGTGATTTATTTGAGGTAAGGGTCTCACAGACTTTCCTGTGCATGCTGGCTATCAACCATGATCCTCAGATAGTGTTCTGAGTAGCTAGGATTACAGGCACAAGCCACTGATGCCTGGCTTCTTTTTGGTATTTGGCAGTGTATAAAATGATTTTTACAGGGTTGGGAATATGGCCTAGTGGTAAAGTACTCACCTTGTATACATAAAGCCCTGGGTTCGATTCCTCAACACCACATATATAGAAAAAGCCAGAAGTGGCACTGTGTGGCTCAAGTGGTAAAGTGCTAGTCTTGAGCAAAAAGAAGCTCAGGGACAGTGCTCAGGCCCTGAGTTCAAACCCCAGGACTGGCAAAAAAAAAAAACCAAAACAAAACAAATAAAATGACTTTCACATTTTTATAGTTTTGTGGTTTTTTTTTCCCAGAGCTGAGGACTGAACCTCGGGCCTTGCGCACGCCGGGCAGGCACTCTTCCGCTGAGCTAAATCCCCAGCCCCGACTTTCACATTTTTTTAAGTTTAAAAAAGAAAGCAGAGAAAAATACATAACAAATCTTATGTGTCTCAAAGGCCAAGAGTATTTGCTTACTTTAAAGAAAGATTGCCATCCTTGGCTTATGTATTCATAGGCTAGTAACACACTTATGATAACTTTTTTCTCTTTCAGTATTGAGGCTTTAATTCAGGACTTCATGCTTGCTAGACAGATGTTCTACCACCGAACCATGCTTCCAGCTCTGTTCTGCTAGTTAATTGGAGATAAGGGTCTCATTCACTTTGCTGTCTTTAAGAACCACAATCCCAGGCTGAGTATATGGCCTAGTGGCAAGAGTGCGCACCTCTTATACATTGAAGCCCTGGGTTCGATTCCCTGGCACCACATATGTAGAAAACGCCCAGAAGTGGTGCTGTGGCTCAAGGGGCAGAGCAAAAAGAAGCCAGGGACAGTGCTCAGGCCCTGGGTCCAAGGCCCAGGACTGGAAAAAACAAAAACAAAACCCATAATCCCCAGATCTCAGCTTCCTCTCTTTTTTTTTTTTTTGGTAGGTGGATGGGGGTTGAACTCAGGGCTTAGACAATGTCCCTGAGCTTTTTTGCTCAAGGCTAGTGCTCTTCTACTTTGAGCTACAGCTCCATTTCTGGTTTTTAGGTGGTTAATTGGAGATAAAAGTTTCAGGACTTTCCTTCCCAGGCTGGGTTTGAATCACATTCCTCAGATCTCATCCTCCTGAGTAGCTAGGATTACACACGTGAGGCACCAGCATCCAGCTCCTATAACATATTTTAAATTAATTTGTAGATATGTTTATGAGGTCAGAAAAGATTTTATATAGGGGCTGGGAATATGGCTTAGTGGTAGAGTACTTGCCTCATATATGTGAAGCCCTGGGTTCAATTCCTCAGCACCACATATATAGAAAAAGCCAGAACTGGCTCTGTGGCTCAAGAGTTATAGTGCTAAAAAAAACAGAAAAAAACAAAAACAAGAGTTATAGTGCTAATCTTGAGCAAAAAGAAGCCAGGGACAGTGCTCAGGCCCTGAGTTCAAGCCACAGGACTGGCAAAAAAAAAAAGAAAAAAAAGATTTTATGTATATATCATATATATGTGTATATGTGTTCATTTTTGTATATAAATGGTTTCTAACAAATGACAGTGAAACAGATGGGGCTATATATATGTATAAATATGTGTATATATGCATGTGCACACATACTCATACACATGAATATATGTATGTATGTGCATATATGGTATACTTAATATGCCATATACACATATAGCACACACATATATATGCATACATATTTATTTACACACACATACCATTTGTTGAAAGACTTATCTTTCCCTATCAAATTATGTTGGTACCTTTATTGTAAATATGTGAGTATTTTTTGGACTTGTTTTTCAAATGATCTTAATTTTTTCTCTAATGCTTATTGCTTATAACATGAATTATGAAAGCTAATGAGTAATTCTGACATAATATAAGTATTTTATAGTTTAATTTGGTAATTACTTTTGGAAAGTGAATTTTAAATATATTTGAAATATTGAAATATATCTGCTATTGTAGGTACAATGTTGTACTATCATTTAACAATTGAATGAAGAGATTTACTTTAAACTCTACTTTTCTTCCAGAGACCTTGTGGTAAAAGTAAAATTTGGAGAAAGCATCGAAGATTTGCAGACCTGCCGACTCTTAATTAAACATTATATCCCAGCAGGACTTTTTGTGGATCCATATGAACTGGCTTCATTAAGAGAGAAAAATGTAACAGAGGTATAACTATTAGGGATTTTTTTTCTGAGAGAAATTAATTTAGGGACTCAATAATTTGTATTATTAAGGCAAAATAGATCAGACAAACTTACATTTTGTTTAAATGTATAAAGTGATACTTTAGATGAGTGCTAGTGGCTCATAATTGTAATTCTAGCTACTCATGAGGCTGAGATCTGGTTTGAAGCCAATGAGGCAGTCTGCTTCCTAATCTTAAACCCTAGTCATGTGTTAATTTTTCCTCCCCAGTACTGGGGTTTGTACTCAGAGCCTCAATGCTTGTTAGGCAGGAGCTCTGTCACTTGAGCCATATCCCCAGCCTTCCTTTTGCTTTTCAGTTTGTTTTTCAGATAGAGTCTAAAGCTTTTCCCCAGGCCAACCCCAGACCTTGATCTTCCTCCCACTGCCTCATGAGTAGCTGAGATTGTGGTCAAGTACCATCATGCACAGGCCCGTATTTCTTTCTGTTATTTTGAAAATTCATAGAAAAATATGTCACATTTATGACACATAATTAGAAATTTATTTCTCAATATATCATGCACTTTTTTACTTCTTTCTAGCCCAGTTGAGACTCTGGCCCAATCCTTTGTGCAGAGGAATATTGTCATGAAAAGTACTAATATGTGTTGATTTTAACTAGATAGCAGGAAATTTATATGCAGAATTAGTTGTTGCCTGTATGCCTACAATTAAAACTTAAGTCTCTTTCTGGAAATAAAATTTTGCCTCTAACTAATTTAGAATAATGGGCCAAAGCAAGTGGGTGGTATGGCTACAAAATGCTTTGTAAGGCATTTGAGATGAATAAATGCAAGCCTTAACTTGGCTCTGTAGGGGGCTGCAGATTCAATAGAGTAGAGAGCACACACTTAGCATGCAAGAAGTCTTCAGTGTAATCTCAGCACTGCAAAAAGAAAAAAAATTCACCAAGGATTAAGACATCAAATAAACTTCATTTCATTTTTTTTTTTTTTTGGCCAGTCCTGGGCCTTGGACTCAGGGCCTGAGCACTGTCCCTTGGCTTCTTCCCGCTCAAGGCTAGCACTCTGCCACTTGAGCCACAGCGCCGCTTCTGGCCGTTTTCTGTATATGTGGTGCTGGGGAATCGAACCTAGGGCCTCGTGTATCCGAGGCAGGCACTCTTGCCACTAGGCTATATCCCCAGCCCTCATTTCATTTTTAAGTAAGGTTATTAGATTGCCCTTTCTTTCCATAGTTCTTCAGTGCTTTGCATCAAACCTCATACAGTGCTTTGGATCAAGCCTCATACATTCTCAGCTAGCACTCTACCACTGAGCTACACTTGTAGCCCCTAGATAAAAGTCTCTCATACTCTGAAAACAACACAATACTCAATTGAAACATGAAATTGCTATTTTGTAGTTCCAAGTAAAAATACTGTGTTTTGGAACTGTAACTGTTAGTCAAAATATATGATATTCAGACTAATGTTTTTGAACAAGAAAAGGAACCAGAGCCCAATGGCTTACACCTGTAATCCTAACTACTCAGCAAGCTGATCTGAGGATTGCAATTCAAAGCCAGCCCAAGAAGGAAAGGGCTAAGAATCTTGTCTCTGTTTAACCACCAAAATACTGGAAGTAGAGGTGTGGCTCGAGGGGCAGAATGTTACCTACCCTTAAGTGGAAAAAGTTAAGGGACATCACCCAAGCCCTGAGTCCCAGTACTGGAACTGGGGGGAAAAAAAAAAAAGGGAATAGAAAAGACAAATAAAAGGCTTAATGTTCCACTTGAAATAACCAAGAAATAGACAAAATGTATAAATTAATGAAAAAAGTCATTGAACATCAGGTAGTAAAAGGCACTGATATCGAGAGAAGTGGCAATAAATGTGAACCCCAGGATTACCCTGTTTTTTTTTTTTTCCTCCTGTAGTATACTGTCTTTTGGCTATAGAATTCTTTTTTCTTTTTTTCTTTTTTTTTTTGCCAGTCCTGGGGCTTGGACTCAGGGCCTGAGCACTGTCCCTGGCTTCTTTATAATCAAGGCTAGCACTCTGCCACTTGAGCCACAGCGCCACTTCTGGCCATTTTCTGTATATGTGATGCTGGGAAATTGAACCCAAGGCTTCATGTATATGAGGCAAGCACTCTTGCCACTAGGCCATATTCCTAGCCCCAATAGAATTCTTTTTTTAAACTATATCTTAAAAAAAAATTTTTTTTTTTGCAAGGGCTGAGGCTGTCATTCAGAAGTAGAGTGTTTAGCATGTATGAGGTCCCCACTGGGGTTTGATTTCCAGTACCACACACAAGATCCAAGATCCTTATGCCACTTTTTTCATGAACTTTTTTTTTTCCTAGTCATGAGGCTTGAACTTGGGCGCTGTCCCTAAGCTCTTTTGCTCAAGGCTGGCGCTCTACCACTTTGAGTCATAGTACCACTTCCAGTTTTCTGATGGTTAATTGTAGATAAGAATCTCAGCGACTTTTCTGCTCCAGGCATGAGCCACCAGCACCTGGCTCCATTAACTTTGCTTTTGTATTGGGTTTTTTTGTTTGTTTGTTTGTTTGTTTTTTGCCAGTCCTGGGCCTTGAACTCTGGGCCTGGGCACTGCCCTAAGTTTTTTTTGCTCAAGGCTAGCACTCTACCACTTTGAGCCACAGCACCAATTCTGGCTTTTTCTGTTTATGTGGTACTGAGGAATCAAATCCAGGGCTTCATGTATGCCAGACAAGCATTCTACCACTAAGCCACATTCCCAGCCTCTCCATTAACTTTTATATCTACTGTGGAACAAGCTGACAACCTTTGCCTGTTTGTCTGACTCACTACCATTTTACTTCACTGAAGAACAGGAAATTAGGGCTGGGGATATGGCCTAGTGGCAAGAGTGCTTGCCTTGTATACATGGAGCCCTGGGTTCAATTCCTCAGCATCACGTATATAGAAAACAGCCAGAAGGGGCACTGTGGCTCAAGTGGCAGAGTGCTAGGACAGTGGTCAGGCCCTGAGTCCAAGGCCCCGAACTGGCCAAAAAAAAAAAAAGAACAGGAAATTACCAGAGTGATACCAATCATTTTAACCTAATACAGGCTTACCTTTCTGTTACAGTTGGTTTTATACTTACTGAATGATATAGTATTTATTCACATAATTTAACTTACCTTGATACTTGTTTTATCACCAAAACAGAAGTTAGTCAGGAAATTTCACAGCCACTTTTTTTCTTATAGGAAAGAACTGGTACCCCAAGGTATATTTTCTCCAATTGACTCCTGTGTTTTCTATGAAAAATTAAAAATGAGAAAATAGCAGGGATGTTTTATAAGGGAGTAAATTGACACTTTGCATATCTGTACAGCAGTTGTCGTGTTTTACTACGTATACTTTCTTCTTTTTGATAATACTGGTGTTCTCTTCAACAGGCAGTGATGGTTTCAGAACACTTTAATATAGAAGCCCCCAACTATCTCTCCAGGGAATCTGAAATTCTCATGTATGCCAGGAAAGATGTGCAGTGCATCGATTGCTTCCACTCCTTCTTACCTGTGCACTACCGCTACCATCGGCCACATAGCAAAGATGGAGACACACTTATTGTGATTAACAACCCAGATCTGTTGATGTACTGTGACCAAGGTGAGGGTGGCAAGGCCTCCAGCAAGGACAGACATGGCAAAAGCTTGTTTCTGCTGAGCTCTAGTGGCTCACACCTGTAATCCTAGCTACTCAGGAGGCTGAGATCTGAGGATCAGGGTTTGAAGCCAGCTGAGGCAGAAAAATCCTGGTTTGGGGGATTGAATTCAGGAACTTTTGCATGCTGGGCAAGCATCCCACCACTTGAACAATGCCTCTGCTGCTCCTTTTCCCAACTTTCTTTTTTTCAGTACTATGATTTGATTGTTTTTTTTTTTTTTTTTTTTTTTTGTATTTTGTTTGTGAGACAGTTTTGCTAACTTTGCCCAGGCTATTTTCAAACTCATGATTTTCCTGTGTCTATCTCTTGAGTATCTGAGATTATAGGCGTGTACCACTACACTTGGCATTTTGTTTTGTTTTGGTAAAACTGGACATTGAACTTAGGCATTTTTTCTCTTAGTAAGTATTCTACAGGTTGAACCATACCCCTCAACTCTTGTTATTTTTGATATAAGATTTCTTTATGTAGCCCAAGTTGATTAGGGTTAAAGACATCCTCTCACTCCTGGGTGACTGTTTCTCTATAAATGTTGATCCAATTGCTCCTGTGCTGCTTTCTGGTTTTTTGTTTGTTTGTTTGTTTGTTTGCCAGTCGTGGGGCTTGAACTAGGGCTTGAACACTGTCCCTGGCTTCCGTTTGCTCAAGGGTACCACTCTACCACTTGGCCACAGCGCTCCTCTTCCTGCTTTTTCTCTTTATATGGTGCTGAGGAATTGAACCCAGGGCTTCATGCATGCTAGGTAGGCACTCTACAACTAAGCCACTTTGCCAGCCCCTGCTTTCTTTTTTATACAGCATTGCAGGTCCTTATGGATTTGGATGTTTTGTGTCTACTTGCATGTCGTTTGGTGTCTTTTTGTTGTCTTCTTTTTGTTGTCAACTTTAACTTTGCGTTTTAAAATGTGGAGATTTTGATGAGTTAAAAACTATTTTTTCGGGGCTGGGGATATGGCCTAGTGGCAAGAGTGCCTGCCTCGTATACATGAGGCCCTGGGTTCAATTCCCCAGCACCACATATACAGAAAATGGCCAGAAGTGGCACTGTGGTTCAAGTGGCAGAGTGCTAGCCTTGAGCAAGAAGAAGCCAGGGACAGTGCTCAGGCCCTGAGTCCAAGGCCCAGGACTGGCCAAAACAAAACAAAAACAATTTTTTCACTATTTCCTCTTTTTTCTCCTTTTTTTTCTGGCTAAATTTGCAAATGAAATCTTGAATAATACTGAGGAGCTATGATTATAGGCATGAGCCACTGTTGCTCTGGTTACTATTAATAAGAAGACTTCAAAGCATCAAAACTTTTTTCTTTAGTTCATGGAAGCCCTATCAGATTTTGGTTCTTTATGTCCAAATCTGGGCTGAGTTAAATTGGAATGTTTATGAAGACTAATAGCACTGTTACTAAAACCTGGCAAATAAGTTTTTTTAATCTTATATTTGCCACCACCACACCTATTATGAAACAATTAAAAAGTCTTCAGCTCTACTATTAGCTTCTTTATTCAGCATAACTTTGTTTTGATTAATGATAACCTCTTCTTAACCTAAATGAAGTTTGAATAATGCTTGTCCTGAGAGGCCACCAGTTCTGATACTGGTTTTGTTTTCTGCTGGTCCTAGGGCTTGAACTCTGGGCCTGAATGCTGTCCCTGAGCTCCTTTTGCTCAAGGCTAGGGCTCTACCACTTGAGCCACAGCACCACTTTGGTGATTAATTGGAGATGTGTCAGGGACTTTGCTGTCCAGGCTGGTTTCAAACTGTGATTCAGATCTTAGCTTCCTGAGTAGCTAGGATTATAGGCGTGAGCCACCAGCTCCCAGCTACTGTTTTGTTTTTTATCTGGATACTATTTACACGGCTGTATTTCATGTGGGAATTAGTCAAATTGTATACTTGGGATGTGTGTTCACTTTTCTAAATGCATTTGATACTTCAAAAAATTTACATTAAACATGTAGTGGCATTGTTGAGAAGTCAAGTTAACTTTCTGTGATACCTTTGTAATTTTAAAAAAGGATGCTAAAATGAATCTGAATCATATATATTAGGTGTTAAAAGGTTTCAGTACTCACATCACAGCATGAAAGACTGTTGCTGAATTTTAGTGCAAGACTATCCTTTAGTCCAAACCAAAGTTTTGTGACATCTTGTTCTACCACTTTTTCTCAGAGTTTCCAGTTTTGAAATGCTGGGCTCAATCCAAAGTAGCAGCTCCTTGTGCTTTCAAGAGTAAGGATATCTGCCAGTGGAACAGTATGAAGTATAAATCGGTAAGCTAATATTCTGTGGTGTTTTTAGTGCCTTCTCATTTAGAAGTGTCTTTATACTTTTGTTAGATTTAAACTGTGAAACACCTTAAGTGTCATATAATTATATGGCATATTTGTTTATTGTACCCTTGTGCATATTTAGATCTGAAGTCGTTTCCTTGTTGCTAGAAGTCTTTCTACCAGGTAGCTCAGAAAAACCATACCTTACAGTATGATATGCTGTGCATATCAGAGAACTGACAATTGAAAATAGATGAGCGTGGCAACAGCTAATACAACTTAGAATTGCTTTTGAGCACACTATCACTGCCATGTGGTACCTGAATTGTTTTCAAACTCTAAAATACATTTGGAGAAATGTGATTTTTTTTTCTTTGTCATGGGGCTTGAACTCAAGGCCTGGATGCTGTCCTAGTTCTTTTTGTTCAAGTCTTAGCACTCTACCATTTTGAGCCACAGCCCTACTTCCAGTTTTTGTGTGGTTAATTGGAGATAAAAGTCTTACGGGAACTTTTCTGCCCTGGCTGGCTTCGAACCATGATCCTCAGATCTCAGCCTCCTGAGTAGCTAGGGTAACGGGTGTGAGCCACTGGCATCCGGCTTGATTTTTTTTTTTTTATATGCAACACACACACACAAACATACAGACATACACACGCAAGTAGTGGTCTTATGTAAGATGTGATACTTTAAATGTCTCTAACTGTCACTCTTCTCTCCACAGATCCTCAAGAATGTGACCCTACATGTTCCAGTGGGACTGACTATACATACCTCGTTAGTGTGCTCTGTGACTCTGCTCATTACCATCCTGTGTTCTATTTTAATCCTTCTTGCTGTTTTCAAATATGGACACTTTTTCATATAAGTTTTTTACAGTTAAATGTTTTCTGTAATCCTCAATAGCTCTTATTTATTTGTGACTAGAAATGCTCTTCTAAAATTAACTCAGCTTTTAATTTTTATTTATAGTTAAAATTGCAAGAGGAATTTTAAGTCGCTTTTAGCTAATTCCAAAATTTAGTTCTTTTGTGTAAACCTTTGAAAATCTTTAGTCATCAAGTGCCTATAGCAGAGGCTTAACTCAGTTACATCGAAATTTATTTAGTTAGAAGTGACTTTATCTTGGAAAACAATTAGAAAAGATAGAAAATAAGATAGAAAAATTATTTCATTATAATTGGTGACAAATTATCCTCACTTTATAAATATGAATCTTTCCATTTAAGCTAAAATTGGAGAAAAGCCTTATAAAAGTAAAATGGGCTATTATAGCTCAAGTGGTTGGACACTGGCCTAGCACATATAAAAAGCCCCGAGTTCAATCCTTGTACTTCCCCTCAAAAAAAACAACCAAAAAAAAAATTAATTTGGATGAAAATCAAGTTTAATTTAAATGGTAGTTTTATGAGACTTACTAAAGTTTAGACTGTCAAAGAAACAAGTTAGTTAAAAATTATTAAATTTTCCTTAAAAAATATTTCTTTTGAATGTATAAATTGGCTGGAAGTTAACGAAACTGAGAACTAAGGTTTATTACTGATTTTCTACTGAGTTTGTTGGGGAGACGATTCAGGTTCTCTTTTCTTTGTTGTTGTACCAGTCCTGGAACTTGAATTCAGGGCTCAGGCCCTGTCTCTGAGCTTGTTTTGCTTAAGGCTAGTACTGTACCACCTGGGCCACAGCTTCACTTCTGGTTTTTTTGGTAGTTAATTGAAGATAAAAATATCCTAGACTTCATGGCCTAGCCTGTCTTTAAACTATGTTCCTTAGATCTTAGCCTTTTGAGCAGCTAGGATTACAGGCATGAGCCACTGATGCCCAGCTTCAAGTTGTCACATTCTTAAGAAATATTCTGTGAAATAGACAAAAAAAAAAAAAGGAATCTCCAAGTGATTTTTTTTTTTCTTTAGACAAAGGGTCTTGATTTACTATTTGGGGTAGAAATAAGAAAGTATCATAGGCTGATTAAAAAAACAAGTGTGTTTGAAAAGAGAAAACAAATTGATAATGTTTTATGTAGCATCACAGGAGGTGATCAGTGTTTCTGTTAAATATTACTACTGTTTTTCCTAAATATTTTGGAGTTTTTATGGGAATGAATCACTCATAATTTGATGTGTGGCATAATCATACTTTTTTTTATGGTTGTGGGGCTTGAACTTGGGGGTCTGGGTGCTGTCCTTGAGAATTTTTGTGCTCAAGGCTAGCACTCTTAGCCATACTTGAGCCACAGTGCCACAGCACCACTTCCAGCTTTTTCTGAGTGGTTTATTATTTATTGTAGTTAAGAGTCTCATGGACTTTCCTGCCCAGGCTGGCTTCAAATGGCAGTCCTCAGATCTCAGCCTCCTGAGTAGCTACGATTATGGGCATGAGCCACCAGTGCTGTACTTATACTTCTTTTTGTAGGTGTGTTTGTGACTTAAATTTTAGAAACCGGGGGCTGGGGATATGGCCTAGTGGCAAGAGAGCTTGCCTCATATACATGAGGTCCTGGGTTCGATTCCCCAGCACCACATATACAGAAAACGGCCAGAAGTGGCGCTGTGGCTCAAGTGGCAGAGTGCTAGCCTTGAGCAAAAGGAAGCCAGGGACAGTGCTCAGGCCCTGAGTCCAAGGCCCAGGACTGGCAAAAAAAAAAAAAATTTAGAAACGGCAACCTAATGCCATAAAGCCAGAAATAACAAGTATGTTTAAAAATGAATAAAATTTCAACCCAGTTTAGTTATGTGCTTGTTTTATGTTTTTGTATAAGAAAGAATTCTGTATTTTTCAAGCATTTCTTTCATGATAGGATTAATAATATAGCATTGAAGTAAGGCTACATATGTGTTAAATTCAGTAACATCAGCAGATAGTGAAGTCATAACATTGTTTTACTTTTCAAGAATGGATGTCAATATGCATATATATTACTTTTCATCTTCAGAATTGTTTTCTAAGTATTTAACATGTTTGTAAGTTAATATTTAAGATTGTGGCTTAGAACCTGGTTCATTTATTTACACATTTATACACTATCAGAAGTATAATAAAAATATAAATGTGAACGAAGAAAACTTTGATATGACTCTTCTTGCCTGGTCAGTAATGGCAAATGACATTTTGATATGACAACATAATCTGGTTTTGGATCTATTTCTTGTCTTACTTGGATCTTTGGGTACTTATTGAACAAGAACTTTATAATTCTGTGTATGACATTTTTTTGTTTTGTTTTGTTTGTTATGAGCCACAGCTCCACTTCTGGTTTTCTGGTGGTTAATTGGAGATAAGAACTATGATCCTCAGATCTCAGCCTCTGAGTAGCTAGGTTTACAGGTGAGAATCACCAGCTCTTGGTGACCTTTTTTATATAAGGTTAAGGAAATGGATAATGTTGTCTTGTCTGTTGTATTCTATTATTTGTTCTACATTTGTGATTTATTTTTCTTAAAGTATTATGCTAGATTCTTTTGGATACACAAAACAGAGAAACAGCTTATCTCAACTAAGGGTAATAAGGCAGCAATTGTGTGTGTGTGTGTGTGTGTGTGTGTGTGTGTGTGTGTCTTAAGCCACTCTGTTAATAACTTAAATTTTAGCTAGATCTTTTTTATATTGGTACATGGTTTAGGAACAAGAAAGATCTATTGCAGCTTTAATGATTTCGGAATATAATGAGTATTCCTGGTTTTCATTAGTTACCCACCTACATTTTGAAAATGGATGCCAAATGACAATGATTTGGAAATTATTAGGCCGAAGTGACCACCTGTATCCTTATAACTGACAAAGTATATTACTAGCAGGTAGTTGAATATCGGACTTGGTTGGCTACAGGCTACAAGAGAGCAGTGATGTGGACTAGGTGTGCTCTTCTAATAGTGGTAAGATAGCAGGTACTGATCAAGTTATTATTTCCTGCAGCTATTGACCTCATATTTTGAGATCACTTTCTTCCTGAATTATTATTATTATTTTGCCAGTCCTGGGTCTTGAACTCTGTTTTTGTTGCCAGTCCTGGGGCTTAGACTCAGGGCCTTAGCACTGTCCCTGGCTTCTTTTTGCTAAAGGCTAGCACTCTACCTCTTGAGCCACAGCACCACTTCTGGCTTTTTCTGTTTATGTGATGCTGAGGAATCGAACCCAGGGCTTTGTGCATGCTAGGCAAACACTCTACCTCTGAGCCACATTCCCAGCCCTCTGGGTCTTGAATGCTGGGCCTGGGCACATACTCTTAACACTTGAGCCACAGCTTCACTTCTGGCTTTTTTTATTTCTTTGTTTGTTTATGTGGTACTGAGGAATTGAACCCAGGGCTTCATGCATGCTAGGCAAGCACTCTACCACTAAGCCACATTCCCAGCTCCTGAATTATTCCTTAAAGGAGTTGGTTATAGGTCTCTGTTATTGGTACCATTTCTGTTTTTGTGTGATAACTTTATTTTTTTTAAAAGCTCGTACTTTTATTTTATTTATTTATTTATTTATTTATTGCCAGGCCTGGGCCTTGAACTCAGGGCCTGAGCACTGTCCCTGGCTTCTTTTTGCTCAAGGCTAGCACTCTGCCACTTGAGCCACAGCGCCACTTCTGGCCGTATTCTGTATATGTGGTGCTGGGGAATCGAACCCAGGGCTTCATGTATGCGAGGCAAGCACTCTTGCCACTAGGCCACATCCCCAGCCCTGTGTGATAACTTTATTTCATATCTTATTCATCTGGTTGATAATTTAGTCAATGTGTACACTACTTTTTTTTAAAGCATATCAGTTTATTCCACTAGAATTTCTGAAGATGAATATTTTGTTAATGTGTACATTGTTATTTTCTCTTGACACCTTGAACATTTTATGTTATTAAAGAGTGGTACTCGTTTTCTTTGGAGGAATATGCTATGAATTTAATTGGTGTTTTTTTTGTAGGCAATATCTTCTGTTGTTGCTTTATCTCTGTTATTCTGAAGTTTCACCTTGATTGGGAAGATTTCTTTTATTTACCTACACAGAAGTCAGTTTATTCTCTGAATCTGAAGATTCTTTAACCAGTTTTGGAAGATCTCATTCTTATCTTGAAATGCCATTTAATCCTTATCTCAGCATTTACTGCATCTTGTTTTCTCTCTTTCCCTCCTACAATTACATTAGGAATGATAGACCTTATAGCCGTTTCCCCATGTCTTGAAAACTTCCATCTTTCCTGTTTGTGGGCTATATCCAGTAATTTCTTTAGATTTATTTCTCTTCAACTGTGTATGATCTGTTATATAATCCAACCATTGACTTTTGGGTTCAGTTATTTATTTCTAGGAATTCTATGCATTCAATACACTTACTTTATATTCTATAACCAGTAAGTCCAGTATCTAAAGGCTATAGGGCTTAATTATTTTCTTTGTAGTGTCTTATTGTAACCATCTTTTGGAAATCCTCTTACCTGTGGAATCCTGTGGAGATCTACTTTGAAGCTGTGCCTGTGCAGTAAAGGTTTGTAATTGTTACTTTCAGGTCCTCAAGCACTAGCAGTCACTCCCTTGGCATCACATTTCCTACATGGACTGATAATTTCTAACTGAAACTTTCAAAGCCATGTGAGGGAAAATTTACAGGTACATATTCTAAAGAGAAGTTTTTTCCCCAGCCCAGGCCAAAATAAACAAATATTCTGCATGCTTCCAGTCTGTTGCTATCTAGGATCAAAAATCCAACTTCTTTTTTTTTGCCAGTCCTGGGGTTTGAACTCAGGGCCTGAGCACTGTCCCTGGCTTCTTTTTGCTCAAGGCTAGCACTCTGCCAACTTGAGCCACAGCACCACTTCTCGCCTTTTCTATATGTGGTGCTGAGGAATCGAACCTAGGGCTTCATGTATATGAGGCAAGCACTCTTGCCATATTCCCAGCCCCAAGGCCATATTCCCAGCCCCAAAATTGAACTTCTTGACCAGTCCTAAGGCATGTCTTTGGTCTCTTGTCTCCTATTCTGCTTTTAAAACACTAGAGATTTCTAAGGTAAGGGCTCTCAGCATCATGGCTTCATTGTCTGGTTTCCTGCCTCCTTTTGGGTTGAGTGTTCAAGATTCTTTGTGACTTGAATCTAGTAGTGTGTGTGTGTGTGTGTGTGTGTGTGTGTGTGTGTGTGTGTGTGTGTTTTTGGCCACTCCTGGGGCTTGGACTCAGGGCCTGAGCACTGTCCCTGGCTTCTTTTTTTGCTCAAGGCTAGTACTCTGCCACTTGAGCCACAGCGCCACTTCTGGCCATTTTCTGCATATGTGGTGCTGGGGAATTGAACCCAGGACCTCATGTATATGAGGCAGGCACTCTTGCCACTAGGCCATATCCCCAGCCCCCTTTAGTGTGTTTTGTTTGCTTATTTATTTTTGAGGTGCCATCTCACTTGTAACTCACTTTGGCCTGGAACTCAGAATCCTCCTGTCTCTGTCTTCTGAGTACTGAGATTGCAGGCAAGGGTCACCCTGCCTGTTTCTACTACAGTGTTTCCTAATAATACCTCCATCTTTCACTAAACTCCAGTTACACAGGCATTTTTGACCACAGCAAAACCCTCTTTCCCCTCCTGTAATGCTTTCCTCTGGGTGTTTCTCTGTCTTAAGTTTAAATGTCATCTCCTTCAAGAGGCCTTCTCTGCCCACTCTATGCAAAGTAATCTCCCTCAGGTTTTTCTTCACACCAGATAAGCAGGACTGCGTTTTTTCTGTTTGCAACTTTCAGAAAGGCGAGACAAATCATGTCCACGCCTGTTTCCCTGTTGCCTTGTGGTATCCTATACACAGTAGCTACTCAGATATTTGTAGAATAAGTGAACACATTGATGGGTCCCTCCAAGGATAAAATGCAGAAGTTTCATTTATGGTACTTAATTTAACAGCCAAATATAGTAAGAATTTGTATTACAAAGCAAAATGGAGAATGAATTCCTAGAGACAAAGATCTTGAAGCAGATTTGTGCATCTACTACCAATTCTGTCAGCATTACCAACAGACAAAACCTGACTGGAGGGCGCACAGTGCCGAATTCAGTGAAGGATTGCTTGTCTCTGTCAATACAAACCCTCCCCCAAAGAGAGCTACAACCGCGAAAAGCAGTGCTCATCGTTAAACTACAATTCCCAGCAGCCCCGCGCGAGCCCGCCCCTCAGGAGGCGACGCGCAGCCCCGCCCCGGGAAGCCTCAGCCGCGGGGAGGCGGGGCCTTGCCCTGGTCCCGCCCCTGCTCCCCGCCGCCGCCCTCCCCCGGGGTTGTGGCCACGCGCGGCGGCGGCGGTTGTTCCGCTTCCCCTCGGGCCGGACCGTCGCCATTGCCGAAGGCTTCTGCCCTCCCCGAGCTGGCCCGCGGGGCTATCGCTGCCGTCCTGCCTTGAAGTAGCCGCGGCTGAGCTCCGGCGAGGCTCCTCTTCCGGTCCCCTCGCGCCGCGCGCTCGCCCGGGGCGGCTCCCCAGCCCGTCCGGAGTTCGGACAGAGGCGCCTCGCCGGGGCGGGGACGTTTCCTCGCCTGTGGTAAGTGTGAGGACCGGCCGGGGACGCGGGACGGCGCCGCCCTCCTCTCCTTCCTCCTCCGGCGGGCTCTGCGGCCTGGCGGGCGGAACGGCCCGGGACGGCAGACCTGCCCTGCGCTGGGCCACCTGCGAGCCGGGGCCGCTACTCCCGGGGCGGTGGCTCATTGTCTGCTCCCGGGGGCTGTTTTCTCCCCGGCTGCTCGGGCTGTGCACTGTCCTCTTCCTGGATCCTGTCCTGTCCTGCCCTGCCCTGCCCTGCCCTGCCCTGGCCGGGCCGCGGGCTCGGCGCCGCCTCCCCTTCCCCGCTCTTCCCACCTCCCCCCCCCCCCCCCCGCCCCGCTCGACCTGGGCCCGGCGTCTCGGGGGGTGGTCCCGGGTTTTGCGCTCGTCGGGGCTCAGCGTCCCCCCCTGCAGGCTGAGTCCGCCGCGGGCCCCTGCTCGGTGAGATCCTCGTCAGCTTGCTGCGTTTCACACCGCGGGGAAGCCTATAGTGTTCCGGGAGGTGGAAGGCCTCCGCCACAGAACAGCTCTTTGGGATTGCTCGGATTCTTGTTTGGACTAACACCCGGAGGTGTCTGTCTGCTGTTTTTGGTAACTTGGAGTTGAGATTGGCTTTTCACCATGTTTGGTTTTCGTTGAAACGCTCTCTCGTGCGCGCACACACACACACGACGTTGCCACACATTCCTCGGTGGACTCGTCCTTTTCACGGATTCAGCAAACATAAAGTCATCCAGGAGCTGAAGGCTGTTTAGTCACCGCCTTTGTCAGTTGCTGTGAAGTTGTCACATCCTGATCTCTTAATTTTAATGGGAATGCTTTGTGGGCAAAGCGAGCGTGATTTGTTTTCTCTTTGATAAATAACCAACTCCCATTGCTGCCGTCTTGGTCCTTCTTTACAAGTGATCTGTAGTTTTCAAGTTGTTTTTTTTTAACCTCCGCAAAATAACAGATAGGCCTAAAATTAGAGGACGACGACGAGCTGTATTTTGGATCAAGGTTGTGCACGTCACATTTTTCCCCTGCTGTGTTAAGAGTCTTCCGCTCTTAAAAGTAGGCAGGATATTGAAATACATGTACAAGAATTTGCTCTGGGCCTTTTGTTTTTGTAGGGTGTCTAAAAGAGTAACACTAAATAAAATTAGAGTGGGATAAAGGCAGTGAATAGTAATTTTTAAGGCAGGTTAAAACTTGTCAACTTTGCCAGGAACAGTATGGCATTTGTAAAACATTCATGTGTGTCTCTAAGTATGTAACACTGTATGTATGTCTTTTTCACAGTGTGTGTTCCTGTGTTTAAGTGAAAGTCATTTTTATGTTCTGTTAGAGATACTGATATAAGGCAATTTTACTCTTTCATCCTCTGCTTTTAAATCTTTCTAGCTGGTAAACAACAAAAACACCGATTTATATTTACAATATGGAAATGGAACTTCATGTTGTTAACATATAATATATGCAGATCTTAATCTGACTTTCAGCGTCAGGTGACTTAGGTTGAGTATATTTTGTGTTTTCACTAATCATTGTTTACCTTTCCTTCCAGTAGGGTTTGAAAAAAAAAATTACCTAGTACCCAGCTTCAATACTGTCATCATTTGCTACTATCAATTGTCCTTAATGAGATACCTTGTGCTGAGAGATTAAGGTGTAGAAATGTTGGAATATGAAAAGGTCTGTGTCAGCTTCTGCCACTACTTTCTGTAAGATTTTTTTCTCTCTTTTTTTTTCCACTTTGAGACCTGCTCTTTCCATGATGCCCAGGATGGTATCAAAATTCCTGGGCTCAAGAGATCTTCTGCATCAGCCTCCCAACTGGCTGGGATTACAGGTTTGTACCTTGTGCTTGGCAAACTTTTTTTTGTCAGTCGTGGGGCTTGAACTCTGAGCCTGGGCCCTGTCCCTGAACTTTCAGCTCAAGTCTAGTGCTCTACCACTTGAGCCACAGTGCCACTTCCAGTTTTCTGGTGGCTAATTGGAGGTAAGAGTTTCAAAGCCTTTCCTGGCTTTGAACTGTGATGTTCAGATCTCAGCCTCCTGAGTAGCTAGGATTATAGGCCTGAGACACAAGCATGTGGCCAAACATTTTTATTAAGAAAAGTTTCCAAGTGTCTTTTCTTTGAGCCTGGGTTCCAGGTTTACCATATTCAGAGAGTTATTTTGGTTTGTGACATTTATTACACTGTAAACCCAAATTCATTAAGTATCAGTGAGTTTGTCTATGTCTAGTAAACAAACAAATGAGTTTCTGTGATTCTTTGAACCTTTTTTTTTGGCTGGCCCTAGGGCTAAAACTCTGGGCTTGGGCATTACCCCTGAGCTCCTTTTTGCTCAAGACTAGTGCCACAGTGCCACTTCTGGCTTTTTGTGTGATTTGGAGAAAAGAGACTCACGGACTTTCTGCCTTGTCTGGCTTTGAACCAAGATCCTCACATTTCAGACTCCTGAGTATCTAGGATTATAGGCATCAACCAGCTTCTCTGATCTATAAGAAAGGCAGATTTCTAGAGGCCGGGAATGTGGCTCAGTGGTAGAGTTGCTTGCCTTGCATGCATGAAGACCCAGGTTCGATTCCTCAGCACCACATGAACAGATAAGGCCAGAAGTGGCCCCATGGCTCAAGAGGTAGAGTGCTAGCCTTGAGCAAAAAGAAGCCAGTGACAGTGCTCAGGCTCTGAAGCCCAAACCCCAGGACAGGGAAGGAGGGCGGAAGGGAGGAAGGAAGGATTCCAAATAGATATGGTAACAGTAGTTTATATTTCTTTTCAGTTATATATTTTTAATTCTATTTTCAGTTATATATTTTAAAGGGAGAATTTAGAATTTGCTCTGGTAGCTAAGGATAAACGTCCAATTATACTTTCTAAAAATTGAGAACTTGGGTTGGGAATATGGCCTAGTGGCAAGAGTGTTGCTTCATATACATGAAGCCCTGGGTTTGATTCCCCAGCACCACATATACTGAAAATGGCCAGAAGTGGCGCTGTGACTCAAGTGGCAGAGTGCTAGCCTTGAGCAAAAAGAAGCCAGGGACAGTGCTCAGGCCCTGAGTCCAAGGCCCAGGACTGGCCAAAAAAAAAAAACACAAACTGAGAACTTGTATAAGTAGCCAAGGATAAAATAAGTAGGTAGTGTTAAAACAGTGCTCAGGCCCTGAGTCCAAGGCCCAGGACTGGCAAAAAAAAAAACACAAACTGAGAACTTGTATAAGTAGCCAAGGGATAAAATAAGTAGGTAGTGTTAAATCCTTTCAACCTTTAATCTATCAGTATTGGCTATTAAAATAATAGTGTTCAGATATGTGTTTCTTTTTGCTATCTGAGTTTTCATTTAAAACTAGACCATGTTGAAGTCTTTAAGATGTTGACTAATTTGTTTGCAAAAGCTCTTCCAGTCAGAGGGTTAACTAATTCCAGACTAATCAGGAGGTTAAGTTACTTGGAAATTGTGCTTCTGAACTCCTGTACTTTTTTTTGTCCCTTTGTAGAGGAGGGAAGATTAAAAATAGTTCCTCCACACACTAGCCCCCATCTCATTAAGAAGTATTAATGCTTTTCTTTTATCAGAATTGAGTTTCACTAGTACTTCATTTCAGAGACCTGGTTTGAATTCTGCTCTCTCACTTGACCCTGAGAATAGTACTTTTTTTTTTTCAAGATTTAGTTTGCTTTTCACTAAGATGGAGATAATAAGAACAACATAATGAAGCAATAAATTTGAAGCTGGGCTCTGGTGGCTCACACCTGTAATTTTAGCTACTCAGGAGACTGAGGATCACTGTTCAAAGCCAGCTTGGGCCAAAAATCCGTGAGACTCTTATCTCCAGTTAACCACCAGAAAACCAGAAGTGGCCCTGTGGCTCAAATGGTAGAGCACTAGCCTTGAGCTGAAGAGCTCAAGGACAGGGCTCAGGGCCCAGGCCCAGAGTTCAAGCCTCATGACCAACAAGAAAAAAAAAAAAAGAAAGAAAAGAAAAAATAAATTCCATAGGGCTAAAATGATGTTTCAGATTTCTTTTTATTTATCTTATTTCTTAGTTCATTGCTAAGTGTTTAATAAACATTAGCTAATAAGTCTGATCTTCGCTGTCATAGGATGTGTTGTTCTAAAGCAAGTATCATTCTCCTAAACTTGGATTTAAAACTGCTTTGTAACCAGTTGCAGTAGTAGTGTACACCTGTAATCTCTGCATTCAGAAGGCTAAAGCAGGAGGATCATGAGTTCAAAGACAGCTTGGGGCTTTAAAAAAAGGTCTGCAGCGTTCATTTTCATCTTTTATTAGTGGTTTCTCTGTTGTTAAACATTTGTCTTAGTTTTAGTAACCAGTTTTGAAATTTACTTGTTCAAAAATTGGCTGTTTTCCAGGTCTCTGAGGGTCTGCTTTTTCTTTTACTCTAATGCTTTTCATTTGTTGTATTTTTTCTGACTTAATGAGTTCTAGTTCCTGTATGAGATCTTGTTTTTCAGAAGTGAAATTGCTGGGTTATATGGTAGCTCTATTTTTTGTTTTCTATTGTGGCTGTTATTGTTTGATACTTCCACCATAAGTGCAAAAAGGGCTGACATTTCTTTGCACCCTTGCCATACTTTTCTTGATTTCAATCCTACTGTCTTTTACTGATACTGGTAGTTGAACTTAAGGGACTTGCTGGGATTTTTTTTTTAATAGCAGCCATCTTTAGTGAATATCAGGTGCTATATCAGTAAAGGTTTGTTTTTACTTTTGAGACTGAGTCTTATTCGTTAGCCTAGGCTGGCTTTGAACTTAGGATACTTCAGTCTCCCTAGTGCTAGGATTACAGACATATGCCACCATGCTGGGTTCTCTCATTGTAGATTTGTTTACATTTCTCTAATGGTTAGTGACATTGAATGTCTTTTCATATGTATCCTTTGTACTAATGCCTTCAGATTCTTGCAAGTAGGTTTTTGTCCAGATATGCCTTCAGCCTATTTGAGAGTATCAGTCAAGGAGCATGATCGCTGGATTTTTTTTTCTATGAGTATATTTTGCTTCATGAGACATGCTATACCGTTTTTCAGAGCTTCTATACTATTGAGCATTTCCACATCCTTGCTAGTATGTGGATTTTAGACATTTGTTTCTTCCTGGGTAGGGATAGTATGAGACCTCATGCTTGCTAGACAGGTCTTCTACCACTTGAATCATGTTCCAGCCATTTTTGCTTCAGTTATTTTTTTAATAGCATCTCTTTTTTTGCCTCAGAAGACCTGGACTGTGGTCCTCCTACTTATGTCTCCTTCTTAGCTGTGATACCAGACTTCCACCCTATGTCTAGTTTATATTTAATGATTGAGGTGGGATCTTAATAATACCCTCACTAGCCTCACATAGTTCTCTCACTTTATACTTTCTTAGTAGCTAGGCACATTGGTTCATAAAATTTCAGTCCCCTAATAGTAAAGTGTTGAATATCTTTATACTTCGTTGTCATCTGTTTATTATCTTGGTTTTTTGTTAGTTTGTACCCATTTGTGCATGTGTGTATGTATGTGTGTGTGCGCATATGTGTATGTGTATGTGTACTAGGGCTTAGATTCAGGGTCTAGATGCTGTCTCTGAGCTTTTTGGCTCAAGGCTGAAACTGTAACTGTACCACTCTATTTCCAGCTTTGTTGTTGTTATTGCCAGTCCTGGGGCTTGAACTCAAGGCATAGGAGCTGTCACTGAACTTCTTGGTGCTCAAGACTAGTACTCCACCATTTGAGCTGCAGTGAACACTTGCAGTGTTCTCTGAGTAGTTTATTGGAGGTAAGAGTCTCACAGACTTTCCTGCCTGGGCTGGCTTCAAACCTTGATCATCAGATCGGAGCCTCCTGAGCAGTTAGGACTAGAGGCATGAGCCGCCAGTGGCTGGCTCACTTCTGGCTTTTGGTGGTTAACTGGAGATAAGTCTCAGAGATTTTCCTGCCCGGGCTAACTTTGAACCTCGAAGCTCAGATCTCAACTTCCTGAGTAGCTAAGTTTACAGGTGTGAGCCACCAGAGTCTGGTGGCTTTTTTTTTTTTTTTTTTTTTTTTGCCAGTTTTGGAGCTTGAACTCAGGGCTTGAGCACTGTTCCTGGCTTCTTTTTGCTCAAGGCTAGCACTCTGCCACTTGAGCCACAGTGCCACTTCCAGCTTTTTGTATATATGTGGTGCTGAGGAATTGAACCCAGGGCTTCATGTATATGAGGCGAACACTTTACCACTAGGCCATATCCCCAGCCTGAGCCTGGTTGGTGGCTTTTATCATGGTGACTTTTATCATGTGTTTTTATGCAATATTATTTGGAACATGGTTACAGTCTACATATGAGTATCTTTGTTATGGATTATACTTATCAATAAAAATGACTGTTCTACACCGAAGGAGAGTGTGATATGGAAAGGCCTAACAGGAAGTGCTGTTTCTGCTGTGTAGTGTGCCATCCAAGTCCTTTTCTCCAGTTCTTTACAAAATTTTTTTTTTTTTTGGCCAGTCCTGGGCCTTGGATTCAGGGCCTGAGCACTGTCCCTGGCTTCTTTTTGCTCAAGGCTAGCACTCTGCCACTTGAGCCACAGCGCCACTTCTGGCCGTTTTCTGTATATGTGGTGCTGGGGAATCGAACCCAGGGCCTCATGTATACGGGACAAGCTCTCTTGCCACTAGGCCATATCCCCAGCCCCCACTTTACAAAAATTTTTTAAGGTAAAAAAACTCATTTCTCATTCCAATTACTTCTTTTATAAATAGACTAAAGAATTAAATGAGGTAAGTATAGGGTACATAAAGGCTTCCGCTTGGGCGGACTTCAGCACTCCAACAAATTGTGTAAACATATTTGCTGACAACAAAATAAAAATTATTTTGATTGTCTCAAAAAATGGTTCTATTTAATATTTTTGCATCTTTTATTTTGCCTTAGATTTCTTTTTTACTCTTATTTGTTCAGTAGCTTTATCTTTCCTGGCTCTTTTGGTTGTGTCTCTTTAAGTTTCTTATGATTTATTTTTGTTTTAGTCCTAAATAGATGATTAAAACATTTATTTTATTGTCACAGAATAAATTTGCTAGTTTGCTCTCTAGTATGTTTGTTATTTTATTTAATGCCCTCTTTTATTTACTACTTCCTCTTTGGGTCTTTTGTTTTAAATTTTTTGTTGAGTTTATGTATCACAAAATTACCATCTTAACCATTTCCAAATGTACATTTGACAACCCTTTGGCCTTCAGGACATATGCATTGTGTTTCAACCATCAATATCATTCATCTCCAGAATGTTTTTCAACTTCACCAACTGCAATTCTATACTTACCACTTCCCCATCCCTCCCTGCCTTCACTAGTAACCTATCTCTATCACCTTTCTGTTTCTGTGAATTTGCCTTTTCTATATGTTTCGTAATAGTGGAGTCAAACAATATTTGTCCTTTTATGTCTGACTTAGGTAGTATAGTGTTTTTGGGTTACATCAGTGACATATATATGTATATATATGTATAAGTGTATATATATATGTGATTACCTAATTTCTTTTTTGAGACTGAGTTGTATTCCAATGTATGTATATCTCACAATTTATTTATCCACTCATCTGTTGATGTTTTCTGCTTTTTAATTTATAAGCTGTATTTAGTTTGCTTTTATCTCATACATTCTGATTTTAAAGTATATTAATTTACTTGAATTAAAATCTAAATCTGAACTTGAAACTTTTTTTTGATATGTCAGTCTGAAAAAGAAAGTATTTTGAGTCTCCCAGAATCAGAAGACTAGATTTTTTGTTGTTGTTTTCCTTATTCTACTCCCATTGTATGACCTTTTGCTTTCTAGGGTGAGTTTGGGACCTAGGATGTACTTTTTGTGCTTTGTTGTTGTTTTGATGAGGGTACTAAAGTTTGAACTGGGAGCCTCTTTCCCTAGCTCCACCCCCCATCTCCTAAGCTGTCTTTCTTACCATGTAAGCCACACTTCTACTTTCATCTTTTCTTACTGGTTACTTGGAGATAAGATTCGTGGATTTGGGGCTGGGGATATAGCCTAGTGGCAAGAGCGCTTGCCTCGTATACATGAAGCCCTGGGTTTGATTCCCCAACACCACATATACAGAAAATGGCCAGAAGTGGTGCTGTGACTCAAGTGGCAGAGTGCTAGCCTTGAGCAAAAAGAAGCCAGTGACAGTGCTCAGGCCCTGAGTCCAAGGCCCAGGAATGGCAAAAAAAAAAAAAAAAAGATTCGTGGATTTGTCTGCCCATGCTGGCTTTGAATATGATCCTCAGATCTCAGCCTCCTGAGTAGCTAGGATTACAGGCATGGGTCACCAGTACCTGACTGGTTGCTTCTCTCCTCTCACTCTCCTCTCCTCTCCTCTTCTCTCTCTCTCTCTCTCTCTCTCTCTCTCTCTCTCTCTCTCTCTCTCTCTCTCTCTCTGTGTGTGTGTGTGTCCTGGGGAAAGCTAGGGCTTAGGTATAATCTAGTCCCTAAGCTATTTGTGTTCAAGGCTAGTATTCTATCACTTGGGCCACAGCTTCAATTACAGATTTTTGGTGGTTACTTGGTGATAAGAATCTCACATACTTTTCTGCCCCTGACACCTGGCTTTGTGTTTGTGATTTTTTTTTAAACTTCATCTTCTTTTATGACTTCTGTCTTGGTAATTACATTCAGTGCCAAAATAGATTATTTACACGTTATTCAGGTGGATTCATTACCACTTTTCTCAACTTTAAAAATTGCCTCACAATGTCAGCTAGCATACATTCTCTGCTAGTTTGTTTTTTTTTTAAGTAGGAACACTTGGAAACCACATTTAATAATCCTGAGAACTGCTATTACATTGTCCTTTGTCATCTTGCATTAATCATTTCCTTAAAGATATTTTCTACACCGTCTTCATTTTTCCTCTAGGTGACTCTTTTGTTTTGGGGGTGGAGTGGTGGTATGAGGACTTGAGCCTTGCACTTGCTAGGTCTATACTTTACCACTTAAGCTGTGCCCTATCCCCTTGTAATTTCAGCAGTTGGAAGTCTGAGGCAGAAGGATTGTCAGTCCAAGACCATTCTGGGCTGTAATAGTTAGGCCCTTATTAAAAACAAAACCACCTTAGATTGACTTTTATCTTTTAGTAAAATATATTTCCTATTAGGCTGATATCCCTTGAAAAAGTATCTTGTCCTGATTTGCATCTCTAATAGCTAGCATAGTTGTACTGTTCCTATATTCATCGCCCCTTGCCTTATTTTTGCATTTTTAATTTCCATTTGGAATTTGTGTCCAAACATCTTGATAACATTTAATTCATTTCTATCTTTTTTAGTAATCTTTGTCATTGCTTACCTGTTCTCCCTCTGTTCCCTACCTTATGAACAGTTGAGAAGCATTTTCTGAGCCTTAGCACTTCCTTTACCTTGTTGTCATGTGTTATTTTACTAATGAGGTGAACAGATAGAAGCCTAGGGGAAGAGAAGAAAAGGATCACATCTGAATTACAAAATGTCTTTGCACTTGCTGTTTCCTGCATGTATTCAATCTCTCTTCTTCTCTTTGGCTGGCTAATTCCTTTCCATTCTGAAGAAGCCAGTTCTGATTTTTTTGCCTAATGAGACATACATTGGTTTCTATCAGTTCTTCCCTCATTACAGTAGGATATCCTATGTTAATCTTTTCTCCCTGACTGGGACCTCAAAACCAAGACTAAGTCTTTGGTTGCTAAAGTTGACTGCCACATTTTAAGCACTTAATAAATATTTGGGGGGTTTTGGTTTTGTTTTGTTTTGTTGTTTTGGTTTGGTTTTGCCAGTCCTGGGGCTTAAACTCAGGGCCTGAGCACTGTCCCTGGCTTCTTTTTGCTCAAGACTACTAGCACTTTACCACTTGAGCCACAGTTTTTCTATATATGTGGTGCTGAGAAATCGAACCCAGGGCTTCATGTATATGAGGCGAGCACTTTACTACTAGGCCATATTCCCAGCCCCTTAATAAATATTTGAATGAATAAGTTTGGAGAGAGTTAATAAGAACTTTTTTTTATGTTTTCAGAGGTATGTTGTTATCCTTTCCTTCAACTTCTAATGTGAAAATACCAAAAACATATATCTTTGGGATACCTGAATAATGACTATTTTTTGTTCATGTTTTGGACTTTCTCATAGTTTGAAAGTTTTTGTAAAGAATGTATACTGGCTGGGAATGTGGCCTAGTAGTAGAGTGCTTGCCTAGCATACATGAAGCCCTAGGTTTGAGTCCTCAGCACCACATATACAGAAAAAGCCACAAGTGGCACTGTGGCTCAAGTGGTAGAGTGCTAGCCTTGAGTTTAAAAAAAAAAAAAAGCCAGGGACAGTGCCCAGGCCCTGAGTTCAAGCTGCAGGACTGGCAAAAAAAGAATGTATACTACTTTTACTTTAAGAATAAAAAATAATCAAGTTCTGCTATGTAGTCCCAGCTACTCAAGATATTGAAATCAGGAGAGTCATGGTTCAAGATTATCCAGAGCAAAACGTTCTTAAGATCCCCCTCACAACCAGTGTATGTGGTAACACATATCTGTCATCCCAGCTATGCAGGATGCTGAGATTGAAACGATTGCAGTTCTAAACCAGTTCAGTTAAAAGGTCATGAGACCTCCTACGTCTCAGTAGAAACAACTGGGAAGCACAGCTTGCACTTGTCCACCCAGAGATGGCAGGAAAGAATTGGAGGATCACAATCTAGGCTGATTTGGTCAAAAAGGAAGACCCTAAATAACCATAGCAAAAGTGCTAGAGATATGGCTTAATCGTAGACACCTGCCTAGCAAGCAGAGAGGCCCTGTGTTTAAACCCGAGTACAAAAGAACATAAAATAAGTGAGCGCTGGTAACTTATGCCTATAATCCTAGCTACTCAGGAAGCTGAGATCTGAGGATTATGGTTCAGAGCCAGCCCAGGCAGAAAAGTCGATGAGACTTATCTCCACTTAACCACTAGAAAACTGGAAGTGGCACTGTGGCTTAAGTGGTAGAGTGGGACAGTGCCCAGGCTCAGAGGTCAAGCTCCACAATCAAAAAAAAAAAAAAAAGAAAAAGAAAAAATACACATAATATAGTTAAAACCAAAGCCTACAAAATATTCAGATGTTTTCTACTGCCCAGTACCTTTGACTTTTTGGGTTCCTTCACTTTTATTTCTACTACCTGCTTCCATACGTCCTCTAATCTCTATACTATCTCATGAGCTAGGTCATACTATTACTATTGGCTAGAGTCCCATCTTCTGCTTAGGAATATGATCTGAAGGATAATTAGCACCAGAGTAAAGCTTAGACTATTTAACATCTTGAACATACAATAAACTGTGAAGTTTCTGTGTCTGTTTTGTCTGTTGTTAGGATCCAGATAAATGGAAATTTTCATTGCTTTCTAGAATAGCGATGTTACCTAATTTATCTAATTTCCTACATATTCACTGCCATAAAGAATAAAACCCTCAGTAGCATTACAGATAAAATCCTCTTATTTATCAATTTATTCTTCAGCAAATAATTATTGCCTACTCTGGGCTAGGTACAATGCACGGTGGTAGTGATAAAATTTGTTTAGTGAACTAGCTAACTCTCTGGATCTGAGTGTGTACAGTTTATAATGCAGCCATTTTGCTGGATGTAAAGCTAGAAGAAAGTTAATGGGAGTGGGATGGGAGCAAAGAGTTGTTAAGAGGTTTCTGGAGAGAGCAGCTCCTCATAGTAGGTGTTTACCTAGTAGAAGTGGGGCATGGGAAGTATAGTGACAGATAACTCATATTGGTTTTCCCAGGGCTTCCTGATTTTGTCACTAAAAGTTCTGTGACCAAAAACTGTCTTAGTCCTGGGCAAACAGGATGATTAATCATATACAGCTTCCCAGGAGGCTTTAGATGGCTGTGAAAGAAATGGAAAGAATGGAAAAACGTAGAGCCTGTATGTAGACTGCAAAGAGGTGAGTCTAGAGAAGGGCTTGAACATGAATGTACCATTGAAATGAGAGTGATAGCCTTCGATCCACACCTTGTCCCCCTTGCTGCTGCTGAGTGTTGAGGTTTGAACTTAAGGTCTCACACTTGTGTTAAGTAGGTACCCTACCACTTGGGCGGCCCTTCTTCTAGCCTCCCTAACGTATAATATTTGAAAAGTTTGTTGTTATCTGCATTATGAAGGATAAACTAGGAAGGGAGAGGGCATAAATTTTGTGTGTAATAAATAACAATGATTATATCTAGGCTGGGGTGATTTATAAACTTTACTGTTTTGGAAGGCATGGGTAGTTTAGGGATTTGGGGGTTATGGTGGGTGCGTAAGAGCCTAAAACGTTTTTGAGAGAGGAGAAAGGGAGGGACGGTGATGGAGGGAGGGAGGGGATACAGAGCCTAGAACTCAGAATCTTGTGCTTGATTGGCAGGTACTGAATTCACTGAGCCACACCCCCAGCCCTAGTCTTTATTGCTTTGCTTTTTTTTTGGTCTAGGACCATCCTATATCAGATCTTCCTGATCTCTACCTCCTCGCCAGTAGACTGAAATTATGGACATGAGCCACTCCACCCAGGCTAAGTATGTTAACTTTTAAAAATGGAAAAAAACAACTGACTGCTGGTGGCTCATGCCTGTAATCCCAGCTACACAGGAGGCTGAGTTCCAAGGATTATGGTTCAAAGCCAGGGACAGGAAAGTCCTTGAGACTCATAAAGTATCCCCAATTAACCACCAGGAAAATGGAAGTGCGGCTGTGGCTCAAAGTGGTAAAGCGCTAGCCTTGAGCACAAAAGCTTAGGGACAGTGCCCAGGCCCTGAGTTCAAGCCCTACAACTGACCAAAAAGAGAAAAAGAACAGGAAAAACCAAACATTTTTATTGTTTTCTTTTCATTTTCTTTTGGTCACTAGCTAGAAACGTTAGTAGCAGAATAAATAATAAAGATAACAGGGCTTTTTTATTGTTAGAATACATTATTAGTTCTGTAAGGGAGATTTCATTGTGACATTTCTATGCATGCCTACAGTGTACCCCTTTAATCCCTCTTCTTTATCATTCTCCCTTATTCTCTACTCCCCCTTAAAATTATTTCAGCTGATTTTCATCTACTTTCATACATGCGTATAAAATACTTAAGGGCTGGGATTATGGTTTAGTGGTAGAGTGCTTGCCTAGCATTCATGAAGCCCTGGGTTTGATTCCTTAGTACCACATAAACAGAAAAGGCTCAAAGTGGTGCTGAGGCTCAAGTGATAAGAGTGCTAGCCTTGAGCAAAAGAAGCTCAGGGACAGTGCCCAGCCCCTGAGTTCAAGCCCCAGGACTGGCAACAAATAAAAAACAAAATACTTCAGCCACACTCTTTCTCATTCACCCTTTCCATTGTACCTTCCCAGGTTCTACAGATACCCACACCCCAAGCAGGTCCTGTTTTACTCTTTAAGGCAGCACAGTTCTTGTTTTAAACTGATGTTTGCTGACGTGTGTGTGTGTGTGTGTGTGAGTGAGTGTGTGTGTGTGTGTTTGAATAATAGCATAGATTGTAGGAGGCATGGCTACAAAGTAGGTCAGGAAAGTGCTTCTTTTCTAGAATATGACAAAAACTATAAATTGTTTTGTCACCTTTAAAGTATCCCCAATAATACAGCCTAGTGGCAAGAGCGCTTGCCTCGTATACTTGAAGCCCTGGGTTCGATTCCCCAGCACCACATATATAGAAAATGGCCAGAAGTGGCGCTGTGACTCAAGTGGCAGAGTGCTAGCCTTGAGCAAAAGGAAGCCAGGGACAGTGCTCAGGCCCTGAGTCCAAGGCCCAGGACTGGCAAAAAAATAATAAAATAAAATAAATAAAGTAATTGTGTTACTTCATAGAGAAAACACATACTCAACAGCAATCCCTGACCCCATCCCACTGAACATCCATTAGTCTGTTTTTTTGTCTTTAGGTTTATGTATTCTGGACATATACATGGAATACATATACATGAAATTGTACAATTGTCTTTTATGATTAGTTTCTCTCACTTAGCAAAACATTTTGTGTAAGTCCTGCACATTTGCAGGACTGCTGGTACCAGGGCTTGAATTCAGAGGCCTCATGCTTGCTTGTTCACAGCTGGTGCCTTACCACTTAAACCATGTTGTTAGTCTGACAATTTGATGGTTTATTGGAAATGATGTCTGAGGGCTTTACTGCTTTGTGTGTGTGTGTGTGTGTGTGTGTTCTAGGGCTTGGACTCAGGGCCTGAGCACTGTCCTTGGCTTCTTTTTGCTCTACCACTTGAGCCACAGCACCACTTCTGGCTTTTTCTATGTATGTGGTGCTGAGCACTCTACCACTAGGCCATATTCCCAGCCCTTCTTCTGCTATTTTTGTATCTTTAGGGAAATGTATATTCAAATCTGCAAAAAGGTTTTGTTTTAGGGTTTGTTTTTTTTTAATTGAGTGGGTTTTGGGTGTTGGTTTGTGTGTTTTTTTTTGCCAGTTCTGGGGCTTGAATTCAGGGCTTGGGCATTGAGCCTCTCTGTGCTCAAGGCTAGCACTCTACCACTTGAGCCACTTTGCCACTTTTGACTTTTTCTGTGTATGTGGTGCTGAGGAATCGAACCCATGGCTTCATGCATGCTAGCAAGCACTCTACCACTAAGCCACACTCACAGCCTCAAAAGTTTTTTCTATTGTGGACAAATTACTACATAAAATGGAAATGAAAGTAAAACCAGGCATACAAAATACAAACTCCATTTGCTATTGTTTAATTAGAGTCAACAGATATATTTGATTTTATGAAATTGCTCTAAAAGTTTTAAATGTTTCTTTCTTAATTTTTTTTTTGGCCAGTCCTGGGGCTTGGACTCAGGGCCTGAGCACTGTCCCTGGCTTCTTTTTGCTCAAGGCTAGCACTCTGCCACTTGAACCACAGCGCCACTTCTGGCCGTTTTCTGTATACGTGGTGCTGGGGAATTGAACCCAGGGCCTCATGTATAGGAGGCAAGCACTCTTGCCACTAGGCCATATCCCCAGCCTTTTCTTAATTTTCTTATCTAATTAGAGAGTGGTAATAAGTAGTTAGTCCACACTCCACTCTGAATACCACTGCCTTAGTCCACTGAATGATAGTTGGAAAGTAGTACAACTTTTATCACATTTGAGCAGGAAGAGTTGCTTGATTTTTATATTTTTACACTTCCCAACTGCAGCTCTCAGTTCTCATGGGTTGCCGAGGTTTTGAGGCTTGGTGAAAACATACTTCATATAGATCTTGTATCAACTAGCTGTTGTTTTTTTGTTTGTTTGTTTTCGCAATACTGGGGTTTGAACTCAGGACTTCATGCTTGCTAGACAGGTGTTCTTACTGCTGAGCTATGTGTTTTTGCTGTTTGTTTTTTATTCTTGAGATAGTGTCTCGATTCTTCCACAGGCATGCACCTAGGTGCCATCTGCCTGTTAGACTTACCATGGTAGCTATGATAACAGGTGTGTTTGCCCAGCTTTTTGTTGGAAAGTCATCTTTAACTTTTTTTCCTAGGCTACCTTGAGTCATCATCATCCCCAAATTAGCCTCCCAAGAGTCACTATTAGTACCTGACTTTTTACTGGTCATTTTTGAGATAGGGTTTTGTTTCCTGCTTGGGCATACAACTTGGAACTGCCTGTTAGAGGCTTCCTGTCATTACTGTGATGACGGGAGCAAGCTACTGTGTCCCGCTTTCTTCCATTAAGATGGGATCTCACACAGACTTTTCTGACCACAGCCAAGATCCCTATTTCAGGTGACAAATTGAGAAAAGATCTCTCAAATTTTTCAGCCCGAGCTGGCATGGAACCGTGAGCCTTCCAAGTAGCTTGGATTAAGAGGTATGAGCCTCCAGTGTCCAGCCTTGAGCTACTTAATGCTTCATTGAGGGTGCAGTTTCCAGAAAAAATTAGCAAGAGAAAGCTGGATGCCAGTGGCTCACACCTGTAATCCTAGATAGTCAGGAGGCTCAGCTGTAAGGATTGTGCATTATAGCCAGCCCAAGCAGAAAAGTCATGAGGCAATCTCCAATTAGCTAAATGATGGACTAGAGGCACAGCTCAAATGGTAGAGTGCTGGCCCTGAGCAAAAAAGCAGAGCAAGGCCTTGAGTTCAAATCCTCGTACTAGCATACAAACAAAACAAATTGAAAAAAAAAGAAGGGAAGTTGGGCTTAGAGACTAATGAGGTTGGCATTGTTTGTTTCCCTTATAGGAAATACTCTCCGTGCTTTTTCTCCACCCATTTCCAGAAACACAGAAGTGTCTTAAGCTTCCTGCCATGCCACTTAAATTTTTTTTCAGTATATAAACTATTAACAGAAAAGGCCTACAGACTCATTTCTTCTTGGACATACCCACAGTGCGACCACGGCGTCCAGTGGTCTTGGTGTGTTGGCCTCTGACTCGAAGGCCCCAGAAGTGGCACAGCCCTTTATGGGCTTGAATCTTCTTCAGCTGCTCCAGTTCTTCACGGAGCTTATTATCCAGACCATTGGCCAGAACCTGGCTGTATTTTCCATCCTTTACATCCTTCTGTCTGTTTAAGAACCAGTCTGGAATCTTGTACTGGCGTGGATTCTGCATAATGGTGATCACACGTCTGTGAGTTCTCCAGCCCTCTTGGTGAGGTCAATGTCTGTTTTCCTCAACACTACATGAGCATGTCTTCGCCCCACTCCCTTAATGGCAGTGATGGCAAAGGCTATTTTCTGCCGCCCATTGATGTTGGTGTAGAGTACTCACAAAATGTGCTGGAACTTCTCAGGAATCACTAAAGACATGGCAGCGGCACCAGCGGCGGCGTGTAGGCTTCCTGTGGAAGAGCGCCACTTAAAATTTTTTAATTATTTAAATTGTTACTATAAAGAGGGGTTACAGTTATATAAAATCAGGTAAAGAGGGGTTACAGTTATATAAAGTCAGGTGAAGAGTACTTTTTTTTTTTTTGGTCAGTCCTGGGCCTTAGACTCAGGGCCTGAGCACTGTCCCTGGCTTCTTTTTGCTCAAGGCTAGCACTCTGCCACTTGAGCCACAGCGCCACTTCTGGCCGTTTTCTATATATGTGGTGCTGGGGAATCGAACCCTGGACTTCATGTATACGAGGCAAGCACTCTTGCCACTAGGCCATATTCCCAGCCCATAGAGTACATTTCTTTTTGGACAATGTCACCCCCAACCATGCCACTTTGAAACTCCCAACTTAATTATCTTTGCCTATTTATGAATAATTTGTCATGCTTATTCAGAGCATGATTCCATGCCTCATTGCTTTCATTTCTACAATAAGTAGGCATCATTGATACATTTCTCCCTCATGACCCTATAGCCATAGCCAATGTTTGAACATAAGTGGTTCATTATCTCCTATCTGACAAGGTCTAAAGATAGATATAAGTATGCAGTGGGCATTTACCAGCTCCTGACTTCAACCTTGTAGTTTAGAATAGTTGTTTCTGCTCTGCTGATGAAGATTCTGAAATAAAGTGGTTTCTTTGTTTATAATGGCCCTTAACTAATGAAAGTCCATAGGACATCTGAGTCATTAATTAAAATAGGAATTTAAGCATTTGTTGATGTCTCTGTAAAAAAAGACATTATTTTTAATATTTATGGAGAAGTATGGAAATATTCTCTGCCAGCCAATTAATGTTCTTATAGAAAGAGAAAATTTAGAAACAAATAGAACTTAAAGAAACATGTGAAGTATCGTAAAGATGGATATGACTGTATAATTCCAGATCCAATCAGAAGAAAGAAAATCATACAGTAATTTGAAATGAAAATTCAGAATGACTAACTGTAATGGGAATTGAGTAATGAAAGATTAGCTAGTAAGAAGTAAGTAAAAGGTAAGTAAGGAATGAGAAGTAAAAAGAACACAGGGATAATAAAAATTATGAAACTACTACTATCCTTAGGTCTGAGATAGAGCACCCAGAGAAGAACCCTCCCTGCAGTGCTGAGATCCAGACCATGTTGGAGAAAGCATGGTTCTTTTTTTTTTTTTTTTTTTTGGCCAGTCCTGGGCCTTGGACTCAGGGCCGGAGCACCGTCCCTGGCTTCTTCCCGCTCAAGGCTAGCACTCTGCCACTTGAGCCACAGCGCCGCTTCTGGCCGTTTTCTGTATATGTGGTGCTGGGGAATCGAACCTAGGGCCTCGTGTATCCGAGGCAGGCACTCTTGCCACTAGGCTATATCCCCAGCCCCGAAAGCATGGTTCTTTGTTAGTCAAAGTTGTTGAACCCTACCCTCCAAGGTACCTGGGAAAGCTGTTAACAGAATTGATGGGTGATAGGAAGCCAGTGTTTGGGTTCTAGCTGATTGACTGCTTCTGGCCCTGTTGCCCTGTGAGAAGTTAATTAGTGAAGGAACCAATGGATAGTCTGGAACCCTGAAGCAATTCTTTACCTGGCATGTCTCTCTACCACCCTCTACTGACAAAGTTCAGTTATTGTTCTGTCAGGTAAAAGAAAAATTACAGGCCCAGATCCATTTTCAGAGTAGATAAAAAGGATAAATTGGAATTGAGAGGCACTATGCCTTTAGCCATCAGGTTATTTAAGTGCTGTGGGGCTTGATAAATAGATAGATTTTTTTTTTTTTTTTGCCAAGATTGATAGATTTTTTTTTTTGCCAGTCCTGAGGTTTGAATCAGGGCCTCGGCACTGTCCTTGAGCTTCTTTTGCTCAAGACTAGCATTCTACCACTTGAGCCACAGTGCCACTTCTGGACTTTTCTGTTTATGTGGTACTGAGGAATTGAACCCAGGGCTTCATGAATGCTAGGCAAGCACTCTACCACTAAGCCATATTCCTAGCCCCTAGATTTTTTTTGGCAGGGGGTGAGTCGTGGGGCTAGATTTTCTTTTTTTTTTAACAAGATGATTTAGTTTTTTTTACTCATTACAAAACTAAGGTTGGCATGAAGTTGAAGCAGGGAGATTGAGGGTTTGAGGTCAGCCTGAGATAGATCCTCTGTCAAAAACAACACATTTATTTTAGAAATGTTAGAATATAGGTAAGTATCTTTGACCACTGACAAAATGTGGCCAAATAAGCCAGATATGATATCATATACACAATAATTATAGCTACTAGGGAGGCTGAGATGAGAGGATTGCAGTTTATGTCAGATACATGCAAAAGGTCTTTCAAGATCCCATCTCAGCAAATAAAAACCTGGATGTAATATAGTGTGTGTCTGTTTGCATGGAAAGCATAAGTAGAAGAATCACAGCCAGGGTACCCTTGGTTCACCCTTGTGATCTAGGAGGCAGAGATCTGTGTATTGCAGTTCAAAGCCAGCCTGGGCAGGAAAGTCCATGAAACTTTTTTTTTTTTTTTTTTGCCAGTCCTGGGCCTTGGACTCAGGGCCTGAGCACTGTCCCTGGCTTCCTTTTGCTCAAGGCTAGCACTCTGCCACTTGAGCCAAAGTGCCACTTCTGGCCATTTTCTGTATATGTGGTGCTGGGGAATCGAACCTAGGGCCTCATGTATACGAGGCAAGCACTCTTGCCACTAGGCCATATCCTCAGCCCCTCCATGAAACTCTTATCTCCACCGGAAAACTGGAAGTGGTATAGTTGCTCAAAGTAATAGAATGCTAGCCTTGAGTGAAAAGAGCTCAGGGACAGTGACCAGGCCCTGAGTAAAAGTCCCGTGACTGGCAAAAAAAAGAAGAAAAAGAGAATCACAGACCAAGGTCACTTGGATAGAAAGCAAGATTCTAGTTTAAAAATAACCAAAGCTGCTAGAGGCCTGACTCAAGTGTTAAAACATCTACCTAGCAAGAAAGCGTACCCTGAGTTTAATCCCCAGTACTGTGGTTGGTGGCAAGGGGGGTCAAAGTTCAATACTAAGAAGGCTGAGGCAGGAGCATCACAAGTTTAAGACCAACTTGAACTTGGCCTTGAGCCTGTTTCAAACAAAGAGAAAGGAGATTTTTCTGATTGAATGTTGTATCTGTGAAGCCCATATTTTCCCCTTTTCTTTGCTCAGAGATTTTCTTATGAATGCTCTTTAGAACAGAGGTCTAGCAGCTGCTCTCTGTAGGTAGATCCTTGCCAGCACCTTATTTTGGTCAGCCTTCTTAATTTCCGTCATTGTAATGGGTATAAAGTAGCCTCTACTAGTGAACTTAAATTTACATTTGCAAAAGTTCTCAAGTTTAGCGTATTTTTGTCATTTGTTTATAGGAGTCCCTTATCCAAAGTGTGTGTGTGTGTGCGCGCGTGTGTGGTGTGTGCACGCATTACATACACCAGGGCTTACATTTAGGGTCCTTAACACCAGCCTTTTCATTTGCTGACCTTTTTTTGGTGTGTCTGTGTGGCTTATGGAAGATAAGAAGGTGGCAGCAAACCTAGATCCTCAGATCTCAGCCTGCTCAGTAGCTAGCGTGAAATACATGTGCCTAACTCTCAAATATACATTTTCTATTATTTTTGTTGTAGATACCTTTATATTGTATAGAAGGTAGTCACATTTAAGTATTAGCATTTCCTGTGCCATGAAGATATTCTATGTAGAGATGCTCTATAATTATCTAGAAGAACTTTGACATTTATATTTAGTCTTGAATTTGTTTGAATTTGGTGGGGTGGGGTGGGGTGGGGGGAGAATATGTCAGTAATTTTTCCTGGACTGCCCCAAGATATGCTTGGGGAGGAGGGGAGAGCTTATATAACTTTGTCTTATCAGGAAGTATATCCAGGGAGCAGAAGTATGAAAAAGGAGTAAAGCATGGAAGGAGTAGTAGCCAATAAGAACGTGTAATTAATGGTTTCATTCCATTGTATGGTCCCCAAGAAAGTCATAGGACCATTCAAAGCAGAGCTGAATGAGGAAGCAGAGTGAGAAAAGAGAATTATCTGTCTTTTCCTATCCCCTTGGTAAACTCTCACAGTTAACTCCTGTACTACCAATCAAAATTACATGAACTATGATAATGTTCATTTCATGTACTGTGACAATGTACTTACTCATGAAGTAAGGTGTCAGTATGTTGTGCCCGAATGTAATTAGTTTTTGGAGTAGCAGCTTGAGCAAGAGACCAATAAAGGCAAGAGGGTCTGAAGAAGATGTAAAGGGATTATATCTGGTATGAAATCTAATGTCAGTCATGGAGCTTGAACTCAGGGCCTGGATGCTATCCCTGAACTTTTTGGCTCAAGATTAATACTCTACCAATTTGAGCCATAAATCCATTTCTGGTTTTATAGTGGTTAATTGGAAGTAAGAGTCTCATGGACTTTCCTGTCTGAGCTGGCTTTGAACCGTGATCCTCAGATCTCAGCCTCTGAAATAGCTGGGATTATAGGCATCAGCCACTGGCATCCCGCTTACCATTTTTAATAACCATTTTAAAAAATTACAGGTATTTGCTCATACCCACACAAATGATAACTGAGTATTATTGGAAGTATTCTGGTAATCATTATAATAGAGAATACACAAATTATCATGTATACACTTCTGATATATACCATTTTGACAATTATAACTCAAAGCTGGAAAACAGTATGGCTTATCTTTCCATTTAAGAAATATATGTGTATATTAACATATCTACCTCACTGCAACCTCTTTTCCCATTTAGGTAAGTGGTAGCATACCTATCTCAATCTTTCTACTTCCTGAAAATTTTTACTCTGTATAGACTTTGCATGTATAGACTCCTGGCCTCTTCTCTTTGTTCCTTTGTGGGTATTTTTTGTGCTTTTATTGTTTTATAATGCTTTAATGTGTGATGCATTCAGCCAGGTGTGAGCCACTAACCTCCCGGCTTACAGTTTATATTCTTTTTTTTTTTTTTGGCCAGTCCTGGGCCTTGGACTCAGGGCCTGAGCACTGTCCCTGGCTTCTTCCCGCTCAAGGCTAGCATACTCTGCCACTTGAGCCACAGCGCCACTTCTGGCCGTTTTCTGTATATGTGGTGCTGGGGAATTGAACCTAGGGCCTCGTGTATCCGAGGCAGGCACTCTTGCCACTAGGCTATATCCCCAGCCCCAGTTTATATTCTTAAATTCTATGTTAGGCTATTTTTTCTCCCCCAGAGAAGATTTTTCTGTGTAGTGCAAGCTGTCTTCAAACTCACAAACCTTCCTTTGCCTTCTAGAGCTAAGATTACAGGCATATACTACCATACCAGCTTTGTTATACTTCTTTTATATGAAAATCACTGATTAGGGCTGGGATGTAGCTCAGTGGCAAAGCGCTTGCCTAGCAAGTGCAAAGTCCTGGGTTCGATCCCCAGTGCCAAAAAAAAGAAAAAGAAAATTACTGATTATTAAACCTATTGCAGTTCAAAGTCAGCCTGAGCAAAAAAGTCCCTGTGAGACTCTTATCTCCAATTAAAAATTGGAAGTAGAGCTGTGACTCTTAAGTGGTAGAGCGCCAAGCCCTGTGAGTTCAAGCACCACAACTGACGCCCCTCCCTCCAAAAAATGTGGAGCTATAATTTGAGACTTTGGGACTAATAATAATAATTTGGGACTATAATGTGAGACTTAAAGGTCTCACATTCTTCAAGATTTCTTGTTGTAATGTTAACTTACCCACATAACATTTAACCACTGTTAGGTACACAGTTTTATTAAGGATATTCATAATGGTGTACAACTGTTATGACTATATATTTCCAGAGCCTTCTGATCATAAATAGAATTGAGTCCATTGAACACTAAAACTCATTTCATCCTTTTTTTTCCTGCCAGTCCTGGGGCTTGAACTCAAGGCCTGAGCACTGTCCTTGACTTCTTTTTGCTCAAGGCTAACACTCTACTACTTGAATCGCAGTGTTATTTCTGGCTTTTTATGTTTATGTGGTGCTAAGGAATTGAACCCATGGCTTTATGCATGCTAGGCAAACACTCTTATCGCTAAGCCACAGCACCACGTCTGGCTTTTTATGTTTATGTGGTATTGAGAAATTGAGCGCAGGGCTTCATGCATGCTAGGCTAGGCAAGCACTCAACCACTAAGCCACATTCTCAGCCTAGAGTTTTAAAATTACAGGCTCATTCCTATAATCCTAGCTACTCTGAGGATCACAGTTAAGAGCCAGTCTGGGCAGGAAAGTCTCTTTTTTTATGTAAAACATTTCAGTAGTTATTTATTTAAACATGCATCCATAAAACAGGTCGAGTTTCTTTTAACCTATTGGGAAATTGTGGATACTCGTCTGTATTCCAATAAACTTTATTTTTTTTATTTTTATTGTCAAACTGATGTACAGAGAGGTTACAGTTTCATACGTTAGGCATTGGATACATTTCTTGTACTGTTTGTTACCTCCTCCCTCATTCCCCCCTCCCCCCTTCCCCTTTAGAAAAGTCTCTTATCATGAGACTATTGAGACTCTTATCTCTAATTAGCCACCAGAAAACTGGCACTGTGGCTCAAAATGGTAGAGTACTACTAGCCTTGAGCAAAAGAAGTTCAGGGACAGTGCCCAGGCCAAGAGTTCAAGCCCTAAGGACCAAAAAAAAACCAAAAAACCCTAGGGCTGGGAATATGGCCTAGTGGCAAGAGTGCTTGCCTCGTATACATGAAGCCCTGGGTTCGATTCCCCAGCACCACACATATAGAAAACAGCCAGAAGTGACTCTGTGGCTCAAGTGGCAGAGTGCCAGCCTTGAGCAAAAAGAAGCCAAGGATAGTGCTCAGGCCCTGAGTCCAAGGCCCAGGACTGGCAAAAATAAAAAATAGAAACAAGAAAAGAAAAGAAAACCTTTTCTTCCCTAGTTACCTTTTTTTTTTGGGGGGGGGGGGGGGGCCAGTCCTGGGCCTTGGACTCAGGGCCTGAGCACCGTCCCTGGTTTCTTCCCGCTCAAGGCTAGCACTCTGCCACTTGAGCCACAGCGCGTTTCTGGCCGTTTTCTGTATATGTGGTGCTGGGGAATCGAACCTAGGGCCTCGTGTATCCGAGGCAGGCACTCTTGCCACTAGGCTATATCCCCAGGCCCTTTTAAAGGTTCTTTTTTTTTTTTTTTTTTTTTTTTTTTTTTTTTTTTTTTTTGCCAGTCCTGGGCCTTGGACTCAGGGCCTGAGCACTGTCCCTGGCTTCCTTTTGCTCAAGGCTAGCACTCTGCCACTTGAGCCACAGCGCCACTTCTGGCCATTTTCTGTATATGTGGTGCTGGGGAATCGAACCCAGGGCCTCATGTATACGAGGCAAGCTCTCTTGCCACTAGGCCATATCCCCAGCCCCCTAGTTACCTTTTTTGAATGGCTAGTGCTCTGCCACTTGAGTCATGCCTCCAACCCAGTTTTTTGCTGGTTGCCATAGAGATAGAATTGGTTTATAACTATTGTCCTTTGGCTTCTACTTAATTCTTTTCTTTCCTTCCTCCCCTTTCTCCCTTCCCCCCTCCCTGGATTTGAACTTGGTACCTGCTGATTTCACTCATTGGCTAGCTTTCTTAACAACTGAGCCACACCTCCAACCCTCATACTTTTAAAAAATAGTTTTCTTAGATATCCAGTTTATGTTGACAGTTTTTTTTCCCTCAGTATACAGAAGATATTCCAGTTTTGTTTTTAGCAAGTATAAGCTGAAAGTTTAATTGCTGCTTCTGTGAGATGTTTTTCTTTTTTGGTTGATTTTAAAAACTCGGGGGGGAGAGAGAGAGAGAGAGATCCCTGTTTTTGTGTTCAAGGCTAGCATTCCCCCGCTTGAGTCGTGGCTTCATTTCCAGCTTTTTGGTGGTCAATTGGAGATAAGAATCTCAGAAGAAGCCAGGGACAGTGCTCAGGCCCTGAGTCCAAGGCCCAGGACTGGCCAAAAAAAAAAAAAAAAAAGAATCGCAAACTTTCTTACCCAGGCTGGCTTTGAACCATGATCCTCAGGTCTCAGCCTCCTGAGTAGCTAGGATTACAAGCATGGGCTACTGATGCCTGACCTGGCTTAAAGAACTTTGTGTTTAATACTTTTAATTCCATTATGCCATGTCCACATGTCAATGATGATGATGGTTATTTTGTGGTATTATTGGGGATTGAACCTGAGGTCTGGCCTTGCTAGGCAAGTATTTTACTACTTGAGCAATGCACCCAGACCTTATGTGTATTTTTATCCTGCTTTTGATTGTTTAGATTTCTTCAGCTTAGAGATTTGTGTTCTTTAGTAGTTCTGGAAATCTCTCAGCTATCAATTTACCCAGTGGATTAAACCATTCTTTTGTCATTTTCTGGAGTTCTAAATGGTTGTCTGTTAAAATATTCAACCAACTTATCTTTCGTATTTTCTCTCTTTTTCTTATACTCTATAGACATTTTTGTCAAAAACATCTCTCAGTTCACTAATCCTTTTTTGTTTTCTTTGCACTAATTTTACTTTAAATGTTGAGCTTTAATTTTCAGATATTGTTATTTGTAAATGGTCTGTTTCATATGTTGTCTTTTCTGGTTCTGTAATGCTCATATCTCATATCTCTTTAGTCTGTTTAGTGAATTCTCAGGCATACATAATAGAAAGTCTTTTTCCACTATATATTTTTGGCTCCTTTGTGGAATGTCAGATGACTGTAAGTATGTGGTTTTATGTTTGGGTCTTCTAGTCGGTTCCATTGATCTTCAGGCCTATTTTTGTTTGAATACCAAGCTGTTTTTGTTATTACGGCTCTATTGTAGAGTTTGAAATCTGGTATTATCATCCATCCAGCATTGCTTTTTTTTTTTTTTTTTTTTTCTTGCCTAGAATTGCTTTGACTATTCTAGGTCTTTGGTTGTTTTGTGTGAATTTTTGGATTGTGTTTTCTATCTCAGTAAAGAATATCATTGAGATTTTGATGGGAATTGCATTGAATTTAATTTGTATATCATTTTTGGCAGTATGGCCATTTTCACAATATTGGTTCTACCTATCCATGAAAATGAAAGGTCTTTCCATTTCCTGGTGTCCTCTTTGATTTCTTTCTTTTGATTTTTGTAGTGTTCACTATCTTTTCATCTTAGGTTAGATTAATTTCTAGGTTTCTTTGGTTTTTTTTTTAGGCTATTGCAAATGGGGTTGTTTTCCTGATTTCCCTTTCTGCTTGTACATTGTTGGCATACAGAAAGGCTACTGATTTTTTTCGGGTTATTTTGTATCCTGCTACTTTCCCTAAGAGGTCAATCAGCTCTAGGAGTTTGGAGGTGGAGTTTTTTGGGTCCTCTAAGTATAAGATAATGTCATCTGCAAATCTTTCCCTATGTGAATCCCTTTTATGTCCTATTCTTGCCTTATTGCTCTGGCTAAAAAATTCCACAACTATATTGAAGAGGAGGGAAATGGTTTTAGTTTTTCCCCACTGATATGATTAAGGAATTTTCCTTCTATTCTTAGTTTCTCCAAAGCTTTTATTTCAATGAATGGATGTTGTATTTTGTTAAAGACTTTTTCTACATCTTTGAGATGATCATGTGGTTCTTGTCCTTGGCTTTGTTGACATGGTGAATTACATTTATTGTTGTAATGTTGCCTTGTGACATCTCTGATCTTATTGAGTTGAATTTCTTCTTTTTTTAGTTAATCTTATAAGTGGTCTGTCAATTTTACTGATTTTTTTTTAAAAACAACTTTTTGTTTCATTGATTTTACATATAGCTTTTTTTTAGTTTTAATTTCATTGATTTCTGCCCTAATCTTTGCTATCTCTGTCTAGTAGCTTTCGATTTGATTTTTTTTCTTGCTTTTCTAGCAGTTTTAATTGCATCATGAGGTTATTTACTTGAGCTGTTTCTGTTTTTCTTTTTTTTCTTTTTTCTTTTTTTGCCAGTCCTGGAGCTTGGACTCAGGGCCTGAGCACTGTCCCTGGCTTCTTTTTGCCCAAGACTAGCCCTCTGCCACTTGAGCCACAGCGCCACTTCTGGCCGTTTTCTATATATGTGGTGCTGGGGAATCAAACCCAGGGCTTCATGTATACAAGGCAACCACTCTCGCCACTAGGCCATATTCCCAGCCCTAGGGTTTTTTTGTTTGTTTGTTTTTTTTTTTTTTTTTTTTTTTTTGGCCAGTCCTGGGCCTTGGACTCAGGGCCTGAGCGCTGTCCCTGGCTTCTTCCCGCTCAAGGCTAGCACTCTGCCACTTGAGCCACAGCGCCGCTTCTGGCCGTTTTCTGTATATGTGGTGCTGGGGAATCGAACCTAGGGCCTCGTGTATCCGAGGCAGGCACTCTTGCCACTAGGCTATATCCCCAGCCCCTGTTTGTTTGTTTTTAATGTGGGCACTTAGAGCTAACTCTCAGCACTGCTTTTGTTGTATTCCAGAGGTTCCATTGTGATGTGTTTTTTGTTTTTATTGAATTGTAAGAACTTTCAAATTTCTTCCTTAATTTCTTCTGTGACCCAGGTGTTATTCAAGAATGGGTTATGTGTTTGAGTGATTTCTGTAGTATGTTAGGTTGTTGAGAACTAGTTTGATTCCACTGTGGTCAGATAGGATACAAGGAAGGATGTCAATCCTCTTGTATTTGCTTAGGTTCTTTGTGGGTACATGATCTATTTTGGAGAATGTTCCATGGGCTGCTGAAAAGAATATGAATTGGGTCATTGGGTGGAATACGCTTTAGATACCTGTTTAAGTCCACTTGGGTTATGGTGTCATTTAGTTCAGAAGCTTCCTTACTTGCTTTTTGTTTGGTTGGCCTGTCCTTTAGTGAGAGTGGGGTATTAGATTTTCCCACTGTTATTTTTTGGGTCTATCCTGGTTTGTAAGTCTAAAAGTATTGGTTTAATGTATTTAGGTGGGCCATTATTTGGTGAAAGACATTGACCACTGTGATTTCCTCTTCAAGGATCATTCCTTTTATTACCATGTAATGACCTTCCTTGTCTCTTCTTACTGATTTTAATGAAAAGTCTATTTTATCAGATACCAATATGGGTACTCCTACCCTCTTGCAGGCTGCATTTACATGGAAGATTTTTTTTTCCATCCCTTAACTCAAAGTTTGTTTTTATCTTTGACTGTGAGGTGCATCTCTTGAAGACAACAAATGGATGGATCTTGTTTTTTACCCCATCTGCTATTTTGTGGGTTTTTTTTTTCTTTTGATTGGGTAATTGAGTCCAGTAACCTTTAGAGTTGTTATAGAGAGATGTGGCATGTTTCCTGTCATTTCTTGATTTTTTGTATTTTGCTTCTTTCCTCATCTTGTGCTTACTAAATTGGAGTTCTAGTAATTTTTTGTCTAAAATATTTCCTACTTTTTAGTTGTTTTCTTCAGATTGTAGTCTTCACTTTCGTATTCTTTGTAATGCTGGTTTAGTGTTCATGAATTCCTGTAATTTTTGTTTATCGTGGAAGGTTTTAGTTTCACCATCAAATGTAAATGATAGCTTTACTGAGTATACCAGTTTGGATTGGCAGTTGTTGATTTCGGGGCTTGAATTATAGCATTTCAGGCTCTTCTTGCCTTGAGTTTGTGTGGACATATCTGCAGTGATTCTGCCTCTTTCCATGGTAATATAGCTGCTTTGATTTTGCAGCATTTAAAATCAATCCCTTGGTTTAGGAATGTGGTTTAGTAGTAGAGTGCTTGCCTAGCATGCATAAAGCCCTGGGCTTAATTCCTCAGTACCACATAAACAGAAAAGGCTGGAAGTGGTTCAAGTGGCAGAGTGCTAGTCTTGAGCAAAAGAAGATCAGGGACAGTGACCAGGCCTTGAGTTAAGCCCCGGGACTGGCAAAGAAGGAGAAGGGAGAAGGGAGAAGAAAGAAGAAGAAGAAGAAAGAACTAAATAAAATCAGTTCTTTATGTTTCAAGTCTTAATGTGTTTATTATAATGTTTCTAGAAGTGTTTCTTCTTGATCTTGTCTACTGGGGGTTCTATTTGCTTCTGTCACGTGGGTGAAATTTTTTCTCTCTTAAGATAGGGGGAGTGGGGGAAATGACAGAAGTAACAAGTTGGATAAGAAATGTACACACTGCCTTTATTGCCTTACATATGAAACTGTAACCCCTCTGTGGGGCTGGGAATATGGCCTAGTGGTAGAGTGCTTGCCTCGCATACATGAAGCCCTGGGTTTGATTCCTCAGCACGACATATATAGAAAAATCCAGAAGTGGCGCTGTGGCTCAAGAGGTAGAGTCCTAGCCTTGAGCAAAAAGAAGCCAGGGACAGTGCTCAGGCCCTGAGTTCAAGCTCCAGGACTGGCAAGAAAAAAAGAAAAGAGAGAAAGTAGCTGTAACCCCTCTGTACCTCACTAACAATAAAGAAATGGGGGGGGGGGGAAGGATTAGGGAAGGGCTGGGAGTGTGGCTTAGTGATGGAGTGCTTGCCTAGCATACATGAAGGCCTGGGTTTGATTCCTCCACACCACATACACAGAAAAAGCCGGGAGTGGTGCTGTGGTTCAAGGGGTAGAGTGCTAGCCTTGAGCAAAAAGAAGCCAGGGATAGTGCTCAGGCCCTGAGTCCCAGGTCCAGGACTGGCAAAAAAAAAAAAAAAAGATTGGGGAAGTTCTCTGTTATTATTTTACTGAGTAGGTTTTCAATGCCTTTAGTATGGATCCCAACTGTGTAAATTTGATCTCTTGGATGAGTCTGCCAGTTTTTGGATTTCTCATTGGTAGATTCTGAATGTTTTTTCTACACCTTTGACTTTTTGTTCTACCTCCTCTGTTTTATCCTTGACTTCTGAGACTGTTTTCCATTTCACTTATTCTGTTACCTAGGCATTCCATTGTGGTTTGCACTGTGGAAATTGAACCTTTAACTTTTGAGATCAGTTTTCGTAGTGTAAATTTCATCCTTTAATGACGTGTACAGCGTTTCTATTTTTATATCTATATCTTTTTGGGAGTCCTAGGTCTTTGCATTTCTTCTTTGTATGTACTCTTGAAATTGTTTTTGCATCCTCACTTTCATTTCATTCACCAATTGTGTCATCATTTCTTTAATAGTTCTTCTGTCCTCCATCTCTTCTTCACTCTCTTGGGGGTCCTTTTTTGGATTGTTGTTGGCTTTTGAGTTTGGTTTATTGTCTTGATTGTTCATGAATCCTATAATCTTTCATTGAGATTTATCCATTTGGGTTTGGGGATTGTCAGGACTGTGGCCTGAGCTTGACCTGCTCATGTAGGACAGGTGGTCCAGGGTCACCAAGCACTTGTGCACACATTGAGCTCAATCCTATAGGGGTGGGGGTGGGGTGGGAAAACTAAGCCTCCAGGATGGGTGTTTGGTTTGGAAGGGCTGGGCTCCCGAGGGTTGGAGGGACTTTGTCTACACTTATGCCTCCCCTTACTTAGGTGGCCAGTGCTTGGCTGCCGGCTTGAGCATGCATGCTCTTGCATGCTTTGCTTGGCTCCAGACCAGGGAGCTCTTCCCAGGCAGCCTAGCACTTGGTCATGTCTGAGGCAATGGTTGGGAAGACTTAACTTCAAGCCTCTGGGTTGGGTGTGAGGCTTCAGGAGGGGGTGGAGTCCTGTGTGTCTGCAGTTTTTTGTCTGTGTTGTTTTCAAAGATTTTCCTGCCATTAGTCAGCCGCTGGTCCACTCTAATGGCTTAGCCACACTGTAGCACTGTATAAGAGTTTGAGGGAGGGCTCTTCGCTGTTTTCTGTCCTTATGTTACTAGTTATGAGTTATTTATTTCCTTTCCTGTGATTCTCTGTTTATATATTTGTTGTTGATCTCTTGGTGAGAAGTGCATGTTAGAGAAAGTTAGGGTGATTCCCTATTGTTTTGTCATCATCTTGTTGTTTTCAAATGTAAATTCTTACATAGCCAGATCCTGTGTAAAATAAAACAGAAGCATGACCACCAAAGTTAGTAGCATCATGTCTCTAGGGCTTGCTGAAAATCCCTTGAGAATGACTGGATTCCTAATTGCTTACTCAAGAGCAATTCTGGTTTCATTTCTTTGGAGTTCTGTGGAATCAAACCTCTCTTAGTAGTTCCATTCATGGATTTAAATATTTTTTTATAAAGCCAGGCACTAGTGGCTCATGCCTATAGTTCTAGCTACTCAGGAGGCTGAGATCTAAGGATCTTTGTGTGGAGTGAGCCTGGACAGCAAAGTCTGTGAGACCTTATCTCTACTAAACTACCAAAAAGCCAGAAGTGGAGTGTGACTGAAGTGGTAGAGTAATAGTCTTGAGTAAAAACAGTTAGGGGCAGCATTCAGGCCCTGAGTTCAAGCCCCAGGACCAGCACACACACTTGTATTTGAATGTGAAGCAGTTTCATTTAATTAATAGTCCTTGATTGTGTATTATATATCTGTTTTTTCTTTGTACATTTGCTTGATCTTATGACCATTGTCACCAGTTGAAAATATTCTTGTTTTTAGTGTATATTATCTTTGGGTGTTTGCTCCTATTTTTATTGATGGTTTCATTCCCAAAGATTGGTCTTTTTATTCATTTTTGTTTGTTTGGTTAGGTTAGAAATTTCTCATTTTAATTTATTTAGATAGCTTATTAACAGTTTAGTGTGATATTTCATTCTTTACATTCAACATGAATGAATCAAATGCAACCTCCTTTATTCCACCCTCCCTCAAGTCTTCTCAATCTCTAGTAAATAGTGTTCTACTTTCAATCAGTTGTTAAGGGTTTTTTTTCTTAGCTTCCACATGAGGATATACATCACTTATGTCTCTGTGTCTGGCTTATTTCACGTAACATCTTCCACTTCTGTCTATCACATAGTAACCTTATTAGTCTCACAGTTTTTGTCTTGAAATCTGTTTGGTTTTGAATAAACTACCATTTTCCATCCTTTCATTTTCATCCTGTGTGTCTTTACTGGTAATATGGGTTTCTTGTAGGCTACATATTGTTTTGCTTTGGTTTTGTCAGGCTGAAATATTTCAAAAGATTTTTTCAAATTCAATTTTTTTTTGTTTCATTTGATCTCCTTTTGTTGGGTCCTTCAACTGTATTTTTTTTAAGTTTTTTTTTCCAGAATTTTTTTTTACTTTTATATCCTGTATTCCTATCTGTATTCTCCTGGATTTCTTGTGTTCTTTTATAATCATTCGTTCATTTATCTTAGCTACTACCAGGGTTTGGACTCAGGATTTTACACTTGCTCAGTTTGCTTGCTCTGCTATTACTCTTACCTCTTGAGCCACATCTCCACTCTGACTAATTGAGGATGGTTAATTGAAGATGGAGTCTCAAGGATTTTTCTGCCTAAATTGTGGTTTGGAGAAATGACAATCCTCTGGATCTCAGTCTCCTGAACAATTAGAATTGCAGTTTTGAGCCACCTATGCCAGCTTCTTTTAAATTCTTTTTTTTCCCCCCAGTCCTAGGGCTTTGAACTCAGGGCCTGAGCACTGTCCCTGACTTCGTTTTGCTCAAGGCTAGCACTCTACCACTTGAGCCACAGCACCCACTTCTGGCTTTTTCTGTGTATGTGGTACTGAGGAATCGAACCTGGGCTTCATGTGTACGAGGCAAGCACTCTTGCCACTAGGCCATATTCCCAGCCCCTCTTTTAAATTCTGTTATTATAAAGATACCGTACAGAGGTGTTTCAGTTTATATATGTCAGATAATGAACACATTTCTTTTTGGACAATGTCATCTCTTCCCTTTTAAATTATTATCAAGAGTTTCATTCATTTAAAATTGATTGGAATATGTTGCTAAAGAGTTCTTTAGAGGCATTCCATTGTCTTTTTTTTTTTTTTCATATTTCTTGTCTTCCTACATTGAGATTTTCACTCTGATGTTAAGATATCTCAGGGCTGGGGATATAGCCTAGTGGCAAGAGTGCCTGCCTCGGATACACGAGGCCCTAGGTTCGATTCCCCAGCACCACATATACAGAAAACGGCCAGAAGCGGCGCTGTGGCTCAAGTGGCGGAGTGCTAGCCTTGAGCAGGAAGAAGCCAGGGACAGTGCTCAGGCCCGGAGTCCAAGGCCCAGGACTGGCCAAAAAAAAAAAAAAAGATATCTCAGCCATGTTTTATCAGTGTTGTTAGTAATAAAGATAAGTCTTGGGGTACCAGTATTTTACACAGCGTTGGCTTTGATTCAAGCTAGGCACTATTAGTGTAACATTCATATGGAGTCTTTGGCTGTGATTATTGATAAGGCATAGTGTATACTGTGTCGCTGTTTCTGTGGGACACACAGAAGTGGAGACACTGTCAGCTCAGACAGGTGTGGTAGTAACAGTGGTGGGCATGGGATGCTTTCTGTGCAATAGGTCCTTTGCCTTGACTCACTTTCACTTTGAGGGGTCTTGGGATGCTAAAGTTTCTCCCCCCCCAAAAAAGGTTTTTGGGGCCTGGGGGAAGACACATTGGTATTGGAGTTTTGCAGACTTTAAAGAGATTGTTAGAGATCTCATTATTAGACCCATAACTACTGAAAAATTAAAGTTTGCTAGCTGGGCGTCAATGCCTCCTGTTTGTAATCCTAGCTATTCAGGAGGATCAAGGTTCAAAGCCAGCCCACACAGGAAAGTCTGTGAGACTCTTATCTCCAATAAACTACTCAGAAAAAGCCAGATGTGGTGCTATGGCTCCAATTATAAAGTACTAGCCTTGAACACAAAGAGGCTCAGGGCCAGTGAGTTCAAGCCCCAGAGCCATTAAAAAATGGTATTTATATAAAATATAAATGAGGATATGCATCAAATTAGGCTTTTTAAAAAATTAGTTGTGAGGCTTGAAATCAGGGCCTGGGCACTGTCCCTGAACCTCTTTCTTTCTTTCTTTCTTTTTTTATTTTACTGACAGGGTGATGTACAGAGGGGGTACAGTTACATAATAAGGTAGTGAGTACATTTCTTGTTATACCCTCCCTCATTTTTCTTTTCCTTCCCTAGTTCAGATAAGCATATATACAATATCCAGTGTACCAAAATCATACACAGTAACCACATGGGGGTACGCCACAGGAAATTCACCTAGTATGTAAAACCTAATGACAACGATAAAATCTTCCTCTTGCCATCTCTTGGAGTTCATTTTGCATAGCCTCATCTTACATAGTCATATGTACATAGCTGTTGAGTTCTGTGAACCTCTGATAGGTCTATCCTATACCTTTTTATGTTTATTCAGTAATGGTTTGGGTTTAGAGACATAATGTAAAGTCACTGACCAAAACATGTGGAAATACCATTTGAAAAGAAGTTTGTTGTTTTACAGACATGATCTCTGCTGTTCTCCTCCCCCTTCTCCCCAACCACATATCAGGGAGACCATGCGCCTTTTGTGCTCTGTGCTCGCTAGGCTTGTCTCCCTGAGCCTCTCTCTGCTCAAGGCTAGTATTCTACCACTTGAACCACAGCACCACTTCTGGTTTTTGAGTGGATAATTGAAGATAAGAGTCTTATAGGGGATCTGCCCAGGCTGCCTTCAAATCAGGATCCTCAGATCTCAACCTTCTTGTGTATCTAGGATTACAGGCATGAGCCACTGGCGACTGGCTAGGCTTTTTTTTTTTTTTTTTTTTTTTTAAGTAAAACTGCTAATCTTGCTTTTTTGTATGTACCAGTCCTGAGTCTTGAACTCAGTTTCTGGTGCTGTCCCTGAGCTTCTTTTGCTCAAGGCTAGTGTTCTACCACACAGCTTTACTTCCAGACTTTTTGGTAATTTAATGAAGATAGTCTCAGACTTTCCTGCCTGGGCTGCCTTTGAACTGTGATCCTCAGATCTCAGCCTCCTGAGTAGCTAGGATTACAGGCATGAGCCACTGGTGCCCAGCAAACTTTGCTCGCTCGCTGACTCCCTCCCTCCCCCCTCCCCCCTCTCTTTCTCTCTCTCTTTCTCTTTCTTTCTTTCTTTCTTTCTTTCTTTCTTCCTTTCTTTCTTTCTTTCTTTCTTTCTTTCTTTTGTCAAGGGGGTTGAACTCAGGCCTTGGGCACTGTCTCTGAGCTCTTATGCTCAAGGCTAGCACCCTACCACTTTGAACCCCAGCTCCAATTCTGGTTTTTGAGTGGCTAATAGGAGATAAGAGTCTCATGAAGACTTTATTTCCCAGCTGGCTTTGAACTGTGACCATCAGATCTCAGCCTCTTGAGTAGCTAGGATTACAGGTAGGAGCCAGTGGTGTCCTGCTTAAACCACGTTTTTCGTTAGTACATGGTTTGTATGTGGTGTACTACTTACCTCACTAGACGATAGTAAATCTAGTAATTTCTGCTAAGTTAGACTGACTGGTTCTAGACATCACTATTTTTTAATAGCTGCTGTATATTTAGCTACCTCTGGTCTCCTTTAGTAGACAATTGAGGAATTGTTAAGTGTTTGAGTTGTGTCACAGCTAAACAATGGTCCTGTTAGAAGAGTACAGTGTGTTTTGGGCATACTTTTTGTTTCGCCTACTTGTTTGTCACTGAAAAGTAGCAAAAAGTGTTTGAACAGATTTGGAGACAGGCTCGATGTATTTTTTTTTTTCATGAAACATTTTTAAGTCATGGAATAAACGATAAGGTATATCCATATCTTATTATGAATTGTTTTGTATCTATTGTTTCTGACTATATTGATAAATGTAAAGAACCTTATTAGAGTCTCATTTGGCTCTTCAGTGTCATTTAACACTGTTAGAAACAACTTTGAAAAAAATCTGTTCTTTGGAAGAGACAGAAGACTAGGCCATATAAGGCCATATATTTCTATAAAATGGAAATCTCTAGAGATATTTTTAATATTGGGCAGCTTATATGTTTGTTTAATAAAATGCTATTTAATGGAATAACTAATAAAGAACAGAATTTTAGCCAGGCCACTGGTAGGTAACTCATGCCTGTCATCCTAGCTACTCAGGACCTCAGGATCTTTGGACCACAGTTCAAAACCAGCTGGGCAGGAAAATCAGTAAGACTCTTATCTCTGATTAACCACCAGAAAACCAGAAGTAGAGCTGTGACTCAAAGTGGTTAGAGTTCTGGTTTTGAGCAGAAAAGCTCAAGGACAGGGCCCAGGCCCTGAGTTTAAGCCCCACTACTGACAAAAACAAAATAAAACAAAACAATTTTCTTTGAGGACAGGAATCAGCATTATTGTCAACACGTACAGTTGCTTGAAGTGTTGGGCAGGACAACACAATATAGTGATGACAGTTGTAATTCAGTGCCAAAGAATGGTCTAGCATACTGACAGCAATAGAGAAAAGAGCATGAGATTCAGACTTGTTAGGAAACTTTCTGGGCCTAGTAAGTAAATCTGTATACAGACTTTAAGCAAATCATATGCTTTTTGGTGGGATAGTTCTTTTACATACCAGATGAATTGTAATCTTTTAAATTTTAGTACTATTTGGCTTACTTTGGACTTATTTTCCTGTGTAAGTTCAGAAGATGTGAGGGATCATTTTGGTAAGAATGACTGTATATGTTGAAAATCACTTGACACATTATTTGAGACTTGAAAAACTTGGTTGAGTTAGAAATGCATGTACACACACATGTGATTTAGGCCAAGAAAGTTTTTGGTGTATTTGGAGGAACATGAAACAGGAATTGTTTGTTCATTTGCATGATACCAGATTGACTCAGTAACTAAATGCCCCTAAATGCATTTCATGCTTGGCCATTAGGCTTTGGACAGGTACTGAGGGAGATGTAGCCAGGGAGAACAATATCATGAATTGTTTTTAAGGCAACTTTTTCTACAATAAGTAAAATGTATTTAATCAATTCCAACTTCTTTCACAAGTGGAGCTTTATGTTTGAGCTTCTATATGAATATATTTTTTAATTTTAGGGTGTGTGCCTGGGAATAAAAATTGCTAAGTCATTTGGTAGCTGTATACTTAGCTTTTGAAGAAGGTGCTGATTCACATGGATAGGTGGGGAGTTCTGGGGCTTGAACTCAGGGCCTTGGTACTTTCTCTGTGCTTCCCCCTCCCCCCCTCAAGACTAGCACTGTACCACTTGCCATAATTTCACTTCTGGCTTTTTAGTGGTTAATCAGAGATAGGAATCTCATGGACTTTTCTGCCCTGACTAGCTTTGAACTATGATCCTCACTTGTATCCGCTTAAGTAGATAGGAATAGAAGCATGAGCCACTAGTGCTTGGCTCTTAATTTTTTTAAAATACACTTAATTGGGGGCGAGGTGGGTAATTTTCGGCTTACAGACTAACTACAAATATAGTAAATAGATTTTTCTTTCTACTTTCAGACAGTTTTCCTGATATTAACATATTTTATAACCCTGGTATTTATATATAAACAGAGAAACTGACATTGGTATATTACTGTTAACTAAATTCTAGTTTTTCTGTCCCAAGAGCCAATCTAGGATGCTACATTTCATTTAGTTATTATAGCTGACACTTTTCTTTTTTTGGCCAGTCCTGGGGCTTGGACTTAGGGCCTGAGCACTGTCCCTGGCTTCTTTTTTGCTCAAGGCTAGCACTCTGCCACTTGAGCCACAGCGCCACTTCTGGCCATTTTCTGTATATGTGGTGCTGGGGAATCGAACCCAGGGCCTCAGGTATATGAGGCAGGCACTCTTGCCACTAGGCCATATCCCCAGCCCCTGACACTTTTCTTAGTCTTCTTGTTTTTCATGTTTTTTTTTGGTCAGTTTTGAGGTTTGTATTAGTCAGAAATTGTAGAGTGTATTGCTTTTCAGCCACGATCAAGTGTAGCTAGAGTTCCCTTGGTGTTTTTTGCTTGTATGATATTTTTCTTATGATTCGGGTTGCAGATTTGTGAGGAGAAAGCCAAAAACTTTCTCATCACATTAAATTAGGGAGTCAGTGATATTAACTTATTCCCTAAAAAGCTAACTCTGGTCACTTGGTTAATGCTGTATTTGCTACAAAGTTATTTTTTCCTTTTCATCCTTTGGAAGTGAGTCACTAAGTCCAGCCTACATTCCATAGGGGAGAGAAAATTAAGCTCAGATTCCTAGAGGGAGCTGGATCTACATATAACAATCTGGAATTCTGGAGTAAAGCTTTGTTCCCTTATCATCCCATTTATTTATTTGTTCACTTGTATTTGTATGGAATTTTGTATATTTTATACCTTTGGTTATAATGTTAATTGTGTTATTTGAATCATTCTAACATTGATCTTTGGGAATACTTTCTGTGTCCCTTTAGCATGCTCTCATCCTTTTAAAGTATTACCTTATCTTCTGATACTGCAAGATGCTCTATTATTCACTTTCTCTCTTCCCTGTGTGAAGCCTATCACCAGCCATTTCTCCAAGGATCCCTGAGGCACATTTAATTATTTGCTTGCCTCAGGTCACACACTAAAGTGATAAAACCAAGATTAAAAAAGCAGTTCCATTCCAGAACACATACTGCTACCACAAAGCTGGACAATTTTTTTCAGTTAAAGATGTACCTGGGAGTGTCTAGTCATATTCTATCTATGAGTGAACCGTAAAGATATGTTTTGTAGTCAGCTTCCACTGAGTAGTCATTATACTCTAACTTTTCCTTTGCTTTTTGAGTTTTTCATTAGTTTGTTTTTAGGGTTGGGATCAAACCCAGGTCCTCATGCATATTAAACACATGTCCTCCTTGATTTGTTTGTGTTGATTTAAAAAAATTTACAGTTCTGAAAATAGTGATTAAGTTAAAACCTAGTTAAGCCACAAATAATTGTTAATCAGTAAGTGCATCTAAAAAGTAAAAATATTCAAATTTGTTAGTGATGCTGTTTTGTGACAGGATCTTGCTATGTGCCTCAAGCTGGCCTCAAACTTAAAATCCTCCTGCCTCCCAGTACTGGATCTACAGACATTACCACCACTCAAGCCTGTAATCCTAACTACTCAGGATGCTGAGATCTGAAAATCACTGTTCAAAGCCAGCCCAGACAGGAAAGTCCGTGAGACTAATTACCTCCAGTTAGCCACCCAGAAAACCGAAAGTTGCACTGTGGTTCAAGTGGGTAGAGCGCTAGCTGTGAGCTGAAGAGCTCAGGGACAGTGCCCAGGCCCAGAGTTCAGGCCCCACCACCACCACCAACAACATGTTTGTTTTATCTTTTATCAGCTTTGTCTTCTTCCCCCATTTTTCTATTGTGACTGTAAATGGTTACCTTTTGTAATTATGAGTTGCTGTTTTATGCTTGTTTGTGTTATTTTTGCCATATTATTAATTATGACTTTAAAAAATCTGTTTCAGGCCTTTTCATAGTTCTGAATCATGTCTGATAACGGAGAACTGGAAGACAAGCCTCCAGCACCTCCTGTGCGGATGAGCAGTACCATTTTTAGCACTGGAGGCAAAGATCCTTTATCAGCCAATCACAGTTTGAAACCTTTGCCCTCTGTTCCAGAGGAAAAAAAGCCCAGGAATAAAATCATCTCCATATTCTCCAGCACTGAGAAAGGTAACTAGCCATTGTAATTTCAAGAGACTTGGTATTGGTTTATTACTGTATTTTACCTTGGTTTATTATTATATGTTACTCATTTTTTAAAATATCTTCTATGATGACAACAACAAAGAGATCCAAGAAAACAGTGGATACTGATAGATACAATGAAAAGGGATAATTTTGTTGGGCATGGTGGCACAGGCCTGTAGTTTCATATACTTAGAAGGTTAAGCCAGGAGGATTGCTTGAGCTTATGAATTCATAGCTAGCTGAGAGACTTCTTAAGACAAAACAAAAATACTGGTTTATTTTGTTATACTTTTTAGACAAGGTCTTATAATGTAGAACAGACTGGCCTTGAAACATTGTTTCCCTAGCCACTTGAGTACTGGAATTAAAAGTCATGCCTGGCATGACTAGTTTTTTGTTTTATTTTGCTTTCTTTTCTATTTTACTTTCTTAATCCTCATCCTAATTTGTGTGTGTGTGTGTGTGTGTGTGTGGTACTGGTGTTTAAATACAGAATCTTGTGTTTGCTAGGTAGGTGCTCTACCACTTGAGCCATACCACTAGCCAACCCATCAATCATATCTTCCTTTCATTTGTCCTTATTTTTTTCCTTCCTTCCCTTCTAGGAAGTTCTTTTCTTCTCCCCTCTCCTCCTTCTTCCTTTCCTCTCTTACTTTCCCTTTTCCTTCCCTTCCCCTCCCCTCTCATTGAGGCTTAAACTGAGAGGGAGGGGCTTGGTGCTTGCTCAGCAATATGGATGCCACACTCCCCTGGCTGACATCCCTGGAGCTACCTGTGTTTTGGAATTAAGAATTCTCCTGGGGCTGGGAATATGGCCTAGTGGCAAGAGTGCTTGCCTCGTATACATGAGGCCCTGGGTTCGATTCCTCAGCACCACATATACAGAAAATGGCCAGAAGGGGTGCTGTGGCTCAAGTGGCAGAGTGCTAGCCTTGAGCAAAAAAGAAGCCAGGGACAGTGCTCAGGCCCTGAGTCCAAGCCCCAGTACTGGCCAAAAAAAAAAAAAAAAAAGTCAGGCTGACTTGACAAAAACACACAATAGGTAAAAGAACCACTGATGAGCTGGGTACTGGTATCTCACATGTAATCCTAGCTACTCAAGATGCTGATATCTGAGGATCACAGTTTGAAGCCAGCCCTGACAGGAAAGTCCCTGAGAATTACCAAATAGCTGGAAGTGAAGCTATAGCTGAAATGATAGAGCACTACCCTTAAGCACAAAAGCTTAAGGACAGCAAGCACCAAGCAAGCCGTGAGTTCAAGCCCCAGGACAGACAGACAGATGGACACACACATGAAAAGAATTACTAACTTTGTTACACAAAGTATAGGATGAGGGCCATAAAGATTCTAGTATATCCGGGCACTGGTAGCTCATGCCTCTAATCCTAGCTACACAGGAGGCTGAGATCTTAAAGGTTGAGGTTCAAAGCCAGCCCAGGCAGGAAAGTCCATGAGACTCATCTCATCTCCAGTTAACCACCAGAAGTGGTAGGGCACTAGCCTTGAGCCAAAGAGCTCAGGGACAGCATCCAGGCCCCTCTACCAGGAAAAACAAACAAACAAACAAAAACCCACAGGGGCTAGGAATGTGGCTTAGTGGTAGAGTGCTTGCCTAGCATGCATGCAGCCCTGGGTTCAATTCCTCAGTACCACACAAACAGAAAAAAACCAGAAGTAGTACTTTGGCTCAGTTTTTTTCACTCAGGACTATCATACTACCCCTTGAGATATATCTCCAGTTTAGCTTCTTTGATGATTAATTGGAGATAGAGTCTGGAGGACTTTTCTACCTGGGCCAGGTTCAAACTGAGATCCTTCCAATCTCCTCTTAGACTGCCAGGTCTCTGAGGAGCTAGGATTATAAGCATGAGCCACTGGTGTCTAGTTGAAAGTATGTTCCTAAGTTTCACTTAGCAGAAGTGGTTCAAGTGTGTATTCAGCTTGAGAGTATTTTTTAACTACTTAAAGTGCATTATGTAAAGGATAAAGGAAAAGAAGACTCAGTGAACCAAATATTAGGAAAAAAGAAACGTATGTTGGAGAGCACCAGCTCTTCATCTTCTATTAAAGTAGAAAATAAAAAGACAGTGTAAACATAGTATTTTAAATTGTGAAGGTTAAAATATTAGTAAAATTATGGAGGTTAGTACCAGATGAAAGTACTCAAGGAATCAAGGTTCCCATGTTCCTGCCAGGAAATGGAAACCTCTGACATCCCTGTCACTGTGTTAACAATTCAGCAGTCAAGTGGAACCTTGTGTGTATGCACTCATGATCATGTGAAGACAGAACTCAACCTAATGTTATTTATCCCATTGATCACCCAGGTGGTTGCCTCTAAGCCTTTCCATCTTTGCCCTGCATTCTTCTTTCAACAACATTTCTACAGTAGCATTCTCCTACCTGAAATGCTGTTTCTCTCTTTAGTTTCATCCTAATTGTTTTTCATCTTTGAATATTCCTCTCAATTTTGTTCTGTTTTCCTGGAGTGCTGAGGATCAAGCTGAGGGCACATGTTACATAGTTCTGTCATTGAGTTATATCCCCAGTCCAACTGGTTCTTTCCTAGTATAGTGCTAGGGACTAAACCATGAATGCTAAGTACATGCAATACCACTGATCCCTCCCCTACCTATTCTGTTACATATTGGGATTTGGTATAGAAGAAAAGGGCTACAGTATGTGTTCAACGCATCTTGCACAGAGGTCTAAAACAGAAAGACGTACCTTCCTTCCTTCCTTCCTTCCTTCCTTCCTTCCTTCCTTCCTTCCTTCCTCCTTCCTTCCTTCCTTCCTTCTTCCTTCCTTCCTTCCTTCCTTCCTTCCTTCTTTCTTTCTTTCTCTCTCTCTCTCTCTCTTTCTTTCTTTCTTTCTTTCTTTCTTTCTTTCTTTTGTTTCTTTATCACAGGGATTGAACTCAAGTCTTGAGCACTGTCCCTGAGCTTTTTCACTCAAGGCTGGCACTCTACCACTTTGAACCACAGCTCCACTTCTGGTTTTCTAGTGGTTGAATGGAGATAAGAGTCTCATGGTTGGGGCTGGGAATATGGCCTAGTGGTAAAGTGCTCGCCTCGTATACATGAAGCCCTGGGTTCGATTCCTCAGCACCACATATATAGGAAAAAGCCGGTGGAGCTGTGGCTCAAGAGGTAGAGTACTAGCCTTGAGCAAAAAGAAGCCAGGGACGGTGCTCAGGCCCTGAGTCCAAGCCCCAGGACTGGCAACAAAAACAAAACAAAGTCTCATGGTCTTTCCTGCCTGGGCTGGCTTCCAAATGTGATCCCACTCCCACTCCTGAGTAGCTAGTGCCCAGCTACATATTTATTTTCAAAACTAATTTTCAGGGACAGATGTGTTGGTTCATACCTGTAATGCCAACTTTTTGGGAGGTGAAAATGGGAAGGATCAAGCTTTAAGGTGAGCCTAGACAAAACATTATCGAGATTCCAGCTCAATTAATGCCCTGGAAATAGTAAGTAGTGCACATCTGTGATCCCAGTTTCAAGGAAGATATAGGTAGGGAAATCATAGTCTGAGGCTAGCACTGGGTAAGGCCCTACATGAAAAATAATTAAAACCAGAAAAGGTCAGGAGCCATGTTTAACGTGGTAAAGCACTTGGCTAGCAAATGCAGGGCTCTGAGATCAAATCCCAGTACCAGGAAACAAACAAAACCCAACAGGATTGTTTTTCAGGGCTGAGAATGTGACTTATTGGTAGAGTGCTTGTCTAGCATGCATGAAACCCTGGATTCAATTCCTCTGTACCACATAAACAGAAAAGGCCGGAAGTGATGCTCTTGCTCAAGTGGTAGAGTGCTAGCCTTGAGCAAAAGCAGCTCAGGGACAGTGCCCAGACTCAGGGTTCATTCAGCCCCACGACTAGCAAGAAAAAAAAAGTTTGTCTCCAGCACCACAAAAAAAAAAAAAAGATTTAAATTATCCCTAAAAGGAAATCTTTAAGGTATCTTTTATTAATAATTGCTGGTTGGTTGGTGTGACTGAAAACATTAAGAACATTACAAATACATTCTTATGAAGAAACGGATATATATTTATGAATATATAATATCCATGGATATACAATACTTGTGTATACAATGGAATACTACATAGCGATTAGGAATGGTGAAATATTGTTATTTGCAGGGAAATGGTCGGAACTCGAACAAATAATGTTGAGTGAGACAAGCCTAGAACACAGAAAACAAAGGGGCATGATCTCCCTGATATATGACTGTTAACAAAGGGAGACGGAGAGACAGTAGAGACCAAGTCTGTGAATACTGTATATGTGCTTGATACATTGTATATTGCATATATGTCAACCTGACCTAGACAAGGGATAGAAAAACAGGTTGTAAGATATCATAAGAAATGTACACACTGCCCTACTATGTAACTGCACCCTCTTTGCACAACACCTTGTAAAAAAATTTATGTCCAATTAATAAAAAAAAAAACAATACTTGTGTATATGTGTGATGGCCAAATCAGACTAATTAGTATGTCATCTTAAACATTTGTCATTGCTTTATGTTGGGAAGATTTTGTGTCTTCTAGCTATTTTGAAATATGAATTATTGTTAACTATAGTCAGTTACCCTACTGTGCTGTAGAATACTAGAATATATTCCTTCTAACTGTAACTTTGTACTTCTTGACCAGTCTCTGCTCATCCCTTTCCCAGTCTCTGGTAACTGCTACTTTATATCTATGAGATCAGCTTTGTATCTTCTACATGAGTGAGAACATACACAGTGTCTTTCTGTACCTGATTTATTTCTCTCACACCCATCCCTGCCACAGGTGACAGGACGTCATTTTTTAAAAAATCTGGGTCATGTATGTATACACATCATTTTGTTTGTTTTGTTTTTGTTGCCAGTCCTGGAGCATGGACTCAGGGCCTGAGCACTGTCCCTGGCTTCTTTTTGCTCAAGGCTAGTACTCTACCTCTTGAGCCACAGCGCCACTTCTGGCTTTTTTCTATATATGTGGTGCTGAGGAATCGAACCCAGGGCTTCATGTATACGAGACGAGCACTTTACCACTAGGCCACATTCCTAGCCCCTATACACATCATTTTCTCTTTTTTTCCCACATCATTTTCTTTATTCATTCATCTGTTGGTAGATACTTTTGTTGTTTAGCATTTCTGTGATTTTGTGATTAGAGCTACAGTAAACATGGGATTACAAATTTGTCTTCAGCCTGCAGATTTCATTTTCTTAAATTATCTACCCAGCAGTGGGATTGCTGAATCATATGATGGTTTGGGTTTTAGTTTTATAAAGCGCTTGGTCATATTCCATTATACCCACCAAAGAGAAGACTTATGAAGAAAAACATTATTTCTGCTTTTTTTTTGAGGCATGCAGGCAATGCTATGTATTTTTAGTTTTTGGAGGCACCTCCATACTATAATTTACTGTCATTTTATTACAATGACTGTAACAATACACATTTCTACCAAAAGTGTATGAGTTTAACTTTCTTTACAATTCCTTCCAGTCATTAAAAATTGATATCTTAACTGTGCTTTGGGTTTGGATTTCTCAGGCATATGTATGTCTTGCATTGAGAAATGTCTTTTCAGATCATTTGCCCATTAAAAAAATTGGATTTTTTTTTCACTGTTGAGTTCCTTTGTATATTCTCAGTATTAATGTCTTAGATGAATAGTTCAAACTTTCTCCCACTATACAAGTTGTTTCCTCACTTTTTCTTTTGTGTGGTACAGACTTTTTAGTTTGATATAATCCCATACAATTGTACCTTTTATGACAACTTTTTGCTTGCCTGGTCTATGTGAGTCATCAGAGATAACAGTGATGTTACACTAAGATGGTGTTCCTGCCCTCAGGACACTAGTTAAAAACTATGCTGTAGGGCTGGGAATGTGGCTTAGTGGTAGAGTGCGTGCCTAGCTTGCATGCAGCCCTGGGTTCAATTCATCAGTACCACATAAACAGAAAAGGCCAGAAGTGGTGCTGTGGCTCAAGTGGTAGAGTGCTAGCCTTGAGAAAAAGAAGCTCAGGGTCACTACCCTGAGCTTAAGCCTCAGGACTGGAAAAAAAAAACAAAAAAAAACACAAAACTATGCTGTAGTATATCATTATAAACTATGAAAAGCAGCACAAGGCTAATGTAAGTCTGATCTGGAACATTTGGGAAAGTTTCCTAAGGAAATGAAAATAGAGCTGATAACTAAAAGGATAAGCAAGTAAAGAAAGTTTAGAAGTAGATTCTGTCTACAAAAGAGCTTGTTGCAGTGACCCAGCCACAGGAAGAGTTAGAACATTGATACAGGTGAGTGCATTCCAATATGATTTAATAGCAAAAAGAGCTGTGAGAATTAGGGCAGTTGAGTGTGATGTTCATGGGAAACTACAACAGAGAAGCTGAAGAGATTGACAAAAACCAGGTAGGTCACAAAGGACCTTGTATTCTATGCTACGGAACTCAGGTTTCTATCCTGTTTCCTGGGGAGCCATTAAAGAATTTAAACTGAGGAAAAGTCTAGGTCATCTTTTTGTTCTAGGTAGCAGAGAATCGTAGCTGTATAGAAAATAGTTTTGGAACTGGTGATGTAGCTCAACTGATGTAGTATGATGGGAGCATAAAAAAGAAAATAGATTTTGTTAGAGGTCTAAGACTATAGTTAGAAAATTGTTAGGAAAGCTGGCAGTAGTCCCAGTGAGAAATGGCTTAGCTAATTTGGTAATTTACTAATAAAAATGTCAGTGAACCATTGTCATGAGTTATTTTTCTAAAATCTGTTCAAATGACTGCTGTTGAGTTGTGTAGTATTACTTAATGCAGTTTTCATATCTACAGGCCCTGAGTCCAAACCCCAGGACTGGCCAAAAAAAAAATCTAACTCTAAGGTTAGTGTTAGTAAAACTAGCCCATACTTCACCTGTTTTAGACAACATCCTTCAATGTAATGGAACAAATCTAGTTTCACCACTTTTTAATAATTCTAAGTCAAAAGAACAAAGAGATGTAATCACTGATTGTTAGTTTGCAAATAGAGAAGTGTTCCTTTTAAACAAATAATGGATTTTCTTAATTGTAGCTAGCTCAAATGTGGCCTAAAAGGTGGTAATATCAAAGAATGTGATAGTATCCTTCTTAAGATCTTTTCTTTTTAATAGGCCCTAGGGCTTGAACTCAGGGCTTGAGCACTGTCTCTGAGCTTTTTTGTGCAAGGCTAGCACTCTACTACTTTGAGCCACAGTGCCAATTCCAGCTTTTTCTGTTTATGTGGTACTAAGGATTTTGAACATGTCTTCATGTGTCTATTAGCCATTTGTATTTCTTCTGAGAACTGTCTGTCCAGTTCACTGTCCATTGATTGATTGGATTCTTTTTTTTTTTTTGCCGTTTTTTTTTTAGCTCTTTGTATATTCTTAGTAATTAATCCTTTATCTGTTGAATAGCTGGCAAAGATTTTATCCCATTCTGTGGGCTATCTCTCTTGGTTCTGGTAATTGTTTCTTTTGCTGTGCAGAAACTTTGATGCAATCCCATTTGCCAATTCTGGTTCTTGTTTTCTGGACAATTGAAGTCGTATTCAGAAAATATCTGTGTCTATAACTCTTGAGTGTTTTCCCTTAGTAAATTTAAGTTTCAGATCTGTCTTTGAGTTCTTGATCTATTTGAAGCTGATCATTGTACAGAATAAGAAAGAGAAGTCTCATTTTTAATCTCCTGCAACTGGATTTTCCTAGCACTACTTGTAGAAGAAACTATCTGTTGTTGTTGGTGGTGGTGGTGGTGGGGGGGGGCTTGAACTCTGGACCTGGGCGCTGTTACTGAGCTCTTCAGCTCAGGCTAGCACTCAACCTCTTGAGCCACAGCACCACTTCTGGTTTTTTGGTGGTTAATTGGAGATAAAGTCTCACATACTTTCCTGCCCCAGCTAGCTTTGAACCGGGGTCCTCAGATCTCAGCCTCCTGAGTAGCTAGGATTATAGGCATGAGCAACCAGCACCTGGCTGAGATTTAACTTTTCTCTAGTATTTTAGTTTGCTCACTTGTCAAACGTAAGATGGCTGTGTGGTTTTACTCCTGCGTTTTCCTTTTTTGTTTTTGTTTTTGTTTTTTTTTTGGCCAGTCCTGGGGCTTGAACTCAGGGCCTGAGCACTGTCCCTGGCTTCTTTTTGCTCCAGGCTATCACTCTACCACTTGAACCACAGCACCACCTCTGGCTTTTTCTATATATGTGGTGCTGAGGAGTCGAACCCAGGGCTTCATGTATATGAGGCTAGCACCCTACCACTAGGCCATATTCCCAACCCCCTTCTTTGTTTGTTTGTTTTTATTATTATTATTATCTTTAGTTGTACAAAGGAGTTGTATTTCTGGGTTTTCCAATACTGGTCCAGCTCTGTTTTTCTACCAATCTGTTTTGTTACTGTGGCTCGGTAGTACAATTTGAAGTCTGGTTTTATGATACTTGGAGCAATTCTATTTTTACTCAGAATTGCTTTTGCTATTCAAGGCTTTTTATGCTTTCCTAGGAGTTTTGTGTTGTTGTTGTTGTTTTTAATTGATTTTTCCTATTTCTGTGAAGAGTGACTCTGAGACTTTTGTGGTGATTGCATTGAATCTGTATATTACTTATACAGACTTTTAAAAAAAAGTCTTGGAAGAAAGTGCTTCATGGTACACAAAATTATGTTTCTATTTGCTCTATTAGAATAATAAGAATAATTAGCTGGGTGCTTGTGGCTTATGCTTGTAATCATAGCTACTCAGGAGGCTAAGATCCGAGGATCGTGATTCAAAGCCAGCTCAGACAGGAAATTCCATGAGATTCTTTTCTTCAATTAACCACCAAAAGGCTGGAAGTGGGGCTGTGGCTCAGGGGGTAGAGTGCTGTTCTTGAGCAGAAAAGCTCAGGGATAGCACCCAGGCCCAGGCCCTAAGTTCAAACCCTAGGACCAGAACCAATAATAATAATAATAAACCATTTGTTTATAGTTGGTTAACAAATACTAAGGACAAAAGAAAACTAAAGAGTATGTCCTTTGATTATTCAAAATTAGTCTGGTGGAAAATGAGAGATTTGTTATGATCAATGTAATTTTGTATTTCAGTAAAGACAGCAAAATTGTATGTAGACTTAACAGTTGCATTTCCCTGTGCTCCTTTCTATAATTGGTGTGCCCAGCCCTCTTACTATAGACGGTTCACTTGTAAGTAAATGTATATGCCTATAAGTCCTGGATATTTGAGCACAAGCCTGGCATTCATTCATTGCTATCTTTGTAAAGGTTGCTGTCTTTGTATAGTGTTAACTGCAAGAATATGATGCAGTAACATTTCTATCTTTAAATGTGCAGACCTATCAAGCAGCTCAATTTTTTAAACTCTTATAGTAGGTGAATCTGCTGGTTAAGTATAGCATATTGATTTGATACTTTTATTTACTGTCACTTATAAGACCCAGTTAAAACAATGGATAAAAAACAAAAATTTTAAAAATTACAATGGCAAAGAGATTTCCATATTGAGAAACTAGAGTGCTGGAGAGATGGCACAGATGAGGACATTAAACATTTAAAGAGGGCAAGTATCTATGGGAAATGAACTGGTTTCTCTTTTAAAAATTCCAGAGGTTCAGAATTTAGAAGTAGACAATACTGTTCATGTGGAAGTGGGAGTGGAAGGTATGCTACCCAAATTGAAAGAAGGGCATTAGTTGGAAATCTATATAGGAAGTGTTAAAGGCTTCCCAGGACTCACTCTTCCGTCCCTTGGAGCCATACAGGAAGTGTTAAAGGTTCCCCAGGACACTCACTCTTCTACCCTTTAGAGCTGTACAAATAAACCCCCATTTGGAGGGATCAAGAAACATTTGTCGAGAAAAGTTGATCAGGAAAAGGTCACAAGAAGTATGAATTCAATGAAAGTCAAATATGCACGACTCCTTTCCTCTGCCTGCTTTCAGAATACTTGTAACCTGACTCATAACCCTGGCAAAGATTGGAAGAATTTTCTCTAGACAGAATGATCTGAGGAGAAAAAAAGTACTTTAATCAGTGAAAGCCTAACTTATCTCCTACTTAGTTGTTTAATGCTTTTCTTTGGTAGATAGCAAACAGTCACCAGACATTTCAGAAAAGAAAAAAAAAGACATGGGATACATCCCAGTTAAAAAGGAAGAAATAAAGCTATTTTTATTCATCATTTGAATTTTTATTTAAAAACATTCACAATACCTACAAGACTACAAGATGTATAGTAACAATATAAGAACAGAATCAAATATTCATGTTTATGTATGCCAGCAGTGACCAGTTGATCCTGCAGTTTAAACTCAGGACTCGGGCATTGTCTCTGAGCTTTTTTGCTCAAGTCTAGCTAGCACTGTACTTTTTTTGCCATACTTCCTCCTCTGGCTTTTTGGTGGTTAATCAGAGATAAGAGACTCATGGACTTTCCTGCCTGGGCTGACTTTGAACTATGATCCTCACATCTCAGCTTCGTGAATAGCTAGAATTACAGATGTGAGCTGCCAGTGCCTGGTGTTTTTGGTTTTGATTTGTTTGTGGGTACTAGAATTGAATCCAGGGCCTTACACACACTAGACATGTACTCAACCAATTGAGCCGCACCTCAAGCTCTGATGTAGGTTTGGTTTTCATGATGCTGGGATCTAAGTTAGGATTTTTTTTGGCCAGTCCTGGGTCTTGGACTCAGGGCCTGAGCACCATCCCTGGCTTCTTTCCACTCAAGGCTAGCACTCTGCCACCTGAGCCACAGCGCCCCTTCTGGCCGTTTTCCATATGTGTGGTGCTGGGGAATTGAACTGAGAGCTTCATGTGTAGGATGCAAGCACTCTTGCCACTAGGCCATATTCCCAGCCCTAACTTAGGATTTTGTCCATGCTAGACACACTATTGCTGAGCTGTACCTTCAGGCCCCATAACTAAAATTTAAAACTATCCTTATCAGAGCATCAAAAATTAGAGTTCTCAGAAGTCTGACAAAAGTGTTCAAATTGAACACTGTATCCACGGATACTATAAAACATTGTTGAAATTAAAGAAAACCTAAATAGCTAGGCTTGGTAGCTCATCCTTGTAATCTCACACACTTGGAGGCAAAGATGAGAAAAGCAGTTTGGAAGCCAATCTGGGCAAGAAGTTGGTGATACACTATCTCAAATAACAAACCTGGCATGTGGTACGTGCCTGTAATGCTAGCAGTTGGGGGAGAGGGGGAAGAGGTAGGGAGTTGCTGTTCAAAGAACACCCCTGGCCAAAAGCACAAGACTGAAAAGTAACTAGAGCAAACAGACTGGGAGCATAGTTCGAATGGTTGAGCACTTGCCTAGCAAGCATGAAATCCTGAGTTCAAGTCCCAGTAGTGCCAAAAGGGAAAAAAGGCAAAGTTAATAGATTCACTGTTGTTGTAGGTCAGATGACTCAGTGTTTAAAAAAAAAATCAAAAAGTTAAGCTGAATTTTGGTGACACATACTTATAATCCTAGCTGCTTAGGAGGCTGAGAAAAGGAAGATCATGGTTTGATGTCAGCCTGGGCAAAAAAGTACTAAAGACCCTTCTTATTCCATACCTGGGTGCGATGGTACCTTTCATTCTAGCTGAGGCCAGGAGGCTTGAGGTTCTAAGCCATTTCTGGGTAGAACAATCCATGAGACTCCATGTCTACCAAAGTTAGGCATGGTAGCTTACAGCCATATTTAAGCTGTGATAGGAAACCTAAAATTGATAGAGGTCCAGGTGTGTACCTGGCAGGACATAAGACCCTATCTCAAAAATACCCAGTGTAAGCTGGTCACTAGTAGTTCATACTGTAATCCTAGCTACTTAGAAGGTAGAAAGGGAAAGGATCATAGTTTTAGGCAGCCCCACAGAAAAGTTTTAATATTCTATCTCAAAAATTACCAGCAAGAAATTCTTGAGGTATTGCTTAAGTGATAGTGCACTAATTGAGCAAGAGTGAAGTCCTGAATTCAAACACCAGACAGCCAAAAATATAAAAAATAATCAAGTAGTCACTTTTTTTGCCAGTCCTGGGGCTTGAATTCAGGGGCTGAGCACTGTCCCTGAGCTGCTTTTGCTCAAAGCTAGCAAGTACTCTACTACCACTTGAGCTACAGCACCACTTCCAGCCTTTTCTGTTTTTGTGGTACTGAGTAATTAAAACCAGGGCTTCATGTGTACTAGGAAAGCACTCTACCACTAAGCCACATTCCTAGCCCTCAAATAGTCACTTTTTTCTTTTTTTCTTCTTTTCTTTCTTTCTTTTACTTTTTTGTATTTTTTTCCTTTTTTTTTTTAAATTAAATAGTCACTTCTTTAAATTGAAAATAGGTTCAATGCAATTCCAATCACAATCCTAGCAGGCTTTTTAAGAAAAGAAGACTTGAATTGTATACTTTGAAAGCTTATTATAAAATGATCATAATCAGGGCTGACCAGTATTGATTTTTTAAAAAGGTAGAGAAACAGATCATGAGAGAGCAGAACTGAAGTTCTGTGGAGGGGGAAAAGGAACTGTTGTGCTTGAATTTACAAATAACATTATTGACAAATGAGTAGCAGAAAGATCCCCCAAAAATATTTACAGTGGTACCACAAATAGCTTGGACAATTTATAAGTGTAACAATCATAAACTACAACAATAATGAGAGTAGACCTACACAGAAAGCAGAAGTAGCTTCTGTAAACTGTGTTGTTATTAGTCTGCACCTCTGCTTTATATAATAGATGCAGTACTTTTCTTCTATACCCTAAGTACACTTGCTATCAGCCAGTGTTCTTAGGGGAAATTTCTCTTCTAGAATAATGTCTCTAATCTGCTATAGGAAGAAATACAAATATAGGATTATAAGTGCCATTTCTATCCTTGTTTAAACATCTCCCTCCTTTGTTGACCTCTAGGAAGTAAAAAGAAAGAAAAGGAACGGCCAGAGATTTCTCCTCCATCAGATTTTGAGCACACCATCCATGTTGGCTTTGATGCTGTTACTGGAGAATTTACTGTAAGTTTTCATAGTTGGGATTCATTTACAAATAAAAACAACATTCAGGCTGGGTGCTGGTGGTTCACACCTGTAATCCTAGCTACCAGAAGCTGAGATCTGAGGATTACAGGTCAAAGCCAGCCCAGGCAATAAAGTCTGCGAGACTGTAATCTCTAGTTAAACACCCAAAAGGTAGAAGTGGTGCTGTGGCTCTAGTGGTAGAGTGCTAGCCTTGGGCAGAAAAGCTCAGGGGACAGCACCCAGGCCCTAAGACCCACCAAAACAACACTCAAACCTTCTCCTTCAGTGTAAGTTTGAAGTTAACTTCTCTGTCTATATGTTGTCAAGTCTTACTGCTGTTTGCTTATCTTGATTTTGTTTGGTTTTGCCAGTCCTGGGGCTTGGACTCTGGGCCTGAGCACTGTCCCTGGCTTTTTTTTTTTTTTTTCCCTCAAGGCTAGCACTCTGCCACTTGAGCCACAGGGCCACTTCTGGCCTTTTCTATATATGTGGTGCTGAGGAATCGAACCCAGGGCTTCATGTATATGAGGCAAGCACTCTTGCCACTAGGCCATATTCCCAGCCCCTGTTTGCTTATCTTGAAAGTATTGGTGGTTGGATGTTCTTTTTCTTAGGAAGCTGAAATTATTAATTATAATGATGCAAAAAAGACATAGAAAAATGGATACTAGACCTATTAGAATTTTAAGTCAAACCAATACTTGAGAGGCAGAGGCTAAATAAGGAGTCAAGGTCAGTACTGCATACAGTGATTGATACCTATGTCATACTGATACCTTATGCCAGAAAAAAATTAACCAAACTAAAATTACATTTATTTATGTATTTTATCATTTGTCTCTGAAAATTGACTTAATTAGAACAATTCAAACTACAACTGATTTCTTTTGAAGTCAGAATTTTATGCTTGCTAGACAGGTGCTCTACTATTTAAACCATGCCCACAGCCCTTTTACTTTTGGTTAGTTTTGAGATAGAGTCTTCCTATTTACACATTCCATTCTTCACCAGATTGCCAGGCTGCCTAGTTGTGAAGTCTCACTAACTTTTTTGCCTGGCTTGTCCTGGAAGTGATTCTTCTAATCTCAGCCTCCCAGTAGCTAGAGTGTGTATCACTGTTCCCAGCTATTGGTAAAGACGGGGTATTGGAACTTTTTTGCCCAGCTGGCCTCTTACTGTATGCTCCCAGTTGCTGCATCCCAAGTAGATAAGATTACTAGCATAAGCCATTGGCACCTGGATCAAATATAACTAATTTCTGAATTTCTTTTTGCTAGGGCATGCCAGAACAGTGGGCTCGGTTGTTACAAACCTCCAATATTACGAAACTAGAACAAAAGAAGAATCCTCAGGCTGTGCTGGATGTCTTAAAGTTCTATGACTCTAACACAGTGAAGCAGAAATATCTGAGTTTTACTCCTCCTGGTAAGCACAATGACAGTGGTAAAAGACTGAACATGAGCAGTCATGAAAGCACTGCTAGATAAAAAAAAGATTACACGTGGAAAATGGAAGGCCTGTCTGTCTGTCGTCTGTCTGTCTGTCTGTCTATCTATCTATCTATCTATCTATCTATCTATCTTATCTGTCTGTCTATCTGTCTACCTATCGTAGTTCTTGTCCATACTGCACAGAATCTGCCTTTGTAAACTTAGTGGGGTGGCTCTTAAGCATAATTTGGGATCTGGAGATTATGGTGGATGTTTAGGCTTTTTGTTTTGTATGGTCTTTTCTTCCTTATTGCTTTTCAATGACTTCCCAATAAGAGGGAAAAGTGTTAATATTTAGATGTGTTCATTACTAGAGATAGGATTTTTACTAGTGAGATAGGATAAAAGTTGTTTCACTATATATATATATATATATATATATATATATATATATATTCACAGACTTTGAAATAAAAACATGTTTTCTACCCAAAAATTGAAACTCATCAAATATGTAAATGTAGAAAATAAGGGTGATAACTAAGTGTTTTATACTTTAAAATTGAATATTGCTGCATAACATTGGAATGTATTGTTTTGTTTGTTTTTGTTTTTGTTTTTTGGCCAGTCCTGGGGCTTGTACTCAGGGCTGTACCTGGCTTCTTTTTGCTCAAGGCTAACATTCTATTACTTGAGTCACAGGGCCACTTTTGGCTTTCTCTGTTTATGTGGTGCTGAGGAATCAAACCCAGGGCTTCATGCATTCAAGGCAAGCACTCTACCACGAATCCGTATTTCCAGCCCCTGTAGTAGATTCTTGAAAATAGCTTGTTTAGCATCAGAATCAAATCTACCCATTGATTGAGGTCTTGAGTGGATTCAGATTCAGGCCTCCCTCCTAACTCAGGAAAACATCACTTATCCTGTTTCCCTCGGTGTGTATTTTGCTAATTACATCCCAAATGTCAGTTAATATGTTTATTCCTGGAGTCATATGTGTAGTTCTTAAAAATAAGATTAAGCTAAAATTATATATGTTTTAATTAATTATACTTTATTTACACACGGAAATAAAGGCTTTACTTTGCTCAAGGGACATTGCAGGTACTCTTGACCTTTTTTATTTTAATCTGATAAAGTCTCAGGAAAAGGTCAGATTTGTCCATGCAACATTTTGGTGAACTAGTCTATGTAAATTACAGTTTTATTTTTTAACTTTGAATGTCACATGTAAATTAACAGATTTCTTTAGGAAACTCTGTTTAACCAGAAAGTGGTATTCTTTCTACCCACTATAAATATATTTAGCCAGGTGCTAATGGCTCACACCTGTAATCCTAACTGCTCAGGAGGCTGAGATCTGAGGATCATGGTTTGAAGCCAGCCCGTGCAGGAAAGTCCACAAGGTTCTTATCTTCAATAAACTACTCAGAAAAAAAGCTGGAAGTCCCACTCTCACATAAAGTGGTAGCATACTAGCTTTGAGCAAAAGAAGCTTAGGGATAGTGTCAAGACCCAGGACTAGAACACACACACACACACACACACACACACACACACATTTCTAGGCATTTTAAAAAGAAAATCTTAAATTTAAGAATTTTACTTTATAAAATTGACATTATTTGAATAGTAACATTATATTCCTTGGTAGGCAATTTTGTGGAGAAAATCTTGAACAGTAAAGTTTATCTTAATGAATACAGATTGATAGGTGTAGTTTCAATTAAAATTGAATTTTACTGAATATAGTTTATGTAGAATAAAATTCACCCAAATTATATGAGTCATTTTCTCAGTCTCAAATTCTTTCTTGTATTGGCATTATCATTTTTCTTGTGAACCTGGCTGTTAAGTACCCCAGTGATTTTTTAATAAATTATTGAGGGCTGGGGATATAGCCTAGTGGCAAGAGTGCCTGCCTCGGATACACGAGGCCCTAGGTTCGATTCCCCAGCACCACATATACAGAAAACGGCCAGAAGCGGCGCTGTGGCTCAAGTGGCAGAGTGCTAGCCTTGAGCAGGAAGAAGCCAGGGACAGTGCTCAGGCCCTGAGTCCAAGGCCCAGGACTGGCCAAAAAAAAATAATAAAATAAATAAATAAATAAATTATTGAGATTTCACTAAGAATTGAGCCTTTAGCTTGAGTAAGCTAAAGAAGACTGAATACTCGTATTTTCACTTTTTTCAGTAGGTAATTTAAATCAACTAAAGAACACTTTATTGCTCTGTTTCTATGTTTGGGTTTTTTGGGGCAATTTTTTGAAGCTTGCTTTCTTGAATACTAACATTCTTTTCTGCTTCAAATTTAGAAAAAGATGGCTTCCCTTCAGGAACACCAGCAGTAAGTTAATTGTTTATTTCTTCTATTTCTTGTTCTAATTTAGGTTACCCAAACCAGATATCAGTTTTATTTTGCACTCTAAAATAAATTCAGCCATAGAGATAAATAAATACTTGATATGTATATAATAGAATTTCCTTAGCGGGAAGGGGAGAGGGGGGAAATGAGGGAGGAGGTAACAAATAGAACAAGAAATGTACTTGCTGCCTTTCATATGAATCTGTAACCCTCTGTATCACACTTTGACAATAAAGAAAAAAAAATTAAGATTAAAAAAAATAGAATTTGGGGCTGGGGATATGGCCTAGTGGCAAGAGTGCTTGTCTCGTATACATGAGGCCCTGGGTTCAATTCCCCTGCACCACATGTATAGAAAATGGCCAGAAGTGGCGCTGTGGCTCAAGTGGTAGGGTGCTAGCCTTAAGCAAAAAAGAAGCCAGGGACGGTGCTCAGGCCCTGAGTCCAAGCCCCAGGACTGGCCAAAAAAAGAAAAAAAAATAGAATTTACTTTATAGTATATTGAAAGCAACAAATTATTATTGGCATTCCAGAGCAGTTTTAACTACCTTTTGTAATGTTTCTGTATATGAACATGGTTACAAAAAAACTTGCTAGCAGGCTGGGAATGTGACTTAGTGGTAGAGTGCTTATGTATGAAGCCCTCAGTACCACATAAACAGAAAAAGCCAGAAGTGGTACTGTGGCTCAAGTGGTAGAGTACTAGCCTTGAGCAAAAGAAGCTTAGGAACAGTGCCTAGGCCCTGAGTTCAAGCTCCAGGACTGGCAAAAAAAAAGAAGAAGAAGAAAAGAAAAACTTGTTAGCATATTCTGTCCCCCCACTTCCCACTTCTTCTGTTACCAATCTACTAAGAAAACTATAGAAACATACTTAAAACAGCTGGGTGCTGGTGGCTGAGATCTGAGAATGGAGGTTTGAAGCCAGCTGAGGTGAAGGAAAATCCATGAGATTCTCATCTCCGACAAACTCCTTAGAAAACACCAGAAGTAGCACTGTGGCTTAAGAGGTAGAACACTAGCCTTGATCAGAAGAAGTTCTGGGACAGCACCTAGGCACCCACAACACAGTTCAGTGATGCTATTTACCTACCATTTGTGAGGCCTAGTGTTCAGATTCTGTCACAGAAAATTGTATTTACCATCTATATTTCATGAGCTTATTTTCCCATAATTTATGAAATTGCATTTATTTATATGTATTATTTAATTTATTTTGTGTTAGTATCAGGGCTTGAAATTGGCGCCATGCTCTCTCTCAGCTTATTCATAGGTGCCACTCTACTACTTGTCTACCTCTAGTCCTTCATTTTACTGGTTATTTGGAGATGGAGTCTCAAAGACTTTTCTGCCCAGGCTGCCTTCAAACTTTGACACTCCCAAGTCTCTGTCCCTGAATAGCTAGTATTACAGGCAAGAGCTACTGGTACTACCATCACCTTTACTTCATAATTGATTTTGTTAGAACCAATGAGTTTAATTGTTTTAAAATGAGGTACTGAAAAATTAATTTTTAAAGTATGTTAAAAAGAAAGTTGCATTTTTATTATACTGCCTTCCTTTGCTTGTATGATGCTTGCAGCTGAATACCAAAGGATCAGAAACATCACCAATAGTAACAGAGGAAGATGATGATGATGAAGAAGCTGCTCCTCCTGTCATTGCTCCAAGACCAGATCATACAAAATCAGTAAGTGGTTAGTTAGTGATTAGATTACATAGTACTATGTATCTGTGTGTGTGTGTTTTTAAATAACTTTCAGCATTTGACTTCCATTAAAAATTTTTTAAAGCCCTCCAGTTTATTCTAGTAGGGGGAAATTTACCGAAGGACCATCCATCAAAATGTAGTTTTTCAGCCAGGTGCTGGTTGTTTACACACATAATTCTAGCTACTCAGGAGACTGAAATCTGAGGATCACAGTTCAAAGCCAGCCCAGGCATGAAAATCCACGAGGTTTTTTTGTTTTGTTTTGTTTTCCAGTCCTGGGACTTGGACTCAGGGCTTGAGCACTGTCCCTGGCTTCTTTTTGCTCAAGGCTAGCACTCTGCCACTTGAGCCATAGCGCCACTTCTGGCCATTTTCTATATATGTGGTGCTGGGGAATCCAACCCAGGGCTTCATGTATATGAGGCAAGCACTCTTGCCACTAGGCCATATTCCCAGCCCCTCCATGAGATTCTTATTGCTATTTAATCACCAAAAAGATAGAAGTAGAGTTGTGACTCAATTTAGAGCACTAGCCTTGAGTACAAAAGCTTAGGAACAGTGCCCAGGCTCTGAGTTCAATCCTCAGGACTGGCACCAAAAAGGGGGGAGGGGGAAACATTTTTTGTTGTTTTGTTTGTGGGTGTTTTTTGGGGGGTGCTGGGGATTGAACCCAGGATGTTGCACTTGCTAGACAAGTACTTTGACACTGAGCTACATCCCAGCCTCTAGCTTATTTTTTTCATATTAGATCTTACTGCCTTTTGCCTAGGCTAACTAACCTCTGTGATTCTTCCATCTCCTCCTCCCATATAGCTGGATTACAGGCATTTTTGTTTTGTTTTTCAGTGTTAGTTCTGGGGCTTGAATTTGGGGCCTAGGTGCTGTCACTGAGCTTTTTTTGCTCTAAGTTAGCACTCTGCCACTTGAGCCATAGCTCCACTTCCGGATTTTTTTGGAGGGGTTGGGGGGTGCTTAATTGAAGAGTCTCACAGATTCTTCTTCCCAGGCTGGCTTTGAACCATGATCCTTGGATCTTGGCCTCCTGAGTAGCTAGGATTACACAAGTGAGCCATCAATGCTTGGTTTTGTTGTTTTGTTTTGAACAGGGCCTTGGTACGTATACAAAACTCAGGACCCTCTCAATTTAACCTCTGGATTACTTGGTTTACAGGTGTATGTTGCCAACACTAATAGTTACATGCTTTTTATTATCTAAAAATATTATTCCTGTTCTTGAGAACAATAGAAGAAAACAAAGGAGAAGATGAAGAGAATGCAGTCAAGAATCCAATCTATGTTCTACAAAATTAAAAAGAGTGAGGGAGGGTTGGGAATGTGACTTTATGGTAGAGTGTTTGCCTAGCATGCTTGAAGCCCTGGGTTTGAGTCCTTCATACCACATAAACAGAAAAGGCCAGAAGTGGCGCTGTGGCTCAAGTGGTAGAGTGCTAGCCTTGAGCAGAAGAAGCTCAGAGACAGTGCCCAGGTCCTGAGTTCAAGCCCCAGGACTAGGGAAGAAAAGAAAAGAGTGAGGGGAAGCAATAGGTGAGATTGTTGAAAGGTGCAACATTGATTAAGATACATTGTATTCATAAACTGTTTTGCTAAATGAACCTCCTATGTACAACTAAAGATAATTTTTTAAAAATCAAGGAAATGGGGCTGGGAATATGGCCAAGTGGCAGGAGTGCTTGCCTCGTTTACATGAAGCCCTGGGTTCAATTCCCCAGCATCACATATAAAAGACCAGAGATGGCACTGTGGCTCAAGTGGCAGAGTGCTAGCCTTGAGCAAAAAGAAGCCAGGGACAGTGCTCCGGCCCTGAGTCCAAGGCTCACGACTGGCAAATAAATAAATATAAATAAAATAAAAATCAAGGAAATGAATAGTGTACCATTAAGAGCACATGAATTTTTTTCCCTTTCAATTCTCAGTAATGAACTGTCTTGCAGATTTACACACGGTCTGTAATTGATCCTATTCCTGCACCAGTTGGTGATTCTAATGTTGACAGTGGTGCCAAGTCTTCAGACAAACAAAAAAAGAAGACCAAGATGACAGATGAAGAGATTATGGAAAAATTAAGTATGTAATGAACTTTTTTTTTTAGAGTTTTAATAGTGGTGCCAGGAATGGGATTGTAGTTCACTGGTAGACTATCATGTGCAAGGTTCTAGATTTAATCCCTAGAACCATAAAGCCATTAAAAAAAAGAAAAGAGCATTTGGTCTAGATGAATTTTAGTTTATGCCTATAATTTGACTTGAGAAATAAAGGAAAAATTATTTCCCTACAGGAACAATAACTATAGTTAAAGTCTAATGAAGGAAAAATAATACATTAGTAATATAAGTCACCATTAAAATTGTGTCCTTGCAAAACAAAGAGAAACAAAGGAAAAATTGTTTCCTTACAGGAACAATAACTATAGTTAAAATCTAGTGGAGGCAAAATGATGCGTTAGTTTTACTAGTATATTTGAAAAGTATTATTTATTTAACTGGTAAAATTAGTCCCTTTGGGATCAGTAGTTTTTCCCTAAGAGCCAGATTTAGAGGACATAGTTGGAAACCCTACCAGATGTGGTTTGTATATATTTATGAATATTTATAGCTTCTGTATATGAATCTATAAAAAGTCACTAAACAATTAAGATTATCTTTCTGGAGATATGTGTTTGTATGGTCATATAGTATGTTCTGGGTGGGAAATTTCTTCTTTTTAATTCAACAATAATCATTGGCCTGTATCAAGCATTATAAATCTAATAAAAATAATGGATCTTGGGGCTGGGAATGTGGCTTACTGGTAGAGTGCTTGCCTAACATGCATGAAGCCCTGGGTTTTAATCCTCAGTACCACATACACAGAAAGGCTGGATATGAGGCTGTGGATCAAGTGGTAGAGTGCTAACCTTGAGCTCAGAGATGCTCAAGGATAGAGCCCAGGCACTGAGTTCAAGCCCCAGGACTTGCAAAAAAAATGGGGGGGAGGGTCTTTTACTGATACCTTTTGGTTTTTATGACTTTTGTTCCTTAATGCTTAGTATTTAATTTTTTTTGGGGGGGGGGGGGTGGGGGCCAGTCCTGGGCCTTGGACTCAGGGCCTGAGCATGGACCATCCCTGTCTTTTTCCCGCTCAAGGCTAGCACTCTGCTACCTGAGCCACAGCGCCCCTTCTGGCCGTTTTCCATATATGTGGTTCTGGGGAATCGAACCAAGAGCTTCATGTATAGGAGGCAAGCACTCTTGCCACTGGCCATATTCCCAGCCCCAATGCTTAGTATTTAAAATAAATTTTTTTTTGGAATTTATGGCTTGAAAACCTGTGTTTTAAAGTCTAGTGGTGCTGTGGCTCAAGTAGTAGAATGCTAGCCTTGAGCTGAAGAGCTCAGGAACAGTGCCCAAACCCAGAGTTCAAGCCCCACAACCGACTAAAAAAAAAAAGAAAAAAGAAAGTCAATGTTGATTAAAATTAATTATTATCCAGATTAATTTGCTTTCAAAATGCTAACAGCTCCCCATTTTTGTTTTTGTTAAAATAGGAACTATAGTAAGCATAGGAGACCCTAAGAAAAAGTATACAAGATATGAAAAAATTGGACAAGGGTAAGTTTTTGTGACTCTAGTGCCATTATATTCAGTACTTCCTAGGTATCCTACATGGTGCATCTTTGACCCTGGCATGAACTCTTAAATATATATGTAGTCTGACTGGGACCCTTTGGAATTGTGTAAATACATAATGCAATTTACTTCTAAGTGCTTTTTAAGAACTGCTGCCATTATCAGTGACTTCACATCATTCTTTTAAAAAAATAGTTTTAATAGTAAAGGTTCCATTTTCTTTTTTGTTTTTGTTTTGTTCTATGTTGAGTTAGAGTCTTGCTATATAAACCTAGGCTGGCTTGAAACTCACTCTGTAGCTTAGGCTGTCCTTAAACTCTCCATGTTTCTACCTTAGCCTTCCTAATGCTGGGTTTACAGGTATACACCACCATGCCCAGCTGTTCTGTTTCTGTTTATATGCCATTTCTCAGGGTGGCAAAGTAAATAGAGATGGAAAAATTACCTATAAAATACATGTTAAAGACAATATGTGAAATAAATCTGTGTTTAAATCCTGTCATTGAATGGTGGTTTTTGAGTCTACTGGTCTTCTGATTTTATATAATTTGGATTTTAAAATTACACACTAAACTTTTTTGTTTCTTGAGTGAAATAAAAATGTGTTTAAGGGCTGGGGATATGGCCTAGTGGCAAGAGTGCTTGCCTTATGTATACATGAAGCGCTGGGTTCAATTCCCCGGTACCACATACACAGAAAATGGCCAGAAGTAGTGCTGCGGCTCAAGTGGCAGAGTGCTAGCCTTGAGCAAAAAGAAGCCAGGGACAGGGGAAAAAAAAAGTGTTTAAATCATGTCATTGAATGGTGGTCTTTGAGTTTGCTGGTCTTCTAATTTCATATAGTTTTGTTTTGGGTTTTTTTTTTTTTTTTTTGCCAGTCCTGGGGCTTGAACTCAGGGCCTGAGCACTCTCCCTGGCTTCTTTTTTTCTTTTTTTCCCTCAAGGCTAACTAGCTCTCTACCACTTGAGCCACAGCACCACTTCTGGCTTTTTCTATATATGCGGTGCTGAGGAATTGAACCCAGGGCTTAATTTTATTTGTAGCACTCCTTTGTTTGTTTGCTTGTTTGTTTTTTTTGCCATCCTGAGGCTCGAACTCTGGGTGCTGTCCTTGAGCCACAGTGCCACTTCTGGCCTTTTCTGAGTAGTTTATTGGAGATACGAGTCTCATGGACTTTTTTGTTCTGCCTAGCTTCAAACTGTAATCCTCAGGTCTCAGTCTCCAGAGTAGCTAGAATTACAGGCATGAGCCACCAGTGTCCAGCCCTAATGTTAACCTTTTAAAAATTTCAAAGAAATGCATAAAATGAAACTATGAAGTTTAAAAACTAGGCCAAACGCTGGTGGGTACACCTATATTTATAATCTTAGCTACTCAGGAGGCTGAGATTTTAGCAGCATCATGGTTTGAAGCCAGCCTGGGCAGGAATAACTGTAAGGCTTTTTTTTATTCTTTTTTATTTTATTTTATTTTTTTTGCCAGTCCTGGGGTTTGGGACTCAGGGCCTGAGCACTGTCCCTGGCTTCTTTTTGCTCAAGGCTAACACTCTAGCTCTTAAGCCACAGCACCACTTCTGGCTTTTTCTATGTATGTGATGCTGAGGAATCGAACCCAGGGCCTCATGTATGCTAGGCAAGCACTCTACCACTAGGCCATATTCCCAGCCCCTGTGAGGCTTTTATCTCCAATTAACCACCAGAAAACTGAAAGTGGCACAGTGACTTAAATTGATAGAGCTCTAGCCTTGAGCAAAAAGAAGCTCAGAGTTCATGTCCCGTGACTGACGGGTGGGGGGAAAAAAACTAGGCTATATATATTTGAGATACATACCTATGTCTTTTGTAGTGGAAAGCATAGAAAAAATGCATAGAATGATGCACATCAAATAAGGTCACTTTTGGAAAGTGGGAGGGTCCCATCAGAAAGGGCATAGAGAAACCTTCAAGTTTGTTAGTAGTTCTTTGTTTCTGAAGCAGGGAGATGTTTTCATTAGTGGATTTTTTAAAATCCCTATTTCTCTGTTTTTTGTTATACATCTGAAATATCTCAAATACAAGGATTGCTTTTTTCTTTTTTTTCCCCTTGTTGCTTTTGCTTTACTTGTAAAAGTGTTAACTCTAAAGTGCTCTTTAATGTCTTTTTCATTGTGCAAAGTGTAAAATTTGGATTATAAATGGAACCTTAAATCTTGTCTTTTCTCTTCATAGGGCTTCTGGCACAGTTTTCACTGCTACTGATGTAGCCCTGGGACAGGAGGTAATAATAGCCTTTTTATACTTTGGATGGTATCATTAGCTTTACATGTAGGAAGAAACTATATAAAATAAATTATATGAATCATAAATTATTACAACTGTGTTTTAAAAAAATAACCACATATATGATCTATGTAATTTCACAGCAATTCTTATATTACGGGAACTAAGAAATGATGAGTTTAGTGTCATTAGTAAGAAAATACTTAAAACTATTTTCCCAACCTGAAATGAAAAAAAAGAAAAAGATTAATTCCTGGTCCTATGCTGATTTGAGTTGGTCAGTCAACTTGAAGATAAATCTAAACATATTTAGGCTCTATATATTGCAAAGCATTGTGCATGGGCTATGTGCAATACAGGTACCATTTATGAATAAGTTGCAGTCTCATTCTGTGATATATGTACATTAAATTACTCAGTGGTGGTTTTAACTTTCTATAGGTGTTAGGAAAACTGATGTTTTTCCATTCTGTTTTCACTGTAGGTGGCTATCAAGCAGATTAATTTACAGAAACAACCAAAGAAGGAATTGATTATTAATGAGATTCTGGTCATGAAAGAATTAAAGAACCCCAACATAGTTAATTTCTTAGACAGGTAAATTTGAATATTTTTAAACATTGGAATAGTATCATGGTTGGGTGAAGGCTAGCCACTTTAGTTAGAATAAAATGTCAGTGCTGAGAAGTATACTTGAAGGAGGAAGAGGATAAGAGGTAATATAGTTAGAAAATACTTCTTGTACAAGATCACTTGGAAAATGAGAGAAGGAAGTTAAATGAAGGACATTGCTCACGATATTTACATTTGTACAAATAAAGCAGAAATAGTAAGGAATATTGTGGTTCGTGTCTTGACCATAATGGTAACTAACCACACAATTCTTAAACTTTTAGTTTTTGTTTTATGTAACTCAAGCTTCCAAATTGTCATCCTCCTCCCTAAGTCTCCTTAGTAGCTGGGATTTCTGGTGTTCCACCACATGTATCCAATTTTTTTTTTTTTTTTTTGCCAGTCCTGGGGCTTGGACTCAGGGCCTGAGCACTGTCCCTGGCTTCTTTTTGCTCAAGGCTAACACTCTGCCACTTGAGCCACAGCGCCACTTCTGGCCATTTTCTGTGTATGTGATGCTGGGGAATTAAACCCAGGGCCTCATGTATACAAGGCAAGCACGCTTGCCACTAGGCCATATCCCCAGCCCCATATGTAGCCAATTTTTACATAAATGCTGTTTGCTGTGGGATAATTGTGCATGTTTATTAAAAGCTCATTTAGCTTAGGAATTGATGTTAAATAACAAGAAAAGGTAGAATAGAAATTTTATCCTATTGCAGCCATATAGTTTTTTCATATATAATCATATATATAAATAAAACACTAGTAGGAAATGATAATAGTGGTTGTTTTCGGGATAATTATAGGTGCTTTCTTCCATACTTATATTTATTTAGAATAGGAAGCAGGTAATATATTTTGAGACCTTAGTTATCATTATGGGAACTGTGTTTATAAATGTAAAAAATATGGGACCAGAATGTGGCGTGGTGATAGAGTACTTGCCTAGCATGCATGAAGCACTCGGTTTGATTCCTCAGTAGCACATAAACAGAAAAGGCCAGAGGAGGCGCTGTGGCTCAAGTGATAAGAGTGCTAGCTTTGAGAAAAAGAAGCTCAGGGACAGTGCCTAGGCTCTGAGTTCAAGCCCCAGGACTGGCAAAAAAATAAAAATAAAATGTAAAAAATAAAAATGTAAATGTGTTTTGTACATTCTATTTTTAGTTACCTGGTGGGAGACGAGTTGTTTGTTGTAATGGAGTACCTTGCTGGTGGGTCACTTACTGATGTTGTAACAGAAACCTGCATGGATGAAGCACAGATTGCTGCTGTATGCAGAGAGGTAGGTTTACTTCCTTCTGGGTAAGTTAGTAGGAAAAAGTGAAAAAGAGGGAAGTTTTTCCTGCTCAGGAAATTTTTATTGTGTATGGGATAGTTTCTCTACACATTCTCTGCCTCATGCCATTTTATCTCACATAAAAGCTTCAGCCCTATCTTTTATGTGTAAGATAATTTGAGAATGAAGCATAGATCTTTGAAGAACATTCAATGGCAAATTTCAGTAGAATGATCATTATAGTTTACCCTCTAGAAAACACTCTTCAGAGTAAAACCAGGTAGCATTAAAATTATCATTCATGATGGAAACTAGAACCTTCTCAGCCAAACTAAGACATAATATACTCCTTAATTATCAAAAACTCTGGTTCTAACTTTATCGAACTCCCTGAGGATGAAGTAACTGCTGTGGATTTTTTTTAAGTTTATAATTAATTTTTTTTTACTACTATTTGCTTAAGTCAGTAAGTTCTGCCAAATTGCTTAAGTGAACCAAAACAAGTCTTCCTTTTATGTATGTTTTCTAAAAAGAACTTAAGCTAATGGTTACTTACTGTAATTGAAACTATTTTGTCCAAGAAATAATTGTCACAAACAATAAAATTATACATGTTCATGTGATTATATTTTATTTTCTGTAAGTTTGGCTTTCAGCAATTCTGCAGTAATAAAAGGTGAATTACAAACTTTTTTTAAGGTGTTAAAAACAATATTCTTTGGAATTTTAATTCTGAGTTGTGTTCTACTCCTTAATTGAAGAGAGAAAACCTTTTTCCATAGTTCTTTAATATTGTGTTTCTTAATAAAATGTTTGATCATTTAAAAATGATCAAATTTAATGAGGATTTATCTTGTTCTCATAGTGGACACAAAATTTTGTAACCAAAGTTATAACAAACTGCATTCAGAATACATTTATTCACTAGCTCAAAGTCTTTGCTTATTAAGTTCTGGGTGCTAATATTAAAGTTTGAGGTAGCAACATATAGAAGCCTTGCCAAAGTTTGCATTTTCATAACTCCGGCTCTCAAGATGTTCTTACAGTATAGAGTAATATGTGATATAGTAAATAGCACTAATTCAATAAATAATGAATACTAGGGAGAGGAAAACTTAGCGACAGGGTCTTAGGTTATTGCTTAATGGCAGAGCACTTGATTAGCATCCTTGCATGCACAAGGCCCTGGATTCAATCCCAGACATGGCAGGAAAAGACCATTAGTCTTGCATTTGGTGTAAACCAACTGAACAACTCATGGGAGGTGAGGGAAGGGGGGGAGGGGAGAGGGGGGAATGAGGAAGGAGGTAACAAACAGTACAAGAAATGTACCCAAGGCCTAACGTATGAAACTGTAACCTCTCTGTACATCACTTTGACAATAAATAAGAAAAAAAAAAGACTATTAGTGACCAATGAGTTGCATGTAAAACCTACCCACTAGCCCTACCTACTCAGAAGGCTCAGGCAGGAGATTTGCTTAGGCCCAGGAGTTGATGAACAGCCTAAACAGTATAACAGGACTCTGTCTTAAAAAAATAAAAATCAATGACAGAGAAAGTACAAGATAAGACATTATTTAATAATGTGTCTGGATAAAATCATGGAAGAGGATCTTATTGGTTATGGAATTGTTTTAGCTTTTCATGTGAGAGGATGCTTATTCTTTTTTAATTACTAGTCTTCTGCTAAATACTAACAAGGCAGTGATAAGGTCATAAAATAGCATATATGAACCTTTCTTAGATTTGAGTGATTGATTAGTTATTTCCTTCTGTTCAGTGTTTACAGGCACTGGAGTTTTTACATGCTAATCAAGTGATCCACAGAGACATCAAAAGTGACAATGTGCTTTTGGGGATGGAAGGCTCGGTTAAACTTAGTGAGTAACAAATGAAGAAATAACATTTATTTGGTATTTGATTACTATAATGTCTTTGTCTAGTTAAAATCTTATATTAACATTTTATTTTTTATTTTGTTTTGTGGGTCATGGAGCTAGGCATTGGCCGTGAACTCTTCAGTTCAAGGCTAGTGCTCTACCACTTTGAGCCATAGCACCACTTGAAGTTTTCTGATGGTTAATTGGAGAGTTTTCTGCCTGAGGTGGCTGGGAACCATGATCCTCAGATCTCAGCCTCCTGAGTAGCTAGGATTACAGATGTGAGCCACTGGTTCCAGCTTTTTTTTTTTTTCTTTTCCAGTCCTGGGGCTTGAATTCAGGGCCTGGGCACTATCCCTGAGCTTCTTTTGCTCGAGGCTAGTGCTCTACCACTTTAGTCCAGCATCAGTTGTGGCTTTTTTATGTGGTGCTGAGGAATCAAACCCAAGGGCTTCATGCATGCAAGGCAAGCACTCTACCACTAAGCCAGATTCCCAGTCCTTGATATTTTTTGTTTGGTTGGTTTTGTTTTTTTGCCAGTCCTGGGGCTTGAACTCAGGGCCTGAATACTATCCCTGGCTTATTTTTGCTCAAGGCTAGCACTCTGCCACTTAAGCCACAGCGCCACTTCCGGCATTTTTCTATATATGTGGTGCTGAGGAATTGAACCCAGGGCTTCATGTATACGAGGTGAGCACTTTACCACTAGGCCATATTCCCAGCCCTCCTTGATATTTTTTTATATAATATAATACTTTGTAGTTTTGAAAATAAGATATATGCTATATGGAAAGATCTCTACATATAAAATAAGGGATTGCTAGGGATATTTTTGGTGTGTGTACTTACAGATTCTGAAAATTTAACTCAGGGGCTTGTTGGGCACTGTCCCTTAGCTTTTTCATTCAAAGCTGGTGTTGTATCACTTGAGCCACAGCTCTATTTCCAGATTTGTGCTGGTTAATTGGAGGTAAAAATCTCAAGACCTTGGCACTGAGAATGTGGCTTAATGGTAGAATGCTTGCCTAGCATGCACGATGCCCTGGGTTCACATAAGTAGAAAAAGCCAGAAGTGGTAGAGTGGTAGAGTGCTAGCCTTAAGCAAAAAAACCAAAAAAACAAAAAAACCTCGGGGACAGTACCCAGGCTCTGAGTCAGCCCTAGTAGGACTAGGAAAAAAAAAAAAAAATCTCAAGACCTTTCTTTCTCAGCCTCCAGAGTAGCTAGGATTACAGACGAGAGCTCCTGGTGCCTGGCTCTAAATTGAGTTTTAAAAAAACAATTTACAAAATATCTTAGTTACTAAGTAGATCAGATAGTTCAGATAGAACTACATAGTTCATTAGTATAATTCATATGTATAAAATGCTTATTAAAAAGTGTAAAGCCGGGCTGGGGATATAGCCTAGTGGCAAGAGTGCCTGCCTCAGATACACGAGGCCCTAGGTTCGATTCCCCAGTACCCCATATACAGAAAACGGCCAGAAGCGGCGCTGTGGCTCAGGTGGCAGAGTGCTAGCCTTGAGCGGGAAGAAGCCAGGGACAGTGCTCAGGCCCTGAGTCCAAGGCCCAGGACTGGCCAAAAAAAAAAAAAGTGTAAAGCCTACAAACCTAATAGTTAACAGTGACATAAGGCATCAAATGGGTTTAATGTGCAAGAGAAGAAAACAGTCCTAACTTCTCATCTTACTTTCCCACTGGTTTAGTATCAGATGCTAATTAGGCAATCCTGTTCCTCGGGTAGATGGAGTAGATGAGTAGTGAAATTGATTCATTTGCAGTTGGATGTGTTCTTATAGGCTCTCTGCTAATTTGGGTGCTTAATGATTCTAGTTTTTATTTTGTTTAAAAGCAATTCATGTCCTGACTTTGCCTGGTTGTCTTGCATTTAGATTTGGTATTCACCTTTGCTGATCTTTTTTTCTTTCAGATTTTTTTTTTAGTATTTTAGGTTTGAATTAATTATTCACAGTGAAAGATTTCCTGATAATTGGTGCTGTGTTGTAGAGTAAGAAGTGAGTAAAGCTGGCCACTGGTGGCTCATGATTGTAACCTACCTACTCAGGAGGCTGAGATTGGAGTCTGTGAGACTCTTTTCTCCAGTTAAGGAACAGAAAACCAGAAGTGGCATTGGGGCCAAGTGATAGAGCGTTAGACTTGAGCAAAAAGATTTGCTCTGGGACAGCACCCAGGCCCTGAGTTCAAGCCCCAACACTGACAAAAAAGAAAGAAGAAGTGAGAGTAAATAACATCCTCAAAATATTTTAAACTTATTCTGGTTTACTTCATTGTTAAATTCTTTTTTGTAAATAAGATTGGAGGTAATTTTGATATTTGAACTCTCGATGTTTTTAAAACCATTTCTAGAAACCATTAACTCTAGATGTTTTGTTTTGTTTTGTATTGTAGCTGACTTTGGTTTCTGTGCCCAGATCACCCCTGAACAGAGCAAACGCAGTACCATGGTTGGAACTCCATACTGGATGGCCCCAGAGGTGGTTACGCGGAAAGCCTATGGCCCCAAAGTTGACATATGGTCTCTGGGTATCATGGCAATTGAAATGGTAGAAGGAGAGCCTCCATACCTTAATGAAAATCCCTTGAGGGTAAGATCAGTTAAATCCTAGATTTAACGTAAGAAAAATTCTTTTTTTTTTTAAACATATATTTAGTACTTACTTGTGACAGGTGGAAAAAAATATAGAATACAAAGTTGATGAAACCTCCTATTTCCCTAAAAACCACATTACCTCTGAATTACAGAGCTGAACATTTTTCCCAGTCATGGGGCTTGAACTCAGGACTTGAACTCTGTCCCTGAGCCTCTTTGTGTACAAGGCTAGTGCTCTACCACTTGAGCCACAATGACACTTCTAGGGTTTGGGGTTTCTTTTGTTTGTTTGTTGCTAGTCCTGGGCCTTGGACTCAGGGCCTGAGCACTGTCCCTGGCTTCTTTTTGCTCAAGGCTAGCACTCTACCACTTGAGCCACAACGCCACTTCTTCTGGCCTTTTCTCTATATGTGGTGCTAAGGAATTGAACCCAGGGCTTCATGTATATGAGGCAAGCACTCTTGCCACTAGGCCATGTTCCCAGCCCTACTGGTTTCTTTCTGCTCAAGATTAGCACTCTACCACTTGAGCCACACCACTTCTGGCTTTTTCTGTATATGTGATGCTGAGGAACTGAACTCAGGGTTTCACGTATGCTAGGCAAGCACTCTACCACTAGGCCATATTCCCAGCCCCTTACAGGGACTTTTCAGCCCAGGCTGGCTTCAAACTGCAATCCTTAGATTTCATCCTCCTAAGTAGCTAGGATTACAGGCATGAGCCACCAGCGCCCAGCTAGTTTATAGAGTTTTAATAGTAAGTTCTGTGGCTTTTCTTTACATGTTGAGAATATACTCACCCTTCCACAAAGTTGAGATACTGTAGATAAATGCCTTTTTTCTGCATAAAGTACTTTTTTCTACATACTTAGGTATCCTGGATATAACAATCAAGTTCTCTGTACCCAAAGGATAGAGAAGAAAGGTTATATCTCTGAAGATGTATGAACGATAAAGTTAAAGCTCACAATGATGCAAAAATGTAGATTTTCAACATGTAAATATTCAGCAGCTGAGTTTCCATTACCCTCCCTGCTTTAAATTATAAGTGGCTCAACATCATTAAGGAAATACAAATCAAAACCAAGATACTCCTTTACACTAGGACAACTATAGTGACAGTAAATTTTGGTGAAAGTATGGAGAGTTTGGGGCCACCTTCACAGTGGAAATGTTCGATAGTACAACTTTTTTGGTAAACAATTTGACAGTTCCTTTAAAAGTTAGAGCTAGTTACAGTAAATTTAGCAGTTCCATTATTAGATATGTATCTGAATAAATTAAAAACATACATCTAACTGGGCATGGTGGCCCACACCTATAATCTCTACCACCTGGGAGGCTGAGATAGAAGAATTGCAAGTTCAAGGTGAGCCTGGGCTATATAGCATAAGCCCATTTAAAGTGGGAAGAAAAAGCATAAATATGTCTACACAAAATTTGTTTATTACTGTTCAGAGCAGCAGTATTATTTGTAATGGCCAGAAGTGGACTCAGGAAATATAATCACCAAATAAACAGTGGAAATATTATTTGGCCAAAAGCTGAGAAAGTTGTATAGGTTATAATATTGAACCTTGAAAGTATAGTAAGAATCCAGACAACAAATAGATTGGATTTTAATACTCCTTTTTCCTGAATGTTTTTGCCCCATTGCCAAAGATTCCAGTTCAAGTAAGTAAAACATACTTTACATAGAGTACACTTGTCCATTTGGTATACACTGTCCATTCAGTTTTTTAACTTTTAGTTTCTTTTTTTTTTTCATTCATTTAACCAGTTTTAATTTGATCCTTGCTTCTTGTATTAGGCCCTATTCATGGTGTTTCCCAAAAGAACCAACAAATTGTAGAACCTACATTCTAGTGGGAGAAGAGAGATAATAAATAAGAATAATGTATATGATATGAGGATTGCCCTGGCAGGAAAGCCCATGACATTATTAGTTTCCAATTAACCAGCAAAAAGCTGAAGTGGAGTTATGACTAGCCTTAAATGAAAAAGCTAACAGACAGTTCCTGGGTCCTGAGTTCAAGCTCCATTACCAGAACAAAAAAGTATAAATGCTAGTAGGATGGCTAAGGTGATAGAGCACTTGCCTGGCAAATCTTGAGTTCAAACCCCAGAACCACAAAAGAGGGAGGACGGAGTTGGAATATACCTAAAGAAAAGTTACAGTAAATTCAGCTGTTTTGAAATTTGATAGTATGGCTTAAAGCTAGACAATCTTTAACAGAACACTATATACTGTACTATATGTTCATAGTAGAACTGTATTGTCATTTTTCTTTATACTTCTATGTATTCGGTATTTTCATGAAAATATATGGTGTTTATAACTCAAAGAGAAGCTGAGGCTGAGGGATAGCACAGTGACTTGGGTTCCGTCCCCATCAAAATACACACAAACATACACTCAGAGAGAGCTGTAGATACAGGAAAAGGAGGAAGGGAGGATTAGTTTATGTGATTGTCTTTAAAACAATTATGGTCCAAGGACCAGTTTGATCAGGTAGGTATACTGTGGTGCTACCTTAAGTATGTCAAAGATGTTCTCATTTTAGGCCTTATACCTGATAGCAACTAATGGAACCCCAGAACTTCAGAATCCAGAGAAACTTTCCCCAATATTTCGTGATTTTTTAAATCGATGTTTGGAAATGGATGTGGAGAAAAGAGGTTCAGCCAAAGAATTACTACAGGTAAATTTGGAAATGATGACTCTCTAGAAAAATTGGCTTTCTGAGTGGCAATAGTAAGTTTTCATTGTGCTAATAATGTTTCACTATTCATTGAGTAACTGCATGAAAGGTAGCAGTTATAGAGTTATATCTGCTGGGAATAAAAAAATGATACAGGGATTATAAAAGGTTTTTGCAGAAGTTAAAGGTTTAGTTGATTAAATAATGACCGTAATTTTTGTTTCTTAGTTGAAAGAAAATGTTTTGTTTCTAAACTGACATATACATTTCTCTGTGTCCCCGCCCCCTGACAGCATCCCTTCCTGAAACTGGCCAAACCATTATCCAGCTTGACACCACTGATCATGGCAGCTAAAGAAGCAATGAAGAGCAACCGTTAAAACGTCATTGATTGTGACCTCTTATTTTTTCCATTTTCTAAAAGAAGTCTTTTAATATATGAAAACTACTACTTTTAGGGCGGGAGGCGGCTTAAGGAGATCACCTGTATTAACATGGAGGAAAACAAAAACAACTATTCCCGAAGACAAACAAGAAAAAAAAATGCAATAAGATATTTATAACTTTCTAATGAACCCCTTTTTTAGGGTCCAAAAGGAATTGTGAACTGAATCACTAGCCTTACATCTTTCAGAAGACAGCCTATTAAGGCCATTAAGGCCAAATATTAAGGCCATTTCTTAGGCATGAGATTTGTGTCTTGTTTTGCTGACTGTTATAATAGACCATGTTAATTTCTCCTTTCGGGGTATTTTCAGTACTTGAATGTCAGATTCGAGTGTTTAACACGTATTTGTTTCAGCTAGTCTTCTTTCCTCTGTAGTTTTCCTTTTCTTTGACTTGCTCCTTTTGAATTGCTTTGAGAAGTTTTTCTCATTCAAGGCAAGTATGATAGAAATGATGTAGCTCTTTAAATTGGCAAAAGAGCTTAGTATGGTTTAACTTTTTATAGAAGTTAGGACCAGCTGTTGTTTAATAATTCAGTTCAGAACTTGAACTGAAGAAAGAGGAAGAAAAGTATGTGATTTTTACCTTTTTTTAAACAAATGTGAAAGAGTCAGTTTTAGAAATTTCATGGTAGTAAGTTTGACATTTGTTACATGTATAGAAAGAGGACTAATCTATATTTATAACTAAATCATTGAGACAGAAAAAGAATCCCACTGACTGTTACAATTTTGTCTTCCTTTCGCCTGTTTCTTCAGATTTGGCTTCAGGAGCCAAAATGGTTTATTGTTCCTACTCGGGCTTTTTGATACTGGTTGTTGCCACTGCCAGCTCCTTGCAGCTTCTTTCCCTTTCCCCTTATTTCGGAAATAAGGTTCTGTATATGTAACAATTTTAGGTTCAACCATCTCTCACAAATGCCTTCACACATCCCATGGAGCAAGTAATACAATAACCATTGAGTTTTGAGAATTTAAAAGTTAACTCATCTATTTAAAAAGAAAAATATTTAGGGCTTAACAAAAACTTGAGTAAGAAACTTGAACTTTGGTGGGTTCTAAAGTAGAATCATGAATGAAAAATGTCACTATTAATAGAGATGCAGCTTATGACCAGTAAACTGTAAAAATGAGTTACCGTGTTCTCAACCCATTATCTTACTATAATTTAAATAACAACATACTTGTTGGTGGAAGTATTTGACTTTAGTTTATTTTCAAGTAAGTAGAATATTCATGTAAAAACTGGAGAAAGGAGGAAAAATGAAATGTCCTTATTGATAGTGATGCTTTTTTATTTTAAAGATTTAATAAAAAAAAAAAAGAAAAGAAAAAGGTCTGTGACCTGTAGCATTAATTATTAGAGTGACCTCTCTTCTTCATTGTCTTTATTTCCTCTCCTGTGTTTCTGCTGTTGCTCTGCTCTTTGCTTTAGGATGAGGTATTGTCTATTCTGATATGCCTGGAACCACATAAAAGGAAAATATCTATGGTTGTTAGTTTTGACATTTTGTTCACAACATCCCCCCCTAATGAACTTCATATCCATTTACCATTCAGTAGTACAAATAATGAATAAAAATAATTTTGCTGTTTTGGAGTATTTTGGGAAAACTATAGAGTTTTATTTCCTATTAGTCTCATCATATCTGCTAAGGTACAGATATAGGAAAAAACTTTCATTGATAACAGGGAAGTTTTGGGAAAAAACGAGGAAAATAATATAATGAAACTTCGATCTAGAGCACTTACTGGCCTCTGTTTTCCATAAGATTCTTGATTTTTTTTTAAACAGTTATTTAGCCGCCTACAGTTATCATTAAATTACTTTACAGACTCAAGCTGGTTATTTCTGGTGGAAAGCTTCAGTGACTCTTGAGTTCCAGATTTGAACATTGTGAACAGTTGTTTGGATGAATTATGATAAAGAGTATGCTGCCAATGGAATAGAACACCCACTAGATGAGAAGACTGAACTTCATGACCACTGCAGAAGGCACTTCAATCCTAAGTCAGAGACCACATTCATGGCTTATGTCCCAGGCCCCCTGTTTTATGCTGTGACTCAACAAAGGTCTTTCCCATTGATAGAAGCTGTTTGGGATTTATATTTACATCTTTGATGGTTACCTGCATGTCCATTGCTGGCAACGGACTTTGTCATTAAAACCTGACTCCTAGGTTAAGGGAGCTGCACTGTGGTATATTCTTTACTTACTTGGATAAACTAATCTGTATTAGAAATATGCTTTGGTTAATCCTGAAATGTTTGCCCTTTTTAAACAAGATAATCTTAAAAGGAATACAGAATTGTGATTTATTAGTTAATTTTAAATTAAAGTGTTCACATCTTGTTGAAAGAATTATATGTGAATCAAGATTCATGTTGTGTTGTAATTCTCTTATATTCATTCACCCTTTTTATTATCTCCCTAGAATTGGAATTCCCACTTAAATCTAAAAGTTATCCTAGTCCTCTTATGTTACTAGAACAATATTACTGTAAGCACTTATTTATTATACTGTAGAGTTTCTGGTGGTCCTATTCCTTTCTTTTTATTCTTTTACTGCTTTTAGAGACAAGTAAAACTGGGAAACCACATAAATACTGAACATTTTGTCCTGTTAGACTGTTGAATAAGTAGAGTGATTGTGTGGTATATGGCACCATGGCTGACACAGTTGGCTTCATATGTTGAGTGCATGATAAAGTATGAATTTTCTTCCCTTCAGCATAAAACTTTTAAGCTGCTTAAAATTTATCTATAAATTTATCTAGTAGCCACCAGTGCAAAACAAACCTGTGCCATTAACAAGTAATTTTGAACTACCTATTAGTATTTTTCTCTGTAGATCTCACTTAAATACATGTTTGTATGTACCATATTCTTGCCAGAATAATTTTACATTTGATCAGACAGTAGCTACAGTTAGAAAAAAATGCTTAAAGAATTTGCATCTCAGGGAGCTGGGGATATGGCCTAGTGGCAAGAGTGCTTGCCTCGTATATATGAAGCCCTGGGTTCAATTCCCCAGCACCACATATATAGAAAACGGCCAGAAGTGGTGCTGTGGCTCAAGTGGCAGAGTGCTAGCCTTGAGCAAAAGGAAGCCAGGGACAGTGCTCAGGCCCTGAGTCCAAGGCCCAGGACTGGCCAAAAAAAAAAAAAAGAATTTGTATCTGGGGCTAGAAATGTGGCTTAGTGGTAGAGTGCTTGCCTAGCATGCTTGAAGCCCTGGATTCAATTCCTCAGTATCACATACTACACAAGCCAGAAGTGGCACTATGGCTCAAGTAGTAGACTACTAGCCTTGAGCAAAAGAAGCTCAGGGACAGTGCCAGGCCCTGAGTCCAGCCCTAGGACTGGCCAAAATAAACAAATAAATAAGTAACTAAATAAATAAAATCTGTCTGGGCATGGTTGGTATTTGAGGCTTGCCTGGGAAAAAGTGATTACTCTCTCAAATAATAGACTAAGGGCTGGGAATGTGGCTTAGTGGTAGAGTGTTTGTCTAGCATGCATAAAGCCCTGGGTTCAATTCCTCAGCATCACATAAACAGAAAAAGCCAGAAATGGCACTGTGGCTCAATAGGTAAAGTGATAGCCTCGAGCAAGAAGCAGCCAGGGACAGTGCTCAGGCCCTGAGTCCCAAGCCCCAGGACTGGCAAACAAATAAATAGACTAAGTGTGGTGGTACACATCTGTTATTTCAGCTATTCTGGAGGCAAAAGTAGTAAAATCATCATCTGAGGCTTATACAAGCAAAAGCAAGAAACAAAATTAAATCAAAAAGGGTTGGGGCATGCCTCAAATGGTAGAGCTTAGCAAAAACAAGCCCTGAGTTTAAAACACACGTACTCCCAAGAAAGAATTTGCATCAGCTTTTGAAACTTAGATATGCTAAGGTCTGGGGCTGGGAATGTGGCTTCATGGTATAGAGTGCTTGCCTAGCATGCATGAAGCCCTGGATTTGATTCCTCAGTACCACATAAACAGAAAAGGCCAGAAGTGGCGCTGTGGCTCAAGTGGTGGGGTGCTAGCCTTGAGCAAAAGCAGCTCAAGGGGGCTGGGGATATGGCCTAGTGGCAAGAGTGCTTGCCTCATATACATGAGGCCCTGGGTTCAATTCCCCAGCATCACATATACAGAAAATGGCCAGAAGTGGCGCTGTGGCTCAAGCGGCAGAGTGCTAGCCTTGAGCAAAAAGAAGCCAGGGACAGTGCTCAGACCCTGAGTCCAAGCTCCAGGACTGGCCCAAAAAAAAAGCAGCTCAAGGATAGTGCCCAGGCCCCAAGTTCAAGCCCCAGAACTGGCAAAAAAAAATTTTTTTTAAATAAATATATATATGCTAAGGTCTGTATCTGGTGAAATATCAAAAATGTTGTTATAGATAATAGCTTAAATCTGATACTCATTTTTGTTGCATAAAACTGTAGTAAATATAAAAAGCAAATTTATTACTTCCCTTCCCAGATTATAAAAATAGATTCTCTTGTCACTACTCTTCCCACAGTAGTTAAAATCCATTTTCCCATAGCATGTGTACATATCTGTGTAAAATACACACACACACACACACCTGCCTTTGTCTTTATACATTTATGCCCACTTTTTTTCTTTTTTCCAGTCCTAGGGCTTGAACTCAGGGCCTGGACACTGTCCCTGAGCTTCTTTTGCTCAAGACTAGCACACTACTATTTGAGCCACAATACCACTTCCGGCTTTTTCTGTTAATGTGATACTGAGGAATTGAACCCAGAGCTTTGTGCATGCTAGGCAAGCATTCTACCAGTAACCCACATTCCTAGCCTATTACACACACACATTTTATACCTTTATGCACACAGGTTGAGATGCTATGTAAGGAATGAGAGTTTTGAAGAATAACTGACCTGGCCTTGAAAGAACTGAAATCTTTCTCATTCACTATTTTAGAATATTGCCAAGACAAGAGTCATAAAGAGATGTATGGTTGTCAGATTTTTCAACAATTTGAAATTCGAAACCTTTGGACAATGTGTTCAATTTTTTTTTTTTTTGGTCAAAGTGATGTACAGCAGGGTTACTGTTTCATATGTAAGGCAGTGAGTACATTTCTTATCAAACTTGTTACCTCCTCCCTCACTTTTCTCCCACCTTCTCCCTTCTCTCCTCCCCTCAATTTTTTTCTTAAGTTTAGCTTGGTAGAAATTTAATTAAGTAAAAATTAGTCTTTTCTGTTTTGTCGTCAATTTTGTATGTCTTTATTTTTAATCTAATCCCATCCAAGTATTACATTGACATTAACTACTGTATTTGATTATTTCATTTAGTAATTTTTCTTTCAGGGCTAAAAATAAACTTTGTATGTCCATTTTTCCCCTCTTCTAAACTTAGAATTTTTTAAATCAGAATAGAATAAAATCTTCAGAAGTCTAAAAGATATTCAAAGAACATGCTACAGGGTTTTTGTGTATGTTCAGTACTGGTGTTTGAACTTTGGGCTCATGATCTTCCTCAGCTGTAGTGACTCATCTAAAATCCTAGCTATAGAAGAAGCTGTCTGAGGACCACAGATGTCATCCTGGGCAGATAAAACTGAGAACTGCTTATATCCAGATAACCAGCAAAAAGCTGGAAGTGGACGTATGGCTCAGTGATACAGCTCCAGCTTTGAGCAAAAAAGCAAGAGTGCAAGGCCCTGAGTTCAAACTCATGTACTGGGCACATGCATCAAAAAATAATAATACAAATCCATATTTAAATATGTGTTTAAACATATTAGAAGTGGGGCTTCTTTTTTGTTGTTGTTGGCTGTTGGGCTTGAGCTCAGGGTCTGAGCACAGCCCCTGACTACCTCTTTCTGCTCAAAGCTAGCAATTTACAACTTGAGCCCCAGTGCCACTTCTGGGTTTTTGAGTGGTTAATTAGAGATAAGAGTCTCACAGGGATGTTTCTGCCTGTGCTAGCTTCCAACCACCATCCTCAGATCTAGCCTCCTGAGTAGCTAGTGTTGGGGGGTTCAAGGGAGGAGAGTCCCCGTCCCTCCAAGAGTCCATCACTCAGAGACAGTCTCAAGCAAAAAGGTGGATTTATTGGGGAAGCATAAAGCAAACTGACTAGCCAGGGATGCAGCACAGACTCGAGAGCTGAACTACGACAGTGAAAAGCAGGCTGACTGGCCAGGGACACAGGGCAGACTTGGGAGCTGCCACTGTGACCTCGAGCAGTCCTCAAATTGGGGTTTATGAAGGTAAAAGCACAGATGTAGGTGCTTGATGCGGAGGTAGAGCACGCAATCAGTTCACAGATGTAGGAGGTTGACGCAGGAGGTAGAGCACATAACAAAGCAAGTGTGGTACAGATATAGGAGGTTGACACAGGGTAGATCAAATAAGCAGAATTTGGGGGTCACGTTGACCTAATAATCAAGATGGAGTCATCTCTATTCCCCCCCCCAACATTTCCTATCATGTTTCCCTAATCAAGATGGGAGTCAGCTCTACAACAGCTAGGGTTACAGGTGTGAGCCACTGGCTCTTGGCTGCTTTAAATTTTTATTTCAGTCAGTTGTGGGACTTAAACTCCATCTGGGTGCTGTCCCTGAGCATTTTGGCTCAAGGCTAATACACTAACACTTTGAGCTACAGGGTCATTTCCAGAAGTGTGTGTGTGTGTGTGTGTGTGTGTCATGGTGCTTGAACACAGGGCCTGGGTACTGTCCCTGAGCTTCTTTTGCTCAAGGTTAGCGCTCTACCACTTGAGCTACAGCTCCACTTCTGGCTTTCGGGTGGCTAATTGGAGATAAGAGTCTTATGGCCTTTCCTGCCCAGGCTGGCTTTGAACCGCAATCCTCAGGCCTCAGCCTCCTGAGTAGCTAGGATTACAGACATCAGCTACCAGCACCAGGCTAGAAGTATATCTACAAAAATTCTGCAGCAAGAAATGACATTCACTGATTAAGCATTCAAGCATTTCATTGAGGATCAGAATACGACTAGTATTCCTGCTGTTGCAACACTTTGATTTCAGTTTGAAATTCAACATCCTAATTCATTCAGAAAAAGAATAAGAGCTGGATGCTGGTGGCTCACATCTGTAATCCTAGCTACCCAGGAGGGTGAGATCTGAGGATCACTGTTCAAAGTGCCTGGGCAGGAAAGGCTGTGAGACTTATCTCCAATTAACCATCAAAAAGCCAGAAATGGAGCTATGGTAATAGAGCAAGTAGAGCACTAGCCTTGAGCACTGAACATAAGCACAGCACTCAGCCCCAGGATTGGCACAAAACAAAAAACAATTATATAAGGAAAGCAAAATAAATGCTGTCAGAGTTTTCAAAGATATGAAAACACAAGTAACCCAAAAGAATATATGATAAATTATTAGAATTAGTGAGTCTTAGCAAGTTGGCTATGCAGAAGTCAGTTTTCAGGGGCTGGGAATATGGCCTAGTGGCAGAGTGCTTGCCTTATATACATGAAGCCCTGGGTTTGATTCTTCAGCACCACATATATAGAAAAGGCCAGAAGTGGTGCTGTGGCTCAAGTGGTAGAGTGCTAGCCTTGAGCAAAAAGAAGCCAGGGACAGTGCTCAGGCCCTGAGTTCAAGCCCCAGGACTGGCAAAAAAAAAAAAAAAAAGGCAATTTCATCACCAAATGCAAAAGAAATGTAATCTCAAACACAACAAATAAACAAGTTACCTGGAAATTAAGTAGCAAAAAAAAGTATAACATTTGAGAGTCAATGTGCAGATTTTATTGAAATGTATTACATTTGTATTGGGCACAGTTTATGAATAGCGTAGGTGAAACTTGCTTGTTGAACAGAAATTTCAGAAATAATCTGGGGCTGAGAATGTAGCTCAATGGTAGAATAGTTGTTTAGCATGCACAAGGCTCTGACTTTCATTTTGGGCACCACAGTAGTAGACAGAGTAGAGAGACAATAGGAAAGATGACTTTCAGTTCTCCCCACTCTGTCCTACTATCCTAAAATTCTTGCTGAAGAAAATATTAAACAATTTGATTCCATTTAACTTACATTTATGAAACACTTTTTTTTTTTTTTTTTTTGGCCAGTCCTGGGCCTTGGACTCAGGGCCTGAGCACTGTCCCTGGCTTCTTCCCGCTCAAGGCTAGCACTCTGCCACTTGAGCCACAGCGCCGCTTCTGGCCGTTTTCTGTATATGTGGTGCTGGGGAATCGAACCTAGGGCCTCGTGTATCCGAGGCAGGCACTCTTGCCACTAGGCTATATCCCCAGCCCTATGAAACACTTTTTTGAAGCCAGAAATGTTTAGGCCCTTGCAGCCATGGAGCTCCCAAGAAGCTATCTAGTACTAGTATTGAGCAGTATAGTGTGTCCCTCCCACTCTTTTTTTTTTTTTTTTGTCACTTATGGGGCTTGAACTCAGGACCTGGAAGATATCCTTGAGCTTTTGTTGCTCAAGACTAGTGCTCTGTCACTTTGGGCCACAGCACCACTTTGGTTTTCTGGCAGTTAATTGGAGATAAGAGTCTCACAGACTTTCCTGCCCAGGCTGGCTTTAAACTAAACCCATCCTCAGATCTCAGCCTCCTGAATAGCTAGGACTACAGGTGTGAGTCATGGGTGCCCCACTGTGTGGCCCATTTTGATGGTAGTTTTGTTTTTGTCATTCAGTCAACATGGCAGGTACCCAGTTTGCCACTTTTCATTCTTTAAGGAGACTTGCTTTCTACAGAGACATGCCTCCATGTTGATTTTTTTTATATTTATTAGTATAAAGGTGATACCCATAGGGGTTATAGTTATATAAATCAAGTATACATAAAGTCAAGTTTCATGAAGTCAGGTAATGAGTACATTCCTGTTCACTTCTAACAAGCCTGCCAATCAACAGATTAGATTAAATTCTAGAAGCCTCTGGTCACCTGTACATGGGGCCCCCAAGGATAGAATGGTTGATGACAGAACACAGCATCAGGTGTTTTCCTCTGGCATACAGGTATTGAAATTTTGCTTCCGTCTACAAGCAGGAGATTGATGTTCAGGAGCTTCTCTTGGCTGCTAACCTTGTAGAGAGATTTAGACTCCCATCACCATGCCTACTGCTGCCCTTTCATTCATCTGTTCATATCAAGTCTAGCTGAGCCTTCATCTCTTTGAAAACATGTTTTACGTAGGCTGGGAGGAGAATTGGGGATTATAAAAATTCATCAAGTTAAGGACCTTGACAGTGAAGTGCCAGACTTTGAAGTCAGGCCCCATTTTACCACGTGAACCCCATTTTACCATGCGAACCCCACTTTACCACGCGAACCTGAGATAAGCAGGCCCTGTGAGCAGACCCAGGACAAGCCCATTTGGGCCCAGTCGGTCTAGAACTCTAACCGCTGGGAATGCTTCACTCTGACCACCCCTAGAATCGAACCCTGAGCCAATCAGATTTGTACCTGTATCCTAATCTTGCTTGCTTGAACACCTGATTGTTGTAACTTTGTTCTTTGCCTTTATAAGCCCTGTGTAATCACAGCTCGGGGCTCCCTCCTAACCTCCGCTGTGTTGGTGGGTAGGACGAGGCCCGAGTTGCAGCTCGCTTAAATAAAGCCTTGCCTTGCTTTTGCATTTCGGAATGTCTGAGTCTCGGTGGTCTTCTTGGTGGTGGTTTCGCGACTTGGCACAACAACAGCACTGGTTGCAACCTGGAGGAACGTGGAATAATATTTTTGTACGGATTTATGGAGTAGTCATTACCTGCCTTTGAAATGGTAACCCCTTGTACAACACCTTAATAATGATAAAAGTATTTTTTTGCCTGTCCTGGGGCTTGAACTCAGGGCCTGAGCACTGTCCCTGGCTTCTTTTTGCTCAAGGCTAGCACTCTACCACTTGAGACACAGCACCACTTCTGGCCTTTTCTATATATGTGGTTCTGAAGAATTGAACCCAGGGCTTCATGTATGCAAGGCAAGCACTCTACCACTAGGCCGTATTCCCAGCCCCTAAAACTATATTTTTAAAAAGTTTATAAGGCCTCCACAGAAGTTTTACCTGCTTTTCAGGTTAGCCTAAATAAGACCTACATTGGCATTAATAATGTCCAAAAATTGAAATACATTGTAAAATTCAGCTAATCTAGGGCTGGGAATGTGGCCTAGTGGCAAGAGCACTTGCCTCATATACATGAAGCCCTGGGTTCGATTCCTCAGCACCACATATATAGAAAAAGCCGGAAGTGGCACTGTAGCTCAAGTGGTAGAGTGCTAGCCTTGAGCAAAAAGCCAGGGACTGCTCAGGCCCTGAGTCCACGCCCCAGGACTGGCAAAAATTAAATAAATAAAATAAAATTCAGCTAATCTAATTATGGCTGGTTAAAGTACCTTTGGAGGAAAAGAAAAAGAGGCATCAAGATGACATTATGTACCTTTTCCTGGTCTTGTTCAGGATGTGTAGTGCAGACCTTAGTGTTCTCATGAGGTGTTGAGAGTCTGTGGTGAGTATGGATCTAATGGATAGGAAGAGGCAAAAGTGGTTTTGAAGACTAGCTTCTTCAGAATTGCAGAATCCTGTAATGAATGTTCAGAAAGCTGAGAGAAAAACGGGGAGTGGAACCTCTCCCCCACAACACAGAGGAGTAGTAGCATGTGGCTCCAAATGATTATCTTTATCCAGGTATATTTACATATATCTCTAGCCTACATGAGGTAATTCAATGAAAAGTTTCTAAAGATCTGCTCTGTCACCAGGGAAACCTTCCATCATGCTGCTAGTTAGTGTGTGTGTGTGTGTGTGTGTGTGTGTGTGTGTGTGTGTGTGTGTGTATTCTTGAGTATTTCTTCCTGGTCAAAGAATGAGTTCACAGTCAGGTGCCAGTGGCTCACTCAAGAGGCTGATATCTGAGGATCACTTTTTGAAGCCAGTCAGGACAGGAAGTTCTGCAAGATGCATCTCCAATAAAGTACTCAATAAAAGCTGGAAGTGGTACTGTGGTCAAGTGGTAGAGTGCTCGCCTTGAGAACAGAGAAGTTCAGGGAAGTGTCCAGGCTCAGACTCCAAGCCCCAGGACCAGAAAAAAAGAAAATTAATTCACCTGGCATACCTTATTCTGAAGTTATGTTGCTAATGTAAGGAAACTAACTCATTTAACGTCTGTAAGGAAGAATGTGCTAGATGCAAACACTTTCTTAAAAGGATTAAACTTTTGCTGCAATAAAAGATTCTTTAGCCATCAAGATTTTTTTTCTTTTTGATATTATAAAGATGATGTACAGAGAGGGCTTACTGTTCCATAAGTCAAGTAAAAGTAGATTTCTTTCTGGACAGTGTCACTCCTCAAGCTTCTAGATTTTCCCTCCCATCCTCACCCACAAGTTATATAGTTCATTTTCAACATAGTGTCCTGTGAGTACCATAGCTGCATTTCTTTACCTTTGTCCCCCCCATTTCTGTGTCTCCCCTTATATCCCCAAAGACATATAAACAAACAGAAGAAAAAAGAAAGAAAACAAAAACAGTAAAAACAACAAAAACCAGCCATCAGTATCTTAATCATTTGGATGTGACTTCTCTTTAGAATTCCTAGGTCTTGACTTCAAGCCCCAGAACTGGCAAAAAAACAAAGAAACAAAACCTTGTTTTTTAAAAGTAACACACAGGGGCTGGGAATTTGGCCTAGTGGTAAAGTACTCGCCTCATATACATGAAGCCCTGGGTTTGATTCCTCAGTACCACATATATAGAAAAAGTCGGAAGTGGCACTGTGGCTCAAGTGGTAGAGTGCTAGCCTTGAGCAAAAAGAAGCCAGGGACAGTGCTCAGGCCCTGAGTTCAAGCCCCAGAACTGGCAAAAAAAAAGACAAAAATTAACACACAAGGGGAAAGAGTAAGGGGAAGAGTGACTTTCAAAAGTTACACATGAGGAGGCAGGAGGCAGGAAAGTCCATGATTAACCACTAAAAAGCTGGCAGTGGTCCTGTGGCTCAAGTGGTAGAACACTAGCATTGAGCAAAAAAGTTCATGGACAGTACCCAGTCCCTGCGCTCAAGCCCCAGGAACAGCATCATACACACACACTCACCAAGACTAGTTAGTGATCAAGGTATTAGGATGCGGCAGATTCAACTACTAATGGCTGCAGAAAAGCTACTTGGAAGGAAAGGAGACATGGTGTTAAATGTTCCCAACATGTGTTTTTTCAAGTCACTATTCTAAAGACCATTTCTGCTGGAAATAAAGTAGTACTCAAGTAGTGGCTTAAAGAATCAGGTATTTAAGTCTAAAAGTAGACATACTATCATACAGCAAAATACAATATAGAGTTAAAGTTAGCTAAATAAATCCAGCTAAATAAAACATGATCCTTTTCCTTTTAAATAGTTGCATAAGTATGGCTACTAAAATATGTAAGTATGATATTCTAACTAAAAATATATATGTACATGTGAAAAACATGTTTGTAGGCTGGGTATGGTGGTACATGCTGTAATCATAGCTACAGCTTGAGGTTAGTCAGTAAAAGTTGAGATCCCATCTCAACCAGTACATCTAATTGCAGCTACTAGACATAGATAAGAGGATCACAGTTCAAGATCAGCCAGTACAAAAATGGGAGATTCGATCTGAAAAATAACTAAAGCAAAAATGGCTGGGGACATAGATAAAGTAGTAGAGCATCTTTCCTAGGCCTTGAGTTCTAACTCAGTACTGACACACTTATCACATATGTGTATGTATGTATATATATGTGTATATATATATGAATATATATGCATATACTCTGTGGCTAGGAGCCGGTAGCTCGCTCCTGTAATCTTAGCTACTCAGGAGGCTGAGATCTGAGGATCACAATTAAAGACCAGTCCAGGTAGGAAAGTTCCCATGAGAATCTCATCTCCAATTAAGTACCAAAAAACCAGAAGTGGTGCTGTGGCTCAAGGTGGTAGAGCACTAGCCTGTGGGAAAAAGCTCAGGGACAGTGCTCAGGCCTTGAGTTCAAGCCCCACGACTGACACTATATATACATATATATATATATACAAAAATATGCATACACACACACATATATATACATATGTAATGTATAGGATATTTGTCTACATATACACACAATGTTTATAAAATAGGAATTAGTAGAATAACAACTTTATGGTGTTTTTTTTTGCCAGTCCTGGGGCTTGAACTCTGGGCCTTGGTGCTGTCCCTGAGTTCCTTTTGTTCAAAGCTAGCTCTCTACACTTACAGTCACAGTGTCACTTCTGGCTTTTTCTGTGATTCAACATAAGAGTCTCATTTTCCTGATAGGGCTGGCTTCAAACCAAGATCCTGAGATCTCAGCCTACTGAGTAGTTAGGATTATTACGGTTGTGAGCTGGTGGTGCCCTGGTGAGATAGCAATTTTTCAAATCTCTATTTAAATGAGGGTTTTTGCCCAAGGCATCACTACACCTAACACAGATGCCTGTAAGAGCTTGGGTGTCAATAACCATGCACAAGAACTCTTTCTTCATAATCTCTTAGCTTTAACTAAACCCAACCCTTTTGGAAGGGTTGTCACACATGACTCCATTTTTGCTGTTAGGATTTTTCTTTAGACCAGTCAATGTCTGGTCCAGGCTGTCCTGGAATGTGCAATGTAGCTCAGGCTGGGCTCAAACAATCTTCTGGTTTCAGTGCTGGGGATAGTGGTAGGGCACTTGCTTAGCAGATACAGGACCCTGGATTTCATCTCATCCCTCCCCCCCCCTCAGCACACACAAATAATAACCAAAGGCTGGGAATGTGGCTTAGTAGCAGAGTCATTGCCTAGCATGCATGAGGCCCTGAGTTTGCTTCCTCAACATGACATAAACAGAAAAAGCTGGAAATGGCACTGTGGCTCAAATGGTAGAGTACTATCCTTGAGCACAGAGATGCTCAGTGACAGAGTCTAGGCCCTGAGTTCAAGGGCCCAAGAACCATCCAGAAAAAACAAAAAAAAAACCAACACAACAACAACAACAACAAAAACAACAGAAAAAACCCTACTGAAATAGTAATTGTAGCAGTTATTTAGAACTCTGGCTAAGGAAAGGTTTTATTTGTAAAGGAAAATTGTAGTACATTGTTTATAATGTACTGACACCTAGTATATCCACAAGCAAACTATTTATTTGGTTTCATTAGTCCCTCCTTCCTTCCCTTTTTCTTCCTTGGAGGGACTTGTAAATGATAAAGGCCCTATGATCAGCATAGGCTGATAGGTGAGAACAGAGGAAGTGAATGCCTGGTCTACAAGGAGGTGAAATCATAAACCCAGAAGCCCCACATCTGGAACACACACACACACACACACACACACACACACACACACACACAACATATATTACAGATACATGCTTTATAATGGATTTGTATCTATCTATAGACAGAGAGACAGATAAATATATCTTCACTGAAAAAATGCCCCCAACCAGGTTACACATGCACCTTGAAGATACATGGTCTCTCATTGATGGCCTAAACAGGGAAGAGCAAAGAAAATCAAATTTGGCAAAAATCTGCCCTTACCATCACAAAAACACAAGCATACAGACCTCTCATATCTAGCAACCATTGCACTATTATCAAATGGTTTGGGAGATACCACAAGGTATCAGTGGCCATGTGGTGAGTTGTACTACCTGTCATCTTGTCTTGATGGGTGTGCCTGGATTTCTAGAGGAAGGGAAGTCCCATCCCCAGGTGATGGGTGTTCCTGAATCCCTAGAGACAAGGGTGGGCATATGGTATAGGTTACTGATCTGTCAGGTGCTTGGAACTGGGAGCTTCCTGTGACCGTGCCCCCTGACCTGACCCTATTTAGGGTCAGGCCAGCTCAGGTGCCATTACACCATGCCCCATGTCTCCGTGTTCCTGTCCTGTGTCCTGTGTCCTGGCTTGTCTCCAATCACCATGGCATCCCAAATCAGCTCTCCATTGGAGCTGAATTGGTTTGTTGGTATGGTTTTTGTCTTTCTTCCCTCTCTGGCCTGTATGCTGATAGTATTAAGGGTATGTGTGGGCTGCAGGCATTTGTAACAACTGGCTGCCTGCAGACTGCTAATGCTCTAATAAAAACTCGAAGATTCGATCCTTCAATATGTGGTTTCTCAGATAATTTACACATATAGAACATAGGGAAGGACCTTTATTTCTTTTTTTTTTTTTTTTTTGCCAGTCCTGAGGACTGGACTCAATGCCTGAGCACTGTCCCTGGCTTCTTTTGCTCAAGGTTAGCACTCTACTTCTTGAGCCACAGCACCACTTCCAGCTTTTTTTGTTTATGTGGTACTGAGGAACGGAACCCAAGGCTTTGTGCTTGCTAGGAGAGCCCACAACCACTAATCCACATTCCCAGCCCCAGGGAAGGGCCTTTCTCACCACCCAATGACCCCACCCAGTTGGATAAAACTAAAGCCCTGACTGCTTTAAGAGCAGTCACCTCAAGTGTCTTTTCCCTTTGTTATCTTCCTACTCTTTGGTAGGCAGCCTCCTAATCTTACACCAAGGAACATCTGGAACACCCCCTTCACTTCTAACACTACCCAAAGTAACACCCCCAGAGCCCTTCATTGTTTTAATCTCTATGATCAATGTGTATTATTACTAATTACACCTGGTATACAAGGCTCCCAGCTATTACTCCTTAGTGTTCCATTTTATTGTCTCCACTATCTTGTTTCCAATATCAAATTTATTTCTAATAATTAATGCATCTTCCACCATAAAATTATGTTTTCTACCTGTTGAGATACTGGATTATTACTTGACGCTTTCCACAATTAGGCTAAGATCCTCCAAGAAAGATTATGTTCACATTTCAAAAAAAAAATTTAAATAGGGCGTTACTATGCACCCTGTAATCCCAATTCTCAGGCCAAGGCAGGAGGGTCCAAGTTTGAGACCAATCTGGGCTACACAGAAATACTACCCAACAAAAACAACAAAACAGCAAGGTGCTCATGGCCTGTAATCTAGCTCCTCAGATTTGAGGCTTTTGAGGATTGTGCCTCAGGCAGCCAGAGCAGGAAAGTTATCTCCACCAAACTATGAAGAATCCTGAAATGGGGCTGTAGCTCAAGTGGTAGAGTGCTATAGCATAAAGCAAAAGCAGCTCAGGGGCAGTGTCCAGATCCTGAGTTCAAGACCCAGGACTAGCACACGCGCGCGAGCGCGCGCGCGCGCGCGCACACACACACACACAAACACACGGAATTTGAGTTAAGTATTGTTTGAACATGAAAAGCCTAAGTCATACTTTCCTCTCTGTTGAAAACAGAAGAGCAAATTTACTGCACGGATTAACTAAGCACTGGTAGGCAGGCCGTTGTTTGGAGCTCTTTCCTCCTTAGGAAGTTCACAGATGGGCAAGGCAAGGCAGGGTACAGATGAAGAGGCCAATCCCAACACTAACGGGTAAGATCATCGTGGGGAAATTGGCCCGGCCGGGCCCAAAAGTGCAGGAACGTGGTTGTTTGCTGTTGGGAAAAGAGCAGCGCTCAGTAGAGGACGGCAGTTTATGAGCTGTGGGGTGATATTTGGGGAAGAAGCCGAACAGAAATCTCAGACGCTCTTTGCTGCAGGTTTCGGCGATTCCCGGGCCACTGTTCTTCCAGGTCTCAGGAGTCTGGGTCAGCACCAGACATCCCCAGGGGTCCGGGAAGCGGAAGCGGGAGTGGGCTTCTAGCCACGCCCTCTCCCGCCCCTTGCACGGTGCGGGCGGGGCTGCGGGCGGAAGGGCTCTGGGGGCGGTGACGTAGTAAGTGGGCGCCGGCATCACACAGAGGCTCGGGAGGAAGCTCGGCAGCCGTGGCGGTCGCGGACAGGCCGGACACCTCCTTGCTGGCGGAGCTTCCCCGAATGCTGGCGAAAGCGAGGTCACGGTCCAGGCTACCGCGGCGTGGCTGAGGCGATCGGCCAGGTGCAGGGAACGAGGGATGTAGGTAAGCGGGAGCACCGGCCGAATGACTGACGGACGGGTCGCAGGACTGGCCAATTCCTCGCGCCACTGGGCGCCAGCTCAGCGTCCAGGCCTGGAGGCCTCGAGCCCGAGGCAGCAGCTTCGCCTGCACCAGGTGTTGTCTGGGGACCGAGAAGAAGCTAGTCCCGAAGGGCGGCTGCCCTCCCTTGTTGTTTCTCTGCGACGGAGGCTACGAGAAAACTGATGCCCCAGGCCGTTTGCTCCTGAAGCCGGGAAGCTTTGGGAGTAGAGTGCAATTAGAGGCCCCAGCACTGCCGGCTTGCAAGTAGAGGGTTCTGATTTGTTCGGTCATCTCTGCGTCCTTTCCATTTTGGTTCTTTTCCCCCGTGCGCTCGTGGAACGCTTTTCTAGAGAAAACGGCTGGTGCGATTTGGATATTCAGATGGTGGAAACGCTGTTTTTCTGTTCGGTGTTACTAGTATCAGCCTCTATTCCACTCTGTTAGGGTAAGAAGGGATAAGGAGACGATGTTGGCGTTTTGGACGGAGAAAAGTTGAAATTCTCTCTGGCTATTTGGCAGTAGATTTTCTTATTTCTTTTTTGTGGGGCCTGTTGGAGTTTTGAACCAGGCAGACGCCCTACAGCTTTTCACACGCTCCCCCTCCCTAGTCCTCTTTGCTTTGGCTACTTTACAAATTCTGGAATAGCAGGGATGATAAATGCGTCCCAGCACACACAGCTATTGGTTGAGATGGAATCTCGTGAACTTTCTGGAGGGGTTAGTCTGTAATTCTCCCTTTCTCTTGCTTCCTGAGTAATCAGGATTACAGGCATGAGCCACTATACTAGGTGTGGCTTAAATTCACTGTCTGCACAGTGGGACTTTCTTATACCTAAGTAAGTTAATTGGGAGAATTAAATGTTTGAAAATCTAGTTAAACTCTGTTTAAGAATATCCAGGACACTTAATGGTGCATTCCTATTTACATTTTTTGCCTTTGGCCCAGAATATCTGTGCTGAGAAGAATGCCAGAAGAGATGCTAGGATCTTGTGTGGTCAGATTGAACTGCAGTCTGTGCTTTGGATAGTCAGCATTTGGAAGCAACTTCTTCCAGTAACTCCCATGCCTACTGATAAGCATTACTGGTGTATCATTAATGACTTAAATCAGTTTTGCTCTTTACTTAAGATAGTGTTTGGGGCTGGGGATATGGCCTAGTGGCAAGAGTGCTTGCCTCATATACATGAGGCCCTGGGTTCAATTCCCCAGCACCACATATATAGAAAATGGCCAGAAGTGGCACTGTGGCTCAAGTGGCAGAGTGCTAGCCTTGAGCAAAAGGAAGCCAGGGACAGTGCTCAGGCCCTGAGTCCAAACCCTAAGACTGGCAAAAAAAAAAAAAAAAAAAAAAAAAAAAAGATAGTGTTTGCCCAGTAGCCTGTTCTTGGGAGAAGAGGGAGGGACTTAATTTATACCTTGGTCCACTGTAGAAGAAATCCACTTCGCCCTACTTCTGTGGACCCTTCTCACTGAAAATGTGCAAGAGTGAATTTTCTCTTGAGGGAGTGGATGTTAACAATTCTATGTTAGCCAGAGGAGTTGCCTTTATGTTAGAATATTAACCACCCTACAGTAACATAGGTCAGTTAGAGAAGCTTTAGGGGAGGAGGGAGGAAGATATAATGTCTCAGTGGCTAGTAACTACTCTTGCAGGCAGGTAAAAGATACTTTCCTTGCCTCTGTGCAGGAATGGTAAAGACTGTGTTGCATGTAGTTAAGTGCAATGTTCACTGTGTTGTCAATTTGAAATTTAAAGTCATAAGGAAACTTGAGGGTGCATTATGTCCAAAACCTAGTTGAGCATTAGGATTAGTTGGAAAACGAAAACAGCCAGGTGATGGGGCTGGGAATATGGCCTAGTGGCAAGACTGCTTACCTCATATACATGAAGCCCTGGGTGTGATTCCCCAGCACCACATATATAGAAAATGGCCAGAAGTGGTTCTGTGGCTCAAGTGGCAGAGGGCTAGCCTTGAGCAAAAAGCCAGGGACAGTGCTCAGGCCCTGAGTCCAAGGCCCAGGACTGGCAAAAATAAATAAATAAATAAAATAAAACATCCAGGTGAGGTAGCACATACCTGTCTGTAATCACAGGTATTGCTTGAGGATTGCTTGAGGCCATCCTGAGCAACATAGCATGACCCTATTTCAAAAGACAACACTGGAAGTATTGCTGTGTCTCAAAGTGGTAGAGCAGTAGCAAAAGCGCTCAGGTACAGCTCCCATGCCATGAGTTCAAGCCCCACAACCAACAAAAACAACTACAACAAAAGAAAAAAACTCAGATGCTTTGACTACCTCTTTTGGTCAAAAGTGAGACCTGGTTAGTTGTTTGTTTTTGTCAGTAATGGGACTTGAACTGGGCACTATCTCTGATTAAGTTGGAAATAGAGTTTCAATGGACTTTCATGCCCTGGCTGGGTTTGAACTGCAGTTCTCAGATCTCAGCATCCTGAGTAGCTAGGATTACAGTATGAGTCACCAGTGCTTGGCTTATGTTTATTTTTAATGGTTGGGGTAATGTTTGAAGCCCTGGTTCTATTTGAAACTCTGTCCCCCCCCAAAAAAAAAATTTAAAAAGGCAGAATGCACGCCTAGCAAGCATGAGGCCTTGAATTCAGACATCACTTTGAAAATAGATGTAAGTAAGGTTCCACATTTTAGTTTATAAACAGGCTTAGCAGTTGCCTAATTACCACATTATTATTTTAATTTCTTATCCTTTTCTTAACCTAGTTGAATTAGTAGTTCTATTCAGGTTTTATTTATTTATTTATTTATTTTTTGGCCAGACCTAGGCCGTGAACTCAGGGCCCGAGCACTGTCCCTGGCTTCTTTTTTGCTCAAGGCTAGCACTCTGCCACTTGAGCCACAGCGCCACTTCTGGCCATTTTCTGTATATGTGGTGCTGAGGAATCAAACCCAGGGCCTCATGTATACGAGGCAAGCACTCTTGCCACTAGGCCATATTCCCAGCCCCTCTAGTCAGGTTTTAAAGTGCCTTGAGCCCAGAAATGGTAGTCTTTCTTTTTTTTTTAGGTCCGAGGTCCTTTCTTTTTTCTTCTTTTTTTAGGTCCGAGAATGGGACATGAACTTGGTACCTGACTCTTTTGCTCATTGTCTAGTGTTCTACCAACTGAGCCAAACTTCCAAACCAAGGATAATAATTCAGTTTTTGATAGTAGATTGTTACATTGAAGGTTCTTACTAGGTGTTACTTAGGTTAGTTGGTTGTCCTAATTACGTGAAGACTGTATCACTCTGTAAATCAGGTTTTTGTTAGGCTTGTATGTGAAGCCTTCAAAAACAATGGGAAAATCTGATATTTCCCTGCACTAGGGTTTGAACTCAGGACCTGGCATTTAATCATCTTGCTTAGCTGGCATTTGGCCAGCCTGGGCTGACTTCTCTCTTCCAGGTCTCAGTCTCTTGAGTAGCTAGAATTAGAGGGGTAAGACACTGGCATCCAGCTTGGTTTTGTTGTTGTTGTTGTTGTTTTATATTAGTGTACATTAATTGTACAAGGGGGAATGCATTCTGTCATTTCACACAAGTATATAGTCTCTCCCTAAAACAATTTCAACAGGTTCTATTGTTGTTTTGACCATAACAAGTTACCTTTTATGTTACTTTTTTCACTCTTTGAGACAAAGTCTCTTTATGTAGTTCAGGCTGGCCTCAGCCTTCTGAATGCTATAATTGTAAGCATGAGCCACTATGTCCACCAATGATGTTACTTTTTTTGGGGGCGGGTGTCATAGGGCTTGAACTCAGGGCTGTCCCTGAGCTCTTTTGCTCAAGGCTAGTGTTCTGCCACTTTGAGTCACAGCTCCACTTCTGGTTTTTGAATGGTTAATTGGAGATAAGAGTTTCATAGGGACTTTTCTGCCTGGGCTGGCTTGGAACTGTGATCCTCAGATCTCAGCCCCCTGAGTAGCTTGGATTAATAGGCATGAGCCACTGGTGCCTGGCAATGATGCTACTTTTGGTCATCTAATTTTAAACTATTGGCTGGACTATGTAGTTCTCTTTAACCTCTGCTCCCTACTTTTGTCCACCATCCTTCCAGATAGTGCTACTGTTAGAGGATAGAATCAAGCTCCCTGAATGGGAGCAGTAATGTCTTTTTAGATGAGATAGTTCATTATCCTATTCATTACGTGATATTTAGCATCTTTGAATTCTGGCACTGTAAATACAAGCCTGAATTAACTATAACAGTCAGAAAATTTTGACATATGTCTAAATGTTCAAGTAGTATGGTATATGGAATAAGTACTTATGAACTGTTGGATTTCCCAGCAACTGGGAGGCTGAGGCAGGAAGATAGGAGTTTGAAGCCAGTTAGGGTTCCATATAGAGATTCTTTTTTTTTTTTTTTTGCCAGTCTTGGGGCTTGGACTCATGGCCTGAGGACTGACCCTGGCTTCTTTTTTCTCAAGGTTAGCACTCTACCTCTTGAGCCACCATACCACTTCCAGCTTTTTCTGCTTATATACTGCTGAGGAATCAAACCCAGGATTTTAGGCATACTAGGCTAGCACTCTACCACTAAGCCACATTCCCAGCCCCCATACAGAGATTCTTTGTTTTGTTTGCTTGCTTCTTTCTTATATTCTTTCTTTTTTTTGCCAGTGCTGGCGCTTGGACTCAGGGCCTGAGCACTGTCCCTGGCTTCTTTTTGCTCAAGGCTAGCACTCTACTACTTGAGCCACATTGCTCCTTCTGGCTTTTTCTATATATGTGATGCTGAGGAATCGAACCCAGGGCTTCATGTATATGAGGCAAACACTCTACTACTAGGCCATATTCCCAGCCCCTCTTTTCTTACATTCTTACAGATTGTTTGTTTGCTTCTTCTTTCCTTCCTCCCTCCCTCCCCTTTTTTTGGGGGGGAGGGGTCAGTCATGGGGCTTGAACTCAGGGCCTGGGCACTGTCCCTGAGTTCTTTTGCTCAAGGCTAGCACTCTACTACTTTGAGCCACAGTGCTACTTCTGGCTTTTGAGTGGTTAATTGGAGATAAATTTCATGGACTTTCCTGCCTGGGTTGGCTTGGAACTGTAATGCCCAGATCTCAGCCTCCTACTAGCTAATATTACAGGTATGATTCACTGGTGCCCAGTGGGAAATTATTCCTGCAACTTACTTCTGTCCAAGATAGGTAAAGTATTATAATGAGGTCTTTTTTAGTAGTTTTTTAAAAATTGTATTTGTAAAGGTGATGTAGAGGGTTACAGTTACACAAGTCAGGTAATGAATACATTTCTTTTTGAACAGTGTCACCTCTTCCCTTCTTTTCTCCCAGCCTTTTCCTCTTGACTTCCCTCCCTCACAAGTTGTTGAGTTCATTTTTAACATAGTATCTAGTGAGGATCACTGCAGCATTTGTTCACTCTTTGTCCCACCATTTCTGTGTTCACTTGTACTCTCCCAAGACAGATAAATTTATATACAAGACAAAAGGTACAGAAATAAAAAACAGCGATAAGTGATAAAGACAACAACAAAAAGAAGCAAAATAACATAAAACCTCTTGTTTCCATTTCTTGGAGTTTATTTCTTTTTTGTTTGTTTGTTTGTTTGTGTTTGTTTTGCTAGTCCTGGGGCTTGGACTCGGGTCTGGGCACTGTCCCTGGCTTCCTTTTGCTCAAGGCTAGCACTCTATCTCTTGAGCCACAGCGCCACTTCTGGCTTTTTCTGTATATGTGGTGCTGAGGAATCAAACCCAAGGCCTCATGTATGCCACATCCCCAGCCTACTTGGAGTTTATTTCTATAAACATTTTATGTGATAATATGCCCATAGTTATTGAGCCTTTGTGATCCTCTCCTAAGAATATTCTCCTTTGGTCTCACTGTGTGAATGTCTAGAGTCCTGTGTAATTTATCATGTCCAAGTGTTTTGGGTTTTTAAATCTTTTACCATCCAGTGTGTTTACTTGTAAATTTATAGGCACTTTCTAGAAAGTTAAAACAAATGAGGGAAATCTTGTAACCTATTTATGTTTCTTTGGGTTTGGCTTACTTCACTTGATACAATTTTTTCCAAGTCTTATAAATAAGGTCTTGTTTGAATGTTCATGGCTTTCTTTATCTCCAACTTTCCTTGCAATGGAAACCATCACAGAGGATTTCATCATCTCTGACAGCCTAATTTGAACTACATAAACTCTTTTTAGTTTTCTGTCTTAATTGCTAAGAGTGTCTTCCTGATGTTATTTTTACTTTTGTAACGTTTCTTTACATTTCCTTTGTAGATGCAAGTTCTCACTATGCATCAGAAAAATGAAAAAACACAAGAAAGTTCAATGGAGGAAAGGAATACACTTAACCTTTTCTGAGAAATGGAGTGCAGGGTTTGGAGGCTTTAAGAAATTCTATCTTCACCAACACTTGTGCATTCTGAAAGCTAAGTTGGGAAGACCAGTTACTTGGAATAGACGATTGAGACATTTCCAGAGTGGCAAGGAGACCCTTCAGAAAAGGTGGACCCAGAATAAACCTCTTTGTGTTAAGACCAAGTCTAGAGTGCCTATTCAGAATGTCAGCACTTTGTCCTCTAAAGTGAAAAGAAAGGACAACAAGCATTTTGTATCTTCCTCAAGGAGTCTTCTGAAACTCCAAGCAAATAAGTTGCTGTCAATAACAAAGAACTCAGACCATGAATACTGTGGAGAGAAAAGACTCTTGAAGGCAGTTGGTGGCTTACCAGCAAATATTGTTTCAGGTCAGGTCAATGGTCACAAACGCAGGACAGAGCCACAAGTTTCTGACTTTCCCATGAAGTTCAATGGGGAGAGCCAAAGACCAGGTGAGAACAGCAAAGTTGTGCTCACTCTGAGCAATCATAAGAGAAAACGCTTTTACTATGGCTGTTACCAAGGGCCAGAGCATCACAGGAATGGGGAGTCCCTGATTCCAAAGAAGCTACAACTTAACCAACATCGAAAAATAAAAGTGTCTTCTCTTATGATGTATGAGAAACTATCCATGATTAGATTTCGGTATAGGATTCTCAGATCGCAACACTTCAGAACAAAAGGCAAAGTTTGCAAGTTAAGAAAAGCCCAGCGAAGCTGGGTACAGAAAGTCACTGGGGATCAAGAGAGCCTTAAGGACAACACTGAGAGTGGCAATTGCAGCCCATTCTCTTCCCCAGAACCTAAAGACTCTTCTTGTCAGCATCTACCATACTTTCCAAATATGGATGGCAGTGTTGGGGTGAAGGGAAAGAACTCTCTCATGCCTGATGGCCACACTAAAGGAAGTTCTTTCTTGGACAAGGACCTTAATTTGGATGGAGCATTCCCTGACCAACAAAATGGCAGTGCCACATATACCTGGGACCAGTCACCCTGTGCTCCTAAGTGGGAATGTACAGAGGCCATCCATGACATTCCCTTAGCAGAACATCATTCTAGTAACATGTTCACCTCAGAAACTGAAAGAGAACTTGTGACTCTGAGTCAGGAAAGTCAAACAAACACTGTTACTAATGACAGCCTAAAGCTGTTGGTGTCTGAAGTTGATAAATCTGTGAGCACTGTCGTTGGGCCTGTGTCTGAAGAGACTGTTCAAAATGAGAACTCCTACCAGATGGAGGAGGATGGACCTCTCAAGCAGAACATTCTTAGTTCTAAGTTGCTGGACCACCCTTACTGTAAAAGTCCACTGGAAGCTCCCCTGGTATGCAATGAACTCAAACTAGAAAACCAAATGGGAAGTGGAAAGTATGGTCAGAAAACTTCTGCAGTGGATGATGAACAGCTCTTAAGCTGCCTTTCTGGTATGTACTCTTTGTTCTCCAACGTCTGCCCACACTGTCCATTATTCTTTCTAGAATATTCCTCCTACTCATGGCTTTCCCTTTAAGTGGTTAGATATTGCTGTGTGTGTGTGTGTGTGTGTGTGTGTGTGTGTATATACGTGTGTATACACAACACACCTGTCCTGGTGCTTGAACTCAGGGCCTGGTCACTGTCCCTGAGCTTTGTTGCCCAAGGCTAGCACTCTAGTAGTACTTGAGCCACAGCTCTACTTCCAGCTATTAAAAAAAAAAAATTGTCAAAGTGATGTACAGAAGAGGGGTTACAGTTTCATACATAAGGCAGTGAGTCCATTTCTTATCAAACTTGTTACTCCCTACCTCATTTTTCTTCCCCCTTCTTCCCCAGCTTTTTTAGTAGTGTCTCCCAGACTTTGCTGCCCAGGCTGGCTTTGAACCTCAGTCTTCAGATCATAGTCTCCTGAGTAAACAGTATTATAGGTGTGAACCACTAGCACCCAGTTGTGGTTAGATATATTAAATTCCTCTTATATTGCTATATAGTGTAGATGTACCATAAATTATTTTTGATTGATGGTAAATTCCCCCTCTTGGACTTTTAAGAATTTTAAAATTCTTACTATTTTTTTTTTTTTTAATCAGACCTGGGGCTTGACCTCAGGGCCTGGGCACTGTCCCTAAGCTTCTTTTGCTCAAGGCTAGTACTCTACCATTTAAGCCACAGTACCATTTCTGGCTTTTTCTGTTTATGTGGTACTGAGGAATGCAACCCAGAGCTTCATGCATGCTAGGCAAGCACTCTACCACTAAGCCACATTCCCAGACCAAAATTCTTAAAATTTTAAAAGAATGGTAAAATTACTTAAAAATCAAAATGCTTAAAGAATGATTAAATTACTAGTAATTTAACGTAGTAAACTTAAACTAATAAACTAAGCTTCTTCTTAAACTTTGCTCATAAATCCCATCATAGTTCATACAATAGTTCTCTGTTAAATGTTGACTTTCTTTTTTTTTTTTGCCAGTCCTGGGGCTTGAGCTCAGGGCCTGAGCACTGTCCATGGCTTCTTTTGTCTCAAGGCTAGCACTCTACCTCTTGAGCCACAGTGCCAATTCAGGCCTTTTCTGTTTATGTGGTGCTGAGGGATCAAACCCAGGGCTTCAAGCATGCTAGGAAAGCACGCTACCACTAAGCCACATTCTCAGCCCCATGAAGGTTTTTCATTACCCCCCAACATTGATTTTAACAGAAGCTTTTAGTTCTTACACAGTAAAACTGTATGTGTGTTTAAATGACTTCTAGTCCTTACTGGGGAAAAGAATTACATTAGGAAGTAAATTGGCATAAAGATTTTGGAAAACAAAATAGCATTATTAATCTTTGATATATTCCCTGGATTCAAATTTCTCCTAGATATAAAACAGTAGAAATGTGTTTGCATAGGGGTATTCAAAATTTTGAATTATATTTTGATACTGAAAGATGTTAATATATATAAAATCAAAATAGCAAGTTGCAAAAATGGTATGATACAATTTTGTAAAGATCAATACAAAAGCTGGGTACCAGTAGCTCATACCTAGCCACTCAGGTGGCTGAGACCTGAGGATTGCTGTTCAAATCCAGTCTAGGCAGAAGATCCATGAGGCTCTTATCTCCAGTTAAGTACCAAAACAGCCAGAAATGGAGCTCGAGTGGTAGAGTGCTAGCCTTGAGCAAGAAAGCTCAGGGACAGGACAGTACCCAGGCCCTGAGTTCAAGGACCAGGACCAGCACAAAAATAAAATAAAATGAGTACAGTAGTACATAGGTAGTAAGAATATACATATATATGTATTTGAATAGGACCTGTCTGGACAGATACTAAATTGTTACAAATGGCTTTTTCTGGTGAATTAAGAGTTACTTCTTGGCAGTTAAAACAATTCTGAACACTTTCCAACAAGTGAGCATAACAAGTTTCTCACAAAAAAGACACAAATTAGAGTACTGGCAAATATTTTTTGAAAATCAGTTTGCTTTACTGCCGTGAAATAACCATAACCTCTAATAAAAGGTTAGCAGAACAGTGATATTTAAACCTAAAAAAAGTAGCATTTTGATCACAAACACCAATTCACTTACATAAATATTAACACTTCTAATTATAAATAAAGCATAGAGTAAAAGAGAGCCACAGTGCCACTTTGGGCCTTTTCTGTCTATGTGATACTGAGGAATCAAACCTAGGGCTTCATGCATGCTAGGCAAGCACTCTGTCACTGAACCATGTTCCCAGCCCCTGTCCATTTGTTTTTAATATTTATTTTTGGTAGTGCTGGGGTTTTTTTTTTGTTTTTTTTTTCTTCTTTATTGTCAAAGTGAAGGACAGAGGGGTTCAGTTTCATATGTAAGGCAAGTAATACATTACTTATCCAACTTGCTACCTCCTCCCTCATTTTTCCTCCATCTCCCCTCTCCCCAGTTTCCTTCCCTCCCATGAGTTGTATGGTTGGTTTACACCAATTGGTTTTGTAAGTATTGCTTTTGCGGTGGTTTGTCTTATCCTTTCTCTCTCATTTTTGGTATTCCCTTTCCCTCCCCTAGTTCCAATACACATCTCTACATTATCTGGGATACTAAGATCAGTTACGGTAATAGCAGGCGTAAGTGCTGGGGTTTTGAACTCAGGACTAAGTGCTTTCAAGGTAGTCATTGTGTTGCTGAGCCACACCTCCAGCTCTTTTTGTGGTTATTTTTGAGTTAGGGTCTTGCTTCCTGCTCAGGTGCACATTTGGACTGAAATTCACCTATTGTTTGGCTTTCCTAGGGCTACCACACCCAGCTTCTTTACATGAGGATGGAGTCTTGTTGGACCAATGGCAGGTCTGGAATCTTCATCCTCTCAATCTCAGCCTCTTCCACAGCTTGCAATGACAGGCTTGTACCACTGCCTAGTTATGAGTTGATTTGTTTATTTGTTTTGTTTTTTGTTGCCAGTCCTGGGGCGTGGGCTCAGGGCCTGAGCACTGTCCCTGGCTTCTTTTTGCTCAAGGCTAGCACTCTCACTTGCGCCACAGCGCCACTTCTGGCTGTTTTCTTGCCACTAGGCCATATCCCCAACCTGTAGTTATGGGTTGAGAAGAGAGGGGTCTTGCAAATTTTTCTTCTGGGCTGGCCTCTAACCACAATCTTCCCATTCTCAACCCTTTCAGGTAGCTAAGATTATAGGCATGAGCCAATGGCACCTAGCTAAGTTCTTTTACTTTATTTATTTATTTATTTATTTAGCCAGTCCTGGGGCTTGGACTCAAGGCCTGAGCACTGTCCCTGGCTTCTTTTTGCTCAAGGCTACCACTCTGCCACTTGAGCCACAGCGCCACTTCTGGCTGTTTTCTGTATATGTGGTGCTGGAGAACTGAACTAAGGGCTTCATGTATACGAGGCAAGCATTCTTGCCACCAGGCCATATTCCCAGCCCAGTTCTTTTACTTTAAAGAATCGCTAAAGGGGATTAAGGATTTAGCTCAGTGGAAGAACACTTTGCTGGCAAGTGCAAGGCTCTGAAAAAAAAAATGGTCTTGAGGAAAAAGAAAATATTAAAAAAAGAAGACCTAAAGTTCTAAGCTCCATCTCATGGGTGTACCTACAAATTAAGGGTAGCTGAAGAAAGTAATATTTTCTAGAACTAAAGAAAAATATATGAGTCTTCAAGCTAGAAAGGTTTGAGGCTGGAAATAGAGGTCTGGCATTGCAGGAAGGATAGTAGCAGCATTCCTTCGGTGTAATCCCCAGCACTCGAAAACACAATGAAAAAATGGTAAAGGCTAAATCAATGCCAACCAGAATTAAAACACATGCCACCTCACACCCAAATTCTCACAAAATATTTTGTAGTAAAGTTATGTAACACATTCAGGATTAAGAGAAATAACTGGGACCACTAGCTATCTGTTTTAAAAGGAAAATAAGTACGTTCCAGGTAAGTAGTTTAATAGTAGAGCACTTGTGTAGCATTTCCAAGGCCCTGGTTTTAGTCCTTAGCACTACCCCAAAAGTAGGTTTTGTTTGTTTTTGTCAGTGGTGGGGCTTGAACTCTGGGCCTTGGCACTGTCCCTGAGCTCAAGGCTAGCGCTCTACTACTTTGAGCCATACCACCACTTCCTATTTCCTGGTGGTTAATTGGTGATGAGAGTCTCACAGAGTTTCCTGCATTGGCTAGCTTTAAACTGCGATCTTCATATTTCAGCCTCCTGACTAGCTAGGATTTACAGGCATGAGCCATCCAAAAACAGGTTTTGAAACAACTACATATATAGCAGCTTTATATTTTAAATTAACTCGTCAATTATTATTATTTTTTTTTTTTGTCACACATAGGATTGAACCCAGAGCTTTCTGGTCAGGCAAGCTAACAAGTGCTCTACCACTGAGTGTCACCTCTGACCTTGACCTTGCTTATGACAGGGTTTTGCTAAGTTACCCAGGCTGGCCTCTAACATATGATCAACCTCCTGAGTAGCTAGGATTATGAAGTATGCACCACCACCATGCCTAGCTACTGGGTTATGGTTTTGTTTTGTTTTGAATGGGATTGGGGGGTGACTCTGTTAAAGATCAACTCCAGAATGGCTCATCTAGCCTGTACTCATGTAGCCATCAAACTCTATCTCCAGCCATTCTTCCTGTGCCTATTTCCTGTCTTCTTTTCTTTTGAGGCCAGGATCTCCTTTTGAAGCCCAGGCTGCCCTCTAACTTAAAATCCCATCTCAGCCTTCTGAGTGCTGGATTACTGTGCATGTAATAATGTACTCAGTTTGAACTAAAAGGGTCAGTTTTGTGGTATATGAATTATATCTCATAAAACTGAAAAGATGCAAGAGATCTTTTCTCTCTCTCTCTTTTTTTTTTTTTTTAGTTTAAATTGACAAATTGTGTTTAGTGGCTGGGAATGTGGGCTTAGTGGTAGAGTGCTTGCTTGGCATGCATGAGGTCCTGGGTTTGATTCCTCAGTACCATGTTAACAGAAAAAGCCGAAAGTGGCGCTGTAGCTCAAGTAGTAGAGCTCTCACCTTGAGCCCAGGCCCTGAATTCAAGCCCCAGAACTGGCCAGAAAAAAATGTGTTTAGTGAAGTTCAATGTGATATTTAAATGCAAGATCATAACCTCAAATATAACCATCACTCACACTTTGCTTGTTGTTAGAACACTTGAGAACTATTTTTTAAATAATTTTCAAGTATGCAGTACATTTTTAGCTACAGTTACCGTCCTCGTTTGTATCCCTAGAACTTGTTCCTCCTGACTGAAACCTTTAACCAACCCCCTTAACCCCTGCTGTTCCCTACTTAGAGCTTTGACCTTGAGATTGCACATTGATGTGAGATCACAGATTTTCTTTCTTTTCTTTCTTCTTCTTTTTTTGCCAGTCCTGGGGCTTGGACTCAGGGCCTAAGCACTGTCCCTGGCTTCTTTTTGCTCAAGGCTAGCACTCTGCCACTTGAGCCACAGTGCCACTTCTGGCCATCTTCTATATATGTGGTGCTGGAGAATCAAACCCAGGGCTTCATGTATAGGAGGCAAGCACTCTTGCCACTAGGCCTTATTCCCAGCCCCACAGATTTTCTTTCTATACCTGGTTTATTTCACCTAGCACAATGTTCTCCCTGTATATCCATGTCACCAATAACAGGGTTTCTTTTTTTTTTAAATTTTGTTAAGTAGTTCTACAAAGAAGTTACGATTCCATAGACATGTTAGAATATAATTCTTCTTGATCAGTGTCATCCCTTCCATCCTTTTCTTCCATTTCCCCCTCCTATACCTACCCTCAAGTTACACAGCTCAGTTTTTACATAATGTATATTAAATATAATGACTGCTTTTTCCATCCTTCCTCCATTCCTGTGTCTCCCATTTGCCTTCCCTCCCCCCAAAAATGTCAGGATTTTCTTTTTCTTTTAAAAATAATTTTATTGTTATTATTAATGTGTTATACAGAAGGGCTACTATTTCATACATCAGGTAATAAGTACATTTCTTTTTTTGGACTATGTCACCCCTTCCTTTACTTTCCCCTATGTTCTCCCTCCCATCCCTGCCCACATTACATAGGTCATTTCCCACATAGTATATACTAAATAGCATTTGTTCATCCTTCCTCGCCCCCTTTCTGAGCATCCCCTTTACCCGCCCCCCCCCCAAGGAAAAAAAATCCCAAAGCAAAACCAGATGCTACCACCACCACCACTACCACCATCACCAAAAACAGAAAAAATCATGTTTCCATAGGATTTTCTTTTTAAAAGGATCCTGTAGCTAGGATTACAGGTGTGAGCCATGATGCCGGCTGAAAATGGTTTTTATTGAATCTTTTTTCTTTTGGACTGTAGGATTCCTAGATGAGACTATGAAAAAGTATGGCAGTTTGGTCCCACTCAGTGAAAAAGACGTCCTTGGAAGATTAAAAGATGTTTTTAATGAAGACTTTTCTAATAGGTATGCCAATTATACTGAATCTAAGCTCTTTAAAGTAAAATTATTGACATATATGACTTCTCTATTGGTTTAGGAGGAACAAAAATATCATATTTTTTGTTGTTTGTTTTGTTTTTACTTTTTCTTTCAAAACCTTTGTTTCAGAAAACCATTTATCAATAAAGAAATAACAAACTATCGTGCCAGACATCAAAAATGCAACTTCCGAATTTTCTACAACAAGCACATGCTGGACATGGATGATCTGACTACCCTGGATGGTCAGAACTGGCTAAATGACCAGGCAAGTTCCTTATTAGGTTCTCAGGGAAGAAAAGTTGCACAGGATGCTGGTCAACAAAATAGAACCTGTGGGGCTGGGGATATATGGTCTAGTGGCAAGAGTGCTTGCCTCGTATACTTGAAGCCCTGGGTTCGATTCCCCAGCACCACATATACTGAAAATGGCCAGAAGTGGTGCTGTGACTCAAGTGGCAGAGTGCTAGCCTTGAGCAAAAAGAAGCCAGGGACAGTGCTCAGGCCCTGAGTCCAAGGCCCAGGACTGGCAAAAATAAATAAATAAATAATAGAACCTGTGGGTTGGCTTCATATTTGCCTTTTAGAACATAGTTTTTGTTTCGGTTGTTGTGTTGCTTTTTGGAGGTAATGAGATTTGTGTTCAGAGCCTTATATTTGCCTCACAGGCACTGTACCTCTTGAGCCTCACCTCCAACCTAAAACAATCTTTTTGTTGTTGTTGTTGTTGGTTGTGGGGCTTGAACTCTGGGCCTGGGGGCTGTCCCTGAGCTCTTCAGCTCAAGACTAGTGCTCTACCATTTGAGCCACAGCACCACTTCCCCACTTCCGGTTTTCTGGTGGTTAACTGGAAATAAGAGTCTCATAGATCTCAGCCTCATGAGTAGCTAGGATTACAGGCATGAGCCACCAGTGCCCAGCAACAATCTTATGTATGTATGTATGTATGTATGTATGTATGTATATATGTATGTATGTCAGTATGTCAGTCCTGGGGCTTGGACTCAGGACCTGAGCACTGTCCCTGGCTTCTTTTTGCTCAAGGCTAGCACTCTGCCACTTGAGCCACAGCACCACTTCTGGCCGCTTTCTGTATATGTGGTGCTGGGGAATTGAACCAGGGGCTTCATGTATATGAGGCAGGCACTCTTGCCACTAGGCCATATCCCCAGCCACAACAATCTTTATTATTTTTTTATTTTTTATTTTTTGGCCGGTCCTGGGCTTGGACTCAGGGCCTGAGCAAGCATTCTTGCCATTAGGCCATATCCCCAGCCCCCAATCTTTATTTTTAAGTGACTCATTCACGAACCCCAGGAGCCCAGGTAGTTTTATAACTATCACCAGTGTCAGTGTTACCCATTCTGCTTATGATGCTCTATATTGTACAAGGTCATTAAGTTAAGCTAGTTGTACTTTTTTTTTTTTACAGGTCATTAATATGTATGGTGAGCTAATAATGGACGCAGTTCCAGACAAAGTAAGTGAAAACTTCCTCTTAGTAGAGGAGCTTTTTTATTTTTAAACTCTAATATCCCTTAGATTTTAAAAATAAACTAGATTTTGTCTTGATCATGTACTAGCATTGGACATCATTTTTATCAAATCATTTCTGCTTAAGAAAGTCACAGTACTAGTAATTTCTCTTTTGTGTCAAGGTGGCTATGTTTATTGCTATCTTAAAGGGGGCTTTTTTTTTTTTGAGAGGCACAAGGATTATTATTATTTTTTTTACCAGTCTTGGGGCTTGAACTCAGGGCCTGGGTGCTGTCCCTGAGCTTCTTTTGCTCAAGGCTAGCACTCAACCACTTGAGCCACAGTGCCATTTCTGGCTTTTTCTGCTTATGTGGTACTGAGGAATCGAACCCGGGCTTCATGCATGCTAGGCAAGCACTTTACCTCTAAGCCACCTTCCCAGCTAGCCCACAAGGATTATTTTCTAAGTAGTTAGAGATATCATGATCATTTAAAGATTCTAAATTATCCAAGCTTCTCTTTAAAAATGTAAAGTAGAACCAGACACCAGTGGCTACTAGCTACATATGCAGCTGAGAGCTGAGGATCGAGGTTCAAAATCAGCAGGAAACTCCATAAGACTCTTGTCACCGCTTAAGCATCAAAAAAGCCAGAAGTGGAGCTCTGGGTCAAGTGGTAGAGTGCTAGTATTGAGCAAAAAAAGATCAAGGACAGTGCCCAGGCCCTGAGTTCAAGCCCGTGGACTAGCACAAAAAACAAAAGTAAAGTAGGACTTATGTTTTCTATGTATCAAACATTTGATGCTTAAGGCAGGCATGGTAACTCAAATCTGTAATCCCAGTACTCAGGAGGCTGAAGCAGCCCTTGTTATGTTATTACAGTAATCGAGCTCCCATTTCTTAAGCAGAATTTAGTTCTCTTTAAGTGAATTTACATGTTAACCCTTTTTGAATTTTAAAAATTTTGAGTATTCAAATATTGCATGAAACAGATGTGGTGGTTCACAACTGTGAATCCCTAGCACTGAAGAGTCTGAGGCAGAGGATCAAAAACTGGAAAATGCCCAGGGCTACAGAGACCATCTCAAAGAGGAAAAAAATATGAGTAAGAGCTGGGTGCTAATGTCTCATGCCTGTAATCCTAGCTACTTAGGAGGCTGAGATCTGATGATTGGGGTTTGAAGTTAACAACTGTGCGTGAAAGTCTTTAAGACTCTTATCTCCAATTAACAACCAAAAAGCAGGAAAGTGCAGCTGTTGCTCAAGTGGTAGAGCTTGAGTGAAAAAGCTAAGGGATAGTACCTAGGCCCCAGGCCCAAGCTCCAGTACTCACCCATACACACATACTTGAGGACAATACTTTGTGGAACTTTTTTTTTTTTTTTTTTTGCCAGTCCTGGGCCTTAAACTCAGGGCCTGAGCACTGTCCCTGGATTCTTTTTTGCTCAAGGCTAGCACTCTGTCACTTGAGCCACAGCACCACTTCTGGCCATTTTCTATATATGTGGTGTTGAGGAATCGAACCCAGCGCTTCATGCATACAAGGCAACCACTCTTGCCACTAGGCCATATTCCTAGCCACTTTGTGAAACTTTTAAAATATAATAATTAGCCAGGTGCCTGTGGCACGTGTCTATAATCTTAGCTACTCAGGAGGCTGAGCTTGGAGGATCATGTTAGATAGCCCAGGCAGAAAAGTCCATCTCAAAGCTGGGCTGGTGGCATGGTTCAAGTGGTGGAGTGCCAGTCATGGATAACCAAACCAAATGAGTGAGGTTAAGCTCAAGCCTGGCTGTAAGTTACATAAACTACACAAAGTAATTTAAGCCAATAAATATCAGATTTCAGTGCTGTTTATGAGTATAGGAACAAAGTTTAACGTTTTGCTTAAAACCACAAACCTAAAATGAGGCAAAACTCAAGTGATAGAGTGCCAACTGTGAGTGAAAAAGACCAGTAAGAGAAAAGGCTCCTAGTTCAAGCCCCAATACTAGCACAAAAATAAAAAAACAACAAAACTATAACCACAAACCTCTGATGCGTTGTAAGTTGTAATCATGAGGGAAATGTGTCACTTTTTTGTTGATTTTTTGGTGTTTGTTTTTTTTTTTTGCACCAGTCCTGAGCCTTGGACTCAGGGCCTGAGCACTGTCCCTGGCTTCTTCTTGCTCAAGGCTACTACTATGTGAGCCATAGCACTACTTCTTTTTCTATATATGTAGTGCTGAGAAATCAAACCCAGGGCTTCATGTATACAAGGCAAGCACTCTACCATTAGGCCATATTCCCAGCCCTTGAATGCTCTTAATCACCAGAGTTCAAACTTAAGCCTTTAATTTATGGTTTAGTTTATCTTCATTATGTATACATTTCAATGCATTTAATCTTCATGGAGTTATAACATTTTCTTAATGCAGTGGTTCTGTAGCAAGCCTTGAAGATTCTGTTGCACACCAGATTTCAGTGTCGCTGCCCTAGCATCAGCGCCTGCCTCCTCGTCTTATTCATGTTTAGCTGAATTTTTCTTGAAGGAGTGCTGGAAGATTTGCAGAAACAGGTTTCTGGGCCCTACTTTTCAAGTTTCTGCTTTAGCAGGTCTGGGAGGAGGCCAGCTTTCTAATTAAAGCTCCCATGTGATTTTGATTCTTCTGGTTTGGTGACCACATCTTGAGAGCTGTAAGCATTAAGTGGGCCAGAGAATGAACTTTTTTTTTTTTTTTTTTTTTTTGTGCTAGTCCTGGGACTTGAACTCAGGGCACTGTCCCTGGCTTGTTTTTGCTCAAGGCTAGCACTCTGCCACTTGAGCCACAGCGCCACTTCTGGCCTTTTCTCTATATGTGGTGCTGAGGAATTAAGCCCAGGGCTTCATGTATTCGAGGCAAGCACTCTACCACTAGGCCATATTCCCAGGTTCCCGAGAATGAACATTTTTAAGACAACTGTACAGAGCTGGGTGTAGCTCACTAATATCAGGGCACTTGCCTAGTGTGTATGAAGTACTGGTTCCATTCCTAGACTGGAGAAACAAAGCAGAATACCGTCTATCTCAGAAGAGCTGATACCACTTGTAAATGTGCTCAGGCCTTTGTGTAGTTACTATTCAGGCATCTCTAAATCTGCATTCTTCAGGTATGTTAGTTTTATAGTCTGTATCATTTGAGTTCTAGGTAATCACTACCTCATTTTTTCATAGCCTCTTTCAACTTTATCACCTGATTTGGAGACATTTATCAGGTTGCCTTTCTACTTGATTGGATTCAGGTAATCTGCTTACGGTCCTGTTCGAGTTCTGATTAGACTACAGCTATAAGGTCATTCTAATGAACAGTGAAGACAGTCTTCTGTAAAACATGTAATGTATTTTTTATATTTTGATCATTATTTTTAAGAAGAAATTTCTTCTTCCTTTTGTCTATGTTCAGGCATCTTTCAATTTTCATTTTCCTTTGAAGTTTGATCTCAGCATAGTCTGATATAACCTGTTTGCTGTATCTGCTCTGTTTTAGGTTCATTTCTTCAACAGCTTTTTCCATAGACAGCTGGTGACCAAAGGATACAATGGAGTTAAGAGATGGACTAAAAAGGTATTCTGCCTTTGGAATTTGAAATGCATAAGCTATTTTGGGTGTAGTGATGAGAACTTAGATGCCAAAATGCTACCTTTTTTTCCCCCTGAAAAAAAGTTGTACAGCTTGGTGCTGGTGGCTCATGCCTGTAGTCCTAGCTACTTAAGAGGATGAAATCTGAGGATGATGGTTCAAAGCCAGCGTGAACAAGAAAGTCTGAGACTCTTATCTCCTTTTAACTACCAAAAAACCAGAAGTGGAGCTGTGGCTCAAGTGGTAGAGCACTAGTCTTGAGGTGAGCGTGTTTATGAGGCGAGCACTTTTACCACTAGGCCATATTCCCAACCCGAGCACTAGTCTTGAGCAGAAAAGTTTAGGGACAGTTCCAGACCCTGAGTTCAAGCCTCAAGACTGGCACATTGAAAAAGAAAAGGAAGGAAATGAAAGAAAAAAGTTGTATAAGGGGGGTACAATTTAACATGTCCACTTACCAGTGCTTCTTGTTCTTTACCCCCTTCTCTAACTAGACATTGTGTGTGTGTGCACATGGATATGCACTGCTCCTGGGGCTTGAACTTGGGTCTGGGTGCATTCCCTGAGCTTTTTTGTTCAAGGCTACTGCTCTACTACTTGGCTACAGTTCCACGTGTGGCTTTTTGGTGGTTATTTGGAGGCAAGAGTCTCATGGGCTTTCCTGTCCAGGCTGGCTTTGAACTAACAGTCTTTAGATCTCAGCTTCCTGAGTAGCTAGGATTTACAAATATGAGCCATTGGCACCCGGCCTAACTAGACTTACCAATATGTGTTTAAGTTTTCAAAAATCCTGCTGGTTTGGGCGGGTGCTGGTGGCTCACAGCTAGAATCTTAGTTTCTCAGGAAGCTGAAATCTGAGGATTTTGGTTCAAAACCAGCCCAGGTAGGAAAGTCCATGAGACTCTTATCTTCAATTAACCACCTGAGAAACAGAAATGGAGCTGTTGCTCAAAGTGGTAGATCACTAGCTTTGAGCACAAAAGCTCAGTGCCTAGGCCTTGAGTTTAAGCCCCATGACTGACTCCCCGTCCCCGCCCCCGCCAAAAAAATCCTATTGATTGAAAGATAAAACATGAGTAAAACTCTTGAGTCTATCCAGTAGATTAGAGTATGCTGTAACTGAAAGAGTGCTAGGCTGGGAGTTAAATGTTACTATTGGCTTTCTGTGCAATTCAGGTAAGACACTAAATTTGCTGATTGTTCAATTGCACAACAAAATACTGAATCAGAGTAATAGCAAAATTACCCTCAGTGGTTCCTTCATCTTTTCTGAGGGAAGGCAATAGACAATATACTTCTGGAATTGGGGAGTTGATAACCAGATTAAATCACACGTTCTGTTTCCTCTTCCACCCTGCGGTTGTCCCATGCTGCAGCCATATAGGCTTCCTGCTGCACGTTTGTCTTAAAGTACATTCCCTTCTGCTTAGAATGGTCTTCCTTTGATGTAAGACTTTCCCCTTGTTTTTTTTTGTGTGTTTTTTTGGCCAGTCCTGGGCCTTGGACTCAGGGCCTGAGCACTGTCCCTGGCTTCTTCCCGCTCAAGGCTAGCACTCTGCCACCTGAGCCACAGCGCCCCTTCTGGCCGTTTTCCATATATGTGGTCCTGGGGAATTGAACTGAGAGCTTCATGTGTAGGAGGCAAGCACTCTTGCCACTAGGCCATATTCCCAGCCCCTCCCCTTGTTTTTTTCTTTTTCTTTTTTCTTTCTTTCTTTCTTTTTTTTTTTTAAGGCAAAGTTTTGCTGTGTAGCCTAGGCTAGCCTCAGTTCTTAATCCTGCCTCAGCCTGAAATTATGTATGTCCCTTCACTCCTCTCATCTTTGTTTTCCTTCCTAGTACTTTCTATACCTGATTCATAGAACATTTGCTGTCTCCTTCCTCTACTGGAATGAGCTTTGCTTGAGAAATTGTTATTTTATGTAGTAATATCAGAGCAGTGTTGAATGAATGATCTTAAGACTATAAAGGTAACTAAAAATGGGCTATATGGCCTTTTTGGCTCTCTGACCAGCACCATGGCGGCCGGCAAGAACAAGCGCCTTACAAAAGGCGGTAAAAGGGAGCCAAGAAGAAAGTGGTTGATCCATTTTCTAAGAAAGATTGGTATGATGTAAAAGCACCAGCCATGTTCAATATAAGGAATATTGGGAAAACACTAGTCACAGATTCAAGGAACCAAAATTGCATCTGATGGCCTCAAGGGTCAGGTGTTTGAAGTGAGCCTCGCCGATCTGCAGAATGATGAAGTCGCATTCAGAAAGTTCAAGCTCATTACTGAGGATGTTCAGGGCAAGAACTGTCTGACCAACTACCATGGCATGGATCTCACTCGAGACAAAATGTGCTCCATGGTCAAAAAGTGGCAGACCATGATTGAAGCTCATGTTGATGTCAAGACTACAGATGGTTTTTTGCTTCGTCTGTTCTGTGTTGGTTTTACTAAAAAACACAACAATCAAATCCGCAAAACCTCCTATGCCCAGCATCAGCAGGTGTGCCAGATCTGCAGGAAGATGATGGAGATCATGACCCGAGAGGTGCAGACAAATGACTTGAAAGTAGTTAATAAATTGATTCCAGACAGCATTGGCAAAGACATAGAAAAGGCCTGCCAGTCTATTTATCTACTGCATGATGTCTTCATTAGAAAAGTAAAAATGCTGAAGAAGCCCAAGTTTGAATTGGGAAAACTCATGGAGCTCCATGGTGAAGGTGGTAGCTCTGGAAAAGCTACTGGGGACGAGACTGGTGCTAAAGTCGAGCAAGCTGATGGATATGAACCACCAGTTCAAGAATCTGTTTAAAATTCAGAGTTTTAATAGTGACAAATACAAGGCCTATTTGTGATGGGGAAAAAAGGGGCTATATGTAACCAAATGTCGTAACCCAAGCCTCACAGGCTGGAGGATCCTGAGTTCGGGGCTAGGGAAAACTACATAGTGAGACCATGTCTTGATAGTTGGCTTAGCACTCTGAACTTTGAATCCAAAAGCTGATTCTAGGTGCCTGGTAGATTACTGGAATTTTGAGTGGAATAGCAAATGTTATTAGGTGGTAAAGGGTATGTATTAGGACATAAAGGCTATGTTTCTCCCTTGATGGTAGTGTCTGTTTATTTCTTTGTATTCACTTTTCCAAGTATAGTTGGTATATATCTGTTGTACATCTGTTATTTGGGAGTAACTTGCATTTTTCGTCTTACTCTGGCACTGGGACACCTTTTTCTTTTAGAGGTGTCATTTTATATGGTTTTGGTAATTCTCACATCTGAAAGACACATGGGAGTAATAGTGATAAAGGGTTAAATTTTATTGGCTGCTAATAATGTGCAAAAGCACCTTTTCATGTGTTTCCATGTATTGCCTTGTTATTCTCAACTTAATAAGACAGGTGCTTTTTCTTTTCTACATTTGCTATTTGAGGAAACTAGAGCGCTACACACAAAAAAGCTAAGAAAACTGCTGAAACAATCTGGCCAATAAGTTGAAGAGCCACAGTTGGAACTTAAGCCGTTTTTCTTCAGAGCCCATGATAAAAAGATGGAAGACTTAACTTTTGCTATTTTCTAATAGTGTGACTTTTGACTAGGGAAACATTTGCCTCGTATGTGCCAGGTCCTGTGTTTGATCTTTAGCACCACAAAAACAAAACCAAACAAAAAAAACCTGAAATCAAGGGCTGCGAATGTGGCTTAGCGGTAGAGTGCTTGCCTAGCATACATGAAGCCCTGGGTTCGATTCTTCAGTTCCACATACACAGAAAAAGCCAGAAGTGGCACTGTGGCTCAAGTGGTAGAGTGCTAACCTTGAGCAATGAAGCTCAGGGAGTGCCCAGGCCCTGAGTTCAAGCCCCAGGACTGGCAAAAAACCAAACAGAAGGAACAAACTGAAAGCAAGTGGGAGGACTTGATAAAACCAGGTTTAGTAGGCTAAATGAAAAATAGTACTTTCTATTTATTGTTTTGTTTACAAGCTACAAGCATGAGCATTAAAGCCCTGCATTCACATTTTCATTTACCACTTCCTACTTTTATGACCTTCAGCAGGTCAGAGGTTAGTAAATGAAAGCTGGTTGGTTCTGTATTGATGACTGCATTTCTTTCTCTTATTCAGGTGGATTTGTTTAAAAAAAGTCTTCTGTTGATTCCTATTCACCTGGAAGTTCACTGGTCTCTCATTACTGTGACACTCTCGAATCGAATTATTTCATTTTATGATTCCCAAGGCATTCATTTCAAGTTTTGTGTAGAGGTAAGTTAACATCGTGCCTAATTTCTCATGTATCTTACAGTTGGCAGAGTTATAGCGTAGCTCTAGATGTAGCAGCAGAAGACTGTGACATAAAGGAACAGTTTCTGCCAGAAAAGTGTTGGACTCTTAGCAGAGGACAGGACAGCAAGACTTCCTGGCAGGGAGAAGAAGCTGTCAAATCTGGATCCCACTCTGAGAAACAGTCCCAATTTGTTTTGTTTTTTAAATTTTATTGACAAGGCAGTAAGGCAGTGAATACATTTCTTGTGATATCTTAAACCCTCATTTCCAATTTGGGTTTTGTTAGTGTTTTCATCAGCTTTTCCTTTACACTTTTTTTTTTTTTTGGTGGGAGGAGGGGGCACAGTACTGTGATGTGAACTCAGAGCCTCCAGATTGCTAGGCAGGTACTCTACTTGAGCTACCTCCTAGACCCTTTTTCTTGTTTTTCCAGTAGGATCTTGCTTTTTGTCCTGGCCAGACCAGGACCATGATCCTCCTGTTTATCCTTCCCATGTAGTTCTAACAACAGATCTATGCTATCACTCTCAGATGTTTGTTGTTTAAAGTGTGTGTGTGGGGGGGGTTGTCTTAGAAATTTTGTGCTCTGGCTGGCTTCTAACTGCAATCCTCCTGATCTCAACCTCCAAGTAGCAAGGATTATAGGCCCCGAGCCATCACTCGCGATTTAAAACTGCATCTTAAATGTAAATAGGAACTATTTTCTTTGGTTTCTTAAGAGTTGAGATTGCGGGGCTGGGGATATAGCCTAGTGGCAAGAGTGCCTGCCTCGGATACACGAGGCCCTAGGTTCGATTCCCCAGCACCACATATACAGAAAACGGCCAGAAGCGGCGCTGTGGCTCAAGTGGCAGAGTGCTAGCCTTGAGCGGGAAGAAGCCAGGGACAGTGCTCAGGCCCTGAGTCCAAGGCCCAGGACTGGCCAAAAAAAAAAAAAAAAAGAGTTGAGATTGGTTTGTATCTTCAAGCTAACTTCAGTAGAATAAATCATAACCCAAGAAAATCAACTGGCACAATATTAGATTTTAGCTAATACTAATATTAATTCAGTGAGAAGGTAGGATACAAAAGCCAACCCCCCCCCCCCCCCCAGTAGATCTCCTGATGTCCATCCTACATAGTCAAGATCTAGTTAAAGCTGAGTGTGGTTGTTCATTTCTGTAATCCCAGCTGCTGGGAAATAGAAGGATTGCAGTTTTAGACCAGCCCAGGCAAAAAAGTTAATGAAACCCTATTTGCAAAGTAACTAAAGCAAAAAGGGCTAGGGTAGTGGTTCAAATGGTATTACCTGCCTAGTAAGTATAAATTCAAATTCTAGCACTACCAAAAACAAATACTAAGGATTCTCTCTAGACTGGAATGTTGTTCATTTAGTTTTAGCTTTATTTTATGCCTTATTTCCCTCTTTTGAGTACTGGCAGTGATGGAGACCTTATTTTTGGGTAGGCACTAGTGGCTCATGCCTTTAATCCTATCTTCTCAGGAGGCTGAGATCTAAGGATTGCAGTTCAAAGCCTGCACAGGCAGGAAAGTCTATGAGACTTCAGTTAACCAGAAAAGAACCAGGAGTGGAGGTATGGCTCAAGAGTGCCAGCCTTGAGCAGAAAAGAAAGGAGACAGTGCCTAGGAGCTGAGTTCAAGCCCCAGGACTGACACATAAAAACGGACTTTTTTGTTTTTCTAGTATGTAATTTCCAAATACAGCAAGTTGACTTACTGTTGGAAACAAATACCAGTATCTACACTGTGAGCACATAGTACAGGGAGAGTCTGCCATAACAATATGGAGTGAAAGTTCTGACATATTGTTCAGCTCTAAACTTATAATGCATGGTCTACTCAATTATATGAGGCCACAGTCTTTCCCTTTGCTTCTGTCTGCTGTGGGCAGGTTCCATTTTTCACAGACTGATGGAACACAGCATCTGTGTTGTGGTTTCTTTTTAACCAGAATATAAGAAAGTATTTGCTGACTGAAGCCAGAGAAAAGAACAGACCTGAATTTCTTCAGGGTTGGCAGACTGCTGTTACCAAGGTATGTATATGTAATATAAATGACACTGAAAGCTGAGCCCTGGGGGTTCACTGTAATCCTAGCTACTCAGGACACTGAAACCTGAAGAACATGGTAAAAGTCTGTGAAACTCTTCATCCTCAGTTAACCAGCAAAAAGCTGGAAGTGGACGTTTGGCTAAAGTGGTAGGGCATTAGTCTTGAGCTAAAAAGCCAAGCAAGAATGTGGAACCCTGAGTTTAAGTCCCAGAACAGGCACCAAAAAACAAAAAAACAGGCATGTCCACAGGAAGTGGTAAAAAGTAGTGATAAGAGGAGTCTGGAGGAAGTCCTTGGGAGGCAACTCAGTATTAACCTGCTCATTGCTGTTTCTCTGAGCTTGCCAGAACAGAAAATGTCAGTCATTCATCTTTTGGACAGTTGCTAATGTTGGTCTACTGAGAAAAGTTTGGTTGGGGCTAGAGGTAGCACTTTCTTTGTGGCTTTTATTTCCATGTACACTCAGAATAATGCTAAAATGACTTTGAGTCTTATGGAAGTAAGGGTCAAGTAAGATCAATCATGTTTGGCCCTTTGACAGTGAAGCTATCTGTAGGACAGAGTGTCCAGGGATACCCCCTAAATTCTGTCTTGAATCCTGATTTCTTTTTTTTTTTTTTTTGCCAGTCCTGGGCCTTGGACTCAGGGTCTGAGCACTGTTCCTGGCTTCTTTTTGCTCAATGCTGGCACTCTGCCACTTGAGCTATAGCGCCACTTCTGGCCGTTTTCTGGTGCTGGGGAATTGAACCCAGGGCTTCATGTATACAAGTCAAGCACGCTTGCCACTAGACCATGTTCCCAGCCAAATCCTGATTTCTTAAGAGTTTTCCTGTCACCTCACTTCATCCTTACAGCCTGTGAAGGAACTCGTTTAGGAATAAGCAGCATCTTTGTTTTATAGGTGAAAGAACTGAAGCTTGAGTTTAACTTTCCCCGAAAGACAATGGAACCATTGATGCAGGCAGGTGCTTGCACTCGGGTCTGTATAGATCACTGATCCAATGCTTTAGGCAGGGCCTTGACATAGACCTTGAGCCCAAACCCACCAAGACAAGATTAATTCATCCATGGGCTGAATCAGTGTGTTTCTAACCAGAACTGGACTTTAAAATGTTCTGAGTTTCTCTACCTGGATATATATTCTCCCTTAGCCATCACGTTTCATGTTCCCTCTTGGTTCTGTAGGAGCCAGTGCTTTGGGAAACACAGTCCACTTTTACTTGATTTTTTTTCAAAGTGAAGGTTGCCACCAGAGTTACTATATCTGAGTGTTTAAGAGTCCAGGCCTTTGTCCTTTGTCCTCTGAGCTACAGTTCCCTTTTTGTTTTTGTTGTTTTTGAATTGATAGCAGGTAGATGTTTCAATAGCCTTTATCCGATTTCCCTATTTCTCATATTTGGGTAAATGTCCCCCGTCCCCCCAGTCCTGGGGCTTGAATTTGGGGCTTGGGCACTGACCCAGAGCCTCTCTCTGCTCAAGGCTAGCACTCTTACCACTTGAGCCACAGCACCATTTCTGGCTTTTTCTGTTTATGTGGTACTAAGGAATTGAACCCAGGGCTTCATGCATGCTAGGGAAGCACTCTACCACTAAGTCACATTCCCAGCCTACATGTTGTTCTTGAAGTTGTGATTGCCACTTGATCTCACTTTTCTTGTGGCCAGATGCCTCCATAGAGTTAATGTACTAGTTGTACTAATGTATTAGCAGTATATGCTGAGAAAACACAGCTTTTCCACTGCTTGCTTGTTTGCACATAAAAGCTTTTTCTTCTGTTGAAAGAAGTACTTATTTTAATGACCATTTTCTTTTCCTTCTCAGTGTATTCCACAACAGAAAAATGACAGTGACTGTGGAGTCTTTGTGCTCCAGGTAAAGAAATACTGTTTTTTTCCCCAAAATATATGAGTTAACTTTGTTGTATTTAGAGAGGAGGGTGGGCAGTGTACATGGTGTAGGCCTCAGCTTTCTTTCTCTCCCTGGAAATCGTGAAATGGTGGTTTCTGTACTTGCAAATTATCCTTAGGAAGAACTACCTTCCAAGGCCAAAACTGAATGGGGATTGGTAGTAAGCCACACCAGAGACTGACTTGAGTTGGTCCTATCACAGACGTTGGCATTTACAGAATTGACTTTTTAGAAAAACCACTGGCAGACAACCTGAGGTCTTTGAAATAAGTATTTTTATAAGGGCTGTAGTAAAAAACTCAGGCTTGGGGGCTGGGGATATGGCCTAGTGGCAAGAGTGCTTGCCTCGTATACATGAGGCCCTGGGTTCAATTCCCCAGCACCACATATACTTAGAAAATGGCCAGAAGTGGCGCTGTGGCTCAAGTGGCAGAGTGCTAGCCTTGAGCAAAAAGAAGCCAGGGACAGTGCTCAGGCCCTGAGTCCAAACCCCAGGACTGGCCAAAAAAAAAAAAAACACCCAAAAAACTCATGCTTGGCTGGGGGGTGTTGGTGGCTCATTCCTATAATCCTCATTACTCAGGAGGCTGAGGTCTGAGATTGCGGCTCAGGCAGGGAAGGCCTATCTATAATAAATTACTCCGGAAAAAGCTGAAAGTAGTGCTGTGGCTTAAGTGGCAGAGCGCTAGCCTTAAGCATAGAGAGGCTTGGGGACAGCACCCAGGCCCAGAGTTCCAGTTCCCAGGACCAGCAGCAAAACAACAAAAAACTCATGCTTGAAGGCCTCCTCGACTGTCTAAAAGAGTAATGGAAAAAATTGACACATGTAATTATGAAGGAAATCACATAATTATAAATTTGCAAACATCTTGGAAAGTTCTTCATTCCTGTATCTAATAAACATCTGGGGTGGGTAAATGAATTCAGATCCCATTTTTAATAGCCCATGTGAGGCCCAGCTGCATGCAGGATACATCCTTTGCTGCTTATCGCAGTATTTGGTCAGCAGGGAAGGGAGATTCCCTAACACACATTTGCTTGGAAGACTGATTCTAACTTGGAAGGAAAGGTAAAGCGACAAGTTCCACAGACGACTTTGCAGCTGTAGACTGTTAGGTCTGCCTGTGATAAATACATGGGGCTGGTATACAGCCCCGCATGCCACTTAAGTGCTTGTTTGCGGACCTTTGCAGTACTGCAAGTGCCTCGCCTTAGAGCAGCCTTTCCAGTTCTCTCAAGAAGACATGCCACGTGTGCGGAAGAGGATTTACAAGGAGCTGTGTGAGTGCCGGCTCCTGGACTGAGACTCAGAAGGGACTCTGCAAGTCTGACCAAGTTGGAGCAGATGGTTTGTTACTTGAATCTCCAAACATTTATTTGAATTTTTACAGATACTTCAGATTAGTGGTATTGGGCCACTATTATTACCTCAAAGTTATTTTTTCCCCTTTTCATTTAGCCAGCTACCATGTACTTTTTTAAATGTTCAGTTTGGTTTCATTTTTAACGTGTGGATTCCATGTGTCCCTCCCATATTTAATATTTATTATCCAAACGCATGCACATAGACAGAGCATGCAGTGAAGAGTATTAAAAAAAAAGCCTAGTAGATTTGGTGCAGCTTTTGAAACTTAAACACGAACTGAATACAGGTTCAAACGTTAACCTCAGAACCTAAAAAATGCAAAGATGATTCTGTTACAGCGGAACTCAAGAGTATTTGTTCCCTGGTGCATAAAGGGTGGCTGGGAGCAGCCAGTCTTTTTTTACTTTTACCAGCAGCACTTTTCACTGACTTCCCTCAGAGCATGAGATGCATTCCTTTTGAAGGGTGAGATGGAAGTGATTGTAACTGATGTGGCTCTTTGGTGTGTGGAAGCACACTTTCTGGCAAGCACAACTCCTACTTTGGGAAGAGTTGATTAAGGTATGAGAAAAAGGTGTCAGCCGTGGGGGGCCGTTATCTTAAGTGAGATCTCCATCAGGAAATGTAATACATGGCAAAATCTCATAAAGGCTTTCGCTATGATGCTGAATTTCTTGGCTTTTTCTGTTCTTGACCTATGAAAAAACTCAGCAAACTAGTGGTCAGACCAATGAGCATTCATCTTTCTCTCAAGGAATTTGCAAGTTGTTACTTCTGTTGTGTTGCCTCCTGTATGGAAGACATTAAGGTTAAGATCTACCAAATTCTATTTCCAGAGAGTATTTGGAATATAAACTTCAGGATGGAAGGCTGACTTCAGGTCTTCCAGGCAGTGAGTTTGATGGGAGTGCAGCACATGTATCAGAAGTCTTTCCCTCCTGTCTTCCCCGTTATCTCAGCAACACCCCAGGCTCATTGGCTTCTGTACCAGTCGTGACACTCCAGCACAGGAGTTTCTTTTTCCCCTTTTAATCAACTTCATTCTCTGGGAACAGGCTGTAAATGTGGCTCTCTGCCCTTATTCTTAGCTGCATTAAGATATGGGCTGGGCTCCAGTGACTTACACGTGTTATCCTAGCTACTCAGGAGGCTGAGATCTTAATTCGAAGCCAGGTGCTGCAGAAAAGTCAGTCTTCAAAATAACCAGTGAAAAAAGCAGGGTCAGAGGCATGACTCATGTAGCAAAACACAAGTTAGTTTGGAGTTCAAACTCAGTTCTGGCAAAAAATGAAGATGAAAGCAAAGGATCTAGCCTTTTGCAATGTATTTAAAAGGAATATGCTAAACATACAGAATTATATTTTCTGAACTCAGGAAGGAAAAAGTGTATACAGAAACTTGTACTGAAAATTATGAAGTAGCTGACAAACAATACTTGAATTTATGCCTGGTTAGGTGAGTTGTAAAAGGTTTCACTTGGTTGTAAGATATGGCTGAGCAAAGTAGACTGCCCACAATTGAGTGTTGAGTCAGACTATGTTGACACACAGGGTTCCCAACACCAGCATTTGTTTGTCCTGAGTCCTCCACACTTAGTTTAAAACTGGTATTTCTTACTATGCCTCAGGTCAGTAAAAGACTGGGAAGCTGGGTATCGATGACTCACACCTGTAATCCTCCTTGCTCAGGAGGCTGAGATCTGAGGATCTTGATTCAAAGCCAGCCTGGATTGTCTTCACTGGAGACTCATAACCAGTTAACCAGCAAAAAGCCAGAAGTGGTAGAGCTCAAGTGGTAAAGCACCAGTCTTGAGCAAAAAAAAAAAAGCCAAGCAAGAGGGCAAGGCCTTGAGTGCATGCCCCAGTGAGTAGAAGCACTCCATACTGCTGCAGTTGTTATCACTACTAGGAAAGATGAGAACTTAAGAGTGGGGAAGATGCCTTCTTTAGGTTTTTAGACATAATCATGCCAACACAAGGTTCTTCCAAAGGCATCCTCTCCCCCTTTTTTTGGTGGCTGTACCAAAGTAGTTAAGTAACTAGGCAACTGACTCAAAATATATTGTATTAAAAAATTGTATGTTATGCTGGATGCCAGTGGCTCACGCTTATAATCCTAGCTACTGAGACTGAGATTTGAGGATCAAGGTTCAAAGCCAGCCCAGGCAGGAGTCTATGAGATTCTTATCTCCAATTAACCACCATAAAACCAGAAGCAGCACTGTGGCTCAAGTGGTAGAACACTAGCCTTGAACTGAAGAGCTCAGGGACAGGGCCCAGGCCCAGGGATCAAGCTACATGACCAACCAAAAAAACCTGTATGTTAGAGTGAGGAAATATCTCTTCTCCCAGTGACAGACCCATCATGCAGGAGAGTTGTTTTCTTGTGAGAACTTTTTGTTACCTGCCGCCGTCAGCCCTGAGGCCCGCTGGTACGAAAGTAGAGACCTGAGCTGTCCATGTTTAGTTGCTCTTTCACTTCCTGCATGATAGGCACCCTGAGGTGTGCCTCCCACCCAGCATGGCTAGCCTAAATGTTGAATATTTTCAGTCTGTTTTAAATACATTTCTGTCATTCATGAACCTTGGTTCTAGCTTTTCCCTATGATCTCTATGTTCTTTGCTTTTCCTTACGATCTGTGCTTAAGTATAAACTTCTATTTATAAATGCTCAAGTCCTAGAATAGAGTCTTTTATCTTGTTTGCAGTAATTGCTTTCTTGCACCACTGACATTGCTGAAATATACTCTGGGCCATTGGTGAGACAGGCATTGCTTTACTGTCCCTAGCTTGGCACAGAACTGGGAGTCTGCCACAATGAAGGCATCCAGTGCCACTGGGGAGTGATTTGAGTACAGGCCTTGCAAGCTGCCCAATCCTCTCTATAGACTATCAGGGTCTAGTTGCTTCATTTTAGTGATCTTTCTTTTTATTAAATCTATAGCAATGTACTTAGATTAATTCAACTTTTAGTATTTTCATACTAAAATCATAGAGAATCAAATTTCAGTTAATCTCGCTAAGGGAAAAGAAGCTGCTGTTGCCAATAATCGTGCATTTTTGCCTTTATTTTCTGCTTACCACTGAATATGAGTAACACTCATCTTCAACTTATAGTTTAAATAAAATAGTGACAGATCTAACTGGGACACAGCACTCACCCAATCTGAGTCACCCTTTTTCTCTGCAGTTGTGCTTCGCTGCTTCCCTGGGTTATATGTAATTGTGGATCTGAGTGGTTCAGACCCTTCAGGTGAACTAATAGTGTGATTAGGTACACTATCTGTTCTGCTTCATTATGTTAAGAAACCAAGTTAATCAACAGTTTTAAATAAACTACATACTTTGTTATGTGCAAGGCTCTGCCTCCTGGCCTGTAAATAATTAAGACCTAGGGAATACCGTCAGAGAAGTGCTAACTGTATTTGGTTGTTCCAAAAGCAGACCGTGACAAGTTGTTTACTTAAATGGTACCTGTTGGTCAGACAAAGAATTTATTAAAAGATTATGATCATGTAAAATTGCAGTACTCAACCCTTCTGGCAAAATATTTTTTTGAAAAATAAACTAAATACCTTTATAAATGTGTGTTCTCTTGTGTTAAATAATGTGCACTATTTGGTGAATAGTATATTTTCTTTCTTTTTTTTTTTGCCAGTCCTGGGCCTTACTGTCCCTGGCTTCTTTTTGCTCAAGGCTAGCACTCTGCCACTTGAGTCACAGCGCCACTTCTGGCCATTTTCTGTATATGTGGTGCTGGGGAATCGAACCCAGGGCTTCATGTATACGAGGCAAGCGCTCTTGCCACTAGGCTATATCCCCAGCCCCAAATAGTATATTTTCTTAGTGATAATCCAGTTATGGTAAGGCTCTGTTACTAGTGACCAGTGTAGGCCCTAGCCACTCTAGCCCTAGAGATATTCATTAATACAATATTCTGGCCAGAGTGCTTGCCTAGAAAGTGTAAGGCCCTGGGCTCAATCTAATTATCACCAAAAAAGCCACTAGCCATGTGTGACTACTGAGCATTTAAAATATGGTTAGTGGGCTGGGGATATGGCCTAGTGGCAAGGGAGCTTGCCTTGTATACATGAGGCCCTGGGTTCAATTCCCCAGCACCACATATACAGAAAAAGGCCAGAAGTGGCACTGTGGCTCAAGTGGCAGAGTGCTAGCCTTGAGCAAAAAGGAAGCCAGGGACAGTGCTCAGGCCCTGAGTCCAAGGCCCAGGACTGGCCAAAATAAATAAATAAAAATAAAATAAAATATGGTTAGTGTGACTGAGAATTCCATGTTTAGTTTTATTTTTGTTACAAGCCACAGTAAGTGGCTGCTGTACATGGTACTAGATCTCTAAAGTGAGTCTCAAGCTTCACATATTTGCTAACAATGTAAAAGGACCCAATAATCCTACCCATTCTGACCCTTTGCCATAGATCACAGTCTAATGTTTGAGTACATGTCTGAGTTCTTTCTCTATAAAGTGAGAAATGGGTCACATGTTGCTCCTGAAATAAGAAAGTGGTGTGATGCCACAGCTAGCATCCTCAAATCCAGGACACATCAGGTCCTCTGAACCCTTTCCCTCCAATCATCTGCAGCACGTTTCCTGGAAATCCAATAGTTAAATGTTAATAGTTGCTGGGTGTATCTTTTCTTTACACAAGAACATCAATGCTTTGCCTTCAGGTGAAGCCATAACTAGCTGCAAATGCGAAGTTGAAATACACATGAAAATTCTATATTCATATTCTCTCCAAACTCATGTATACAATCCAGAGTAAAAACAGTTCAGAACACATCTTTCTGTATTATAAGGAAACAGGCAGAGAGTAATTGGTCCAACTTTATTGAAACCTGTTACAGAAGTCACAACCAAATAAGAAACACTGTCTGGGTTTCAAGGCCTGTAGAAATCTGAGTTACATTACCACAAAATATACATTAATCCAAACTACAGTGTAAAAATAAATTTTAACAGAAACTGTATCTTCACTGAATATAATTTTTTAAAGCATTACAATTGTTGCAGCTCTTTAGAAAATCAAGCAGTTTTAAATTAAAGAAGAATTCACTTACTATAAACATGAATCTAAGATATTCACACTGAGGTACTTCAGCCCAAATCTTTACAAACTAGTGAAAGAAGATACTTCATTACTGGATGAAAAGACTTTTTCATATGAGAGACAAACTACCTCTTGCTTTACAAAATGCACAGTAAATTCACTAGATTCCACTCTGTAGAAATGACCAGCTATTAAGGCTTGAACCTCAGTAGCACTAATTAGGAAAAATGAAAACAGACTTTAACGTGACAATTGGCTGAAATAGACTTTCTGCAGGAAACATCTCTGGATGCTTTTGTTAAGTACTTTCTTAAATCCTCCAACATTGCACTTGCCTGGCATGTACAGGGCCCTGAGCTCTATCCCCAGTACTACAAAACAGTGAAAAAAAATACAATTGTTTGATGTTTCCAAGATCACTCTGGAAATGGAAAGAATAAATTTGATGGCTCAAACAGCCATGTCAAGTGTCAAGGCAACATTTTAACTCTTATCTGGTGATCTCTTGCTATTTGACTCCATTTCTATTGCCAGTGCACCTGTTCCTTTATTTTAGGGTACCTGAGGTTCTCTGTGTTACAATAAAAACTTGCTTTTTTTTTTTTTCCTTTTTGCTTTAGGTAAAGCATTTACATCTTTTGAAAAAGTAAGTCACAGAAGTAAAGCAAGTAGTATCCTCAAGACCTTTTAAAAAGCCAACTATTTGGAAGTGCCGCCGTGGCTCAAGTGGTAGAGCACTAGCATTGAGCTGAAGAGCTCAGGGACAGCGTGTAGGCCCAGGGTTCAAGCCCCACAACCGACCAAAAAAAAAAAAAAAGCCAAGTATTTGTAAAGGTCTTTGACCTCTTAAGTTTACAGATTGGAATTCAACCTAGGAAACAAAGCCAGTTGCCAAACACCTGTTCCTAATTTAGAGGAGAGCTATACAACATGACAAAACCCCATTTAGTACACTTTTTGGGGACAGGAGAAGACAGAGTTGAACTCAGGACCTCATGCTTCCTAGGCTAAACCACTTGAGCCACTCTTCCAACTCCTATTATATGTATCTCATGCTTTTTAATCTATCTACTTTAAAATTTTTCGAATTTAAAAATATCATTACAGGCCCCATGAAAATGATGAACCTTCTTAGACTCGAGCATGGTAAAACAAGTTTTTGCCCTTATCTAGTCTATTAGAAAAAGACATGTAATTTTGGTTAATAGGTTAATCAGTGTTACAGATCAAATCTATTGCTAAGGAATATAATTTCTGAGCTGGTAATAAAACCATTTTGATGACCTGACTCATGGCCAGAATTCTAAGACCAGAATTAAAAGCACTAGTCAGGAATTCTGTCCTTTTTACGGTTTCAGAGAAAAACCATGAAGGGGCTTCTAGCTTAGTAAACAATGATCAGACCTTGGCTAATATTCTTCAGCAAATTCAACAGGCCAAAGGATCGAGTTGTACATGATGAGACTCTCACCACTCACTGGTTTTGTGCCAGTTTTCCATAGCCACCTCTTCCAGCATCATAGTCCTTCCGATACTCATCTCGAACCTTAATAGAAAAGAACATAACGCTGCATTAAATTGGCTTAATCTCCCACAACTAACCATGTCAGACATCCGAAGACACATAAGTATTAGGTCCTTAAAATAACTCATTTTAGTGCATTTTGCTTTTGTTCTCAAGTCACAGGTGGGAAACATACTAGGCCACAGAATCACTTGGCACATAATAGGATAAGACACATAATTTACCATATACTATACTCTTCTTCCTGTATTGCTAAGAGCTCCTGTCAGAGCTCTTGCAGGGGGAAAATACTACACAGAAGTTTAATAACAGTTGCAATTGCTTTTAGAAATACACATATTTATGTATTTTGGGTGGAGGCACTGGGATTTGAATTCAAGGCACTGTACTTGTTTTATCAACTTGAGCTACACTCCTAGCTTTTCTGCCTTATTTATGGGAGTAGGGTCCTACATTTTTACCCATGGCAGTAATCCCCCTATTTTTGCCTCCCTCATAGCTGGGATCACAGACATTAGGGCATGAACCACCACGCCTGGCTTAGTAAGATGAGGTCTGTCTCCCCTCCTCTCTTACTTTTTTTGTTGTTGGTTGTGGGCTTGAACTCACAGACTGGGCACTGTCCCTGAGCTCTTTTGCTCAAGGTTGGCTTTATAAAACTTTGAGCCACAGTGCCATTTCTGATTTTTGAGTTGTTTCTTGGAGATAAGAGTCTCACAATGGCCAGGCCAGGCCGGTGGCTCATGCCTGTGTTCCTGGCTACTCAGGAGGCTGAGATCTGAGGACTGTGTTTCAAAGCCAGCCCAGGCGGGAAAGGCTGTGAGACTCTTATCTCCATTTAACGACCAGAAAACCAGAAGTGGAGCTATGGCTCAACGGTAGAGCACTAGCTTTGAGCCAAAGAGCTCAGGGACAGTGCCCAAACCCAGGGCTTAAACCCCACCCCCCCAAAAAAAAAAAAATCTCAAAGAGGCTTTTCTGCCCGGGCTGGCTTTGATCCTCAGAGCTCAACCTCCTGAGTAGCTGGCTAGGTAGGGGTGTAGGTGTGAGCCACGGGTGCCCAGAGGCCTATAACTTTTTGTCTAAAGTGGCCTCAAAAAGTGAACTTCTGTTCTCTACCTCCAGAGTAGTTAGGATTACAGGCATGAGACAAAACACCTGGCCTTCTAAGATAAAACAAAATTATTAGGCACAGTGGCACATGCTTGTAATCCCAACATTCAACACTTGAAAAGCAGAGGCAAAAAGATCTTGAGTTTTGAGACCACCTAGGACTCTTGTAGCAAGTTCCAAGCCATAATGGGATACATGGAACCTGTCTCAAAAAATAAAATCTAATCAGAATTAGTTGGTGGTTTTTGCCTAGGCAAAAGAATAGACAAAAGCTGGAAAACAAAACAAAACAAAAAACCTTGCATTTAAACTAGAACCCCAGACAAAGCTCAGCACAGACACTTCAAAAGACACAAAAGTACTTCAAAATACCTGGCCTCCAGATCGCCCACGTCCATACTGCCTGCCCTCCTTAAAGCCTGCATCCCAATCTGTGCGAATTATCCGGTCATCCAGACGAGTTCCATTGATGTACCGCATAGCATTTTCTGCATCTGCTCTTGAGTAGTATCTTAAGCACAAGTTTATTAAGGAAGCATCATCTAAATGAAGCTCAGTGATTTCAAAACAGCTGGCACAGCATGTTGGGGAAGTTACTCCAGAAACTCTTAGGAAAGGCAATATGACACTTATACAGAGAAACATTGGTGATTATTTCCTGTTTATTCCTGCTAATTGTCTAATTCCATTGTCCTCATTTGTTTCTTTTTTGCTTGGTCGTGGGGCTTGAACTCAGGGCCCGGGTGCTGTCTGAACTCTTATACTCAAGGCTAGTGCTCTACCACTTGGAGCTACAGTGACACTGCCGATTTTGGGTGGTTGCTTGGAGATAAGCATCTCACAGACTTTCCTGCAGGGGCTGGCTCTGAACAGTGATAATCAGATCTCAGCCTCCTGAGTAGCTAGATTACAGGCAAGAGCCACCAGCACCTAATCTGTCCTCATGTTTTGGCTGGCACAACATAAAATGTTTAATTGTGGGTATTGATCACAAATCATACAAATTTTATCCAAGAACTACCTTCATAAAAAGATTTGGCTGGGAATGACAGTGTATGTAATCTCAGCCTTAATGTGCTAAGGCAGATGAAAGGGGGGAACAAACAAGGCCAGCCTGAGCTACATATGGAATTTGTTGCCAGCATGGGCTATAGGCTACAAAGTAAAACCCTATCTCCAAGTGAAAAAAGAGAGAGGACCTGATCCTAGAATGTAACTCAAACTGCTGGATGGTGTAGATCCAATCCTCAATATTCTAAAATGGAGGAAAAAGGGTCATGGTGTATATGGAGTTCCCACACCATTTCTTCTTCTTTTTGGTTGGTCGTGGGGTTTGAGCTCAGGGGCCATTTGCTCAAGGCTAGCACTCTACCACTTGAGCTACAATACCACTTCCAGTTTTCTAGTGGTTAATTGGAGATGAGTCTTATAGACTTTCCTGCCTGAACTGGCTTTGAACTGTGATCCTTAGATCTCAGCCTCCTGAGTAGCTAGGATAACAGGTGTGAGCCACCAGCTATTCCACCGCATTTCATTAGAAAGAAAAATTTGAAGTACTCTCACAGCCAATCACAACCTTGTCTAATCAGATCTACTTAGTATAATTTATTTTTAAAACCTCTTAGGTTTTGGAAGATGCTGGTTTTTTGGTATTTAACTACACAAATAGGGAAATATTTAGTAAAATTTTAGTAAACATCCAGACAATGCCTAGAACATATTAGGCATTCAGAAAGTTTCTGTCTAGCTGGAGAGATTGCTTAAATAGTAAAGTACCTGCCTAGCAAGCTCAAGGCTCCAAGTTCAAACCTCACCACAGGAAGAAATTCTGCTGAATATGTTGGATGCTGAAATAAACACAATAAATGTTCAAAACACAAACAAGGGCTGGGGATATAGCCTAGTGGCAAGAGTGCCTGCCTCGGATACACGAGGCCCTAGGTTCGATTCCCCAGCACCACATATACAGAAAACGGCCAGAAGCGGCGCTGTGGCTCAAGTGGCAGAGTGCTAGCCTTGAGCGGGAAGAAGCCAGGGACAGTGCCCAGGCCCTGAGTCCAAGGCCCAGGACTGGCCAAAAAAAAAAAACAAACAAAAACAAAAACAAAAAAAAACAAACAAAAGCCAGCTGTCCATAGCTGCCTTTCTTTTGGGCACTCATCATGACTGTTGGTCTGCTTATCTACCAGATGGAGCTCATTGTCTTATCCTTTTTTCCCTGTGCCATGTGAACTCTTTTTATGCCACTGCAGTCAGAAGTCAAAACCTGAGAAAGCTTATCTTTTATTGCTTGTTTTATTTTTTTTTTGTTTTGCTTTTTTTGTCAGTCCTGGGGCTTGAACTCAGGACCTGAGCACTGTCCCTGGCTTCCTTTTGCTCAAGGCTAGCACTCTACAACTTGAGCCACAGCGCCACTTCCGGCTTTTTCTATATATGTGGTGCTGAGGAATCGAACCCAGGGATTCATGTATACGAGGTGAGCACTTTACTACTAGGCCATATTCCCAGCTGAGAAAGCTTATCTTACATCTGGAGATACAAGAAGTTTGGTTACCCCCCCCCCCCCCGCCAGCCCAAATCAAGACACCAAAATTTTGTTGCTGAGTGTAGTGGTACTGCTTGTTGATACTGAACTCAGTAGTTTGGGGCCAGCCTAGGCAATACCATACTTGAAGAAAAATATATTTTAAAAACCACAAGTGGAGAGAAAGATGGCGCCGAAAGAATAGGGAGGCACCCCGACTCGCACCAACTGAATAGCGAGCTGGGAACTCCAACACCCAACACCCCATCAAGAACCCAGCAAAACCAGCATCCAGAAGCAGTGGAGAAACGCAGGAAAACAAAAAGGAGCAAAAAAGAAGAACCGAAAACCTACACGGAGCTGGAGATTCACCGGGGCACCCTCCCCCCACCAGCCGACCCTGGCCCAAACAGGGTCAGGCTGGGAAAGGGGAACCCGGCGATCGGCAGACAGGCTGCCAGGAGCGCAGAATTCATATAGCGGGAGACCCCACGGACACAAGGCAGGGTGCGGACCAAGACACACACCGGCAGCGACGAGAAGGTCGGGTCCACACCGGATTCGGACAAGGGAACCCAGCGCGGCAGAAAGAGGGAACCAGGGAAGCCACCACGACACTTCGCCAACCCCTGAAGGGCCAACGGCTGCGTGGTTCACACACACAAAGCAGCAAAAGTGAGTCCCCCATAATCCCTTCCCCCAACGGGAGACCCAAGCCCGAAAAGAAGCTAGATCTCCCTCCCTCCCCCTCCCCACTCCCGAGGGAACAAAGAACCCCCAAATCAGGCGGGAAGCTCCCATCAGGCGCTGGGAAGCCAGTTTAGCAGGGGAAGGGCGGAACAGCCCCAAGCCCCCACAGGTTCCTGAACTGGCAGAACCGGCCCCGTCCCCTTCCCAACGGGCCGGGGACGGCCGGCAGGGCAAGCCCCACCCGAGGCGCCTGGACCTTGCGGACTCTTACAACTAAAATCACAGGCGCTGGTGGGCAATACCAGCCCAGCAGGGTCACCTGAGCCTGATCACGTCCCCCCCTCCCCCGCAGCGGAGGCGAGGTCTGAGGGTGCCAAGCCACACCCGGACAGTCGATCCCACTGGGCCCCACACATACCGCCCCCCCCCCCCCAACGGACTCGCGGGAGGGCGCAAGCACAACCCAACAACCCAGGACTCGCTCTGGGAGGCATATCCCGCTAAAGTGCATGTTGTAGTGGACAACAGCGCACAGGAGGGCTGGGCCCCCGGCGACAGCGCCCGCTCTGGTAGGCATGTACCCTGCACTGGTGGGCGGGGCCACAGCGGCAGCACCTGCTGCCGGAGATACGCCTACACAGGAGGGAGGAAAGAGCTACAAAACAAACCTGAGAAGCCACCCAGATTTCCAGATGCGCAAATCACAAAGAAACATAACTCAGTTCATCAAAGGACAAGCCAACTCGCCAGCTCCAAAAAGCAGCACGACTGAAGAGGAGATGGCGACTAAAAAAGCAAATGAGGCCATGTTAACAGGAATGATCGAAAGCGTCAGAAATGAAATCAGAAAACAATTCCAGGAGTTTAGAGCGGAAATCTGGAAGGACACCCAGGAAGCCAAGAAAGAAATGGAAGCAAAAATGGATACAATGCAAGCCTCATTTAAAGAAATGGAAGCAAAAATGGATACAATGCAAGCCGCCTTTAAAGAAAATCTCCACATCCTGAGAATTGAAATGCATGAAAAAATAGATTTAAAATACAACTCTTTAAAGGAAGAAATTTCCACGATCAGAGCTGATATGACAACCATGAATAGCTAGCTCTCTGACATCCATAAACTCCGCAATTGAAACCATAACACAAAGAGTGGACCATATAGAATCCAGAATCTCTCGCCTGGACGATGAAGCAGCTGACAACAACCAGAAAATGACCACACTCCAAGAAAAGGTGAAGCTTCAGGGAAGATTAATCCAGGAACTAATAGACAAAGACAAGAGATATAATCTGCGCATAATTGGAATAGAAGAAGGAGCCAAATATCAGAACAGAGGGCTTAATCATGTTCTCAATAAAGTTATTGCAGAAAACTTCCCCAATCTCACAGGGGACCCCATCCAGGTAACCGAAGCCTATAGGACACCTGGCAGGCCAGACCCCAGGAAAACCACCCCAAGGCACATAATATTCAAGACTACAGACCTCAAGATTAAAGAGCAAATTCTGAATTCAGCCAAAGCGAAGAAGGAAACTTTTTTCAATGGGAAGAGGATTCGAATAACATCCGACTTATCCACACAAACTTAGCAAGCTCGAAGTGAGTGGAAGAACACCATCCAAGTACTCCAGAATAACAATTTACAACCTCGGATCAAATATCCAGTGAAATTGGAGTTCACATTCGAAGGGAGAACCAGATCTTTCCACACCAAAGAGGAGCTAAAGGAGTATGTGAATAAAAAACCAGCCCTACAGCGAATATTAAGAGGGGAACCCCACCCAACAGAGATCGTAAAAGACACACAGACCGAATCAGAAACTTCAATAGCCAAAGTCCAGCAGAAAGACCAGCTCACTAAAGACAAGAAGGAAAAAAAAAGAGGAAAAAACAGCCCAACAAGAAAATGGAAGGAGCAAAAACACCCTTATCCCTGATCTCTTTAAATATAAATGGCTTAAACTCCCCGATTAAGAGGAGCAGACTGGCAGAATGGATTCGCAAACAAAAAGTTGACATCTGCTGTCTACAACAGACCCACCTTACAGCAAGGGACAAAAACAGGCTTCGAATGAAAGGATGGAGCAAGATCCTCCAAGCACCCACCAAAACGGCAGGTGTAGCCATTCTGATCTCAGACAAGCTGGACTTCTCTTTAAAGTCCACTCAAAAAGACAAAGAAGGACACTACATATTAATACAAGGAAAAATCCAGAATCAAGACATCACGGTGATAAATGTATACTCACCGAACAAAAGAGGCCCGACATATGTCAAGCAAATTCTCACAGAATTACAGAGCAAGATAGACGCAAACACAATCATAGTGGGTGACTATAATACTCCTCTCTCTCCAAGAGACAGATCCAACACTCAGAAGATTAGTAAGGGAGCTGAGGACCTAAATAACACCATTTCCCAAATGGATCTAACAGACCTATATAGAACCTTTCACCCTACAGAGACCCAATACACCTTCTTTTCAGCAGCCCATGGATCATATTCCAAAATAGACCATGTCATAGCCCACACAAAGAACCTCAGCAAATACAAAAGTATTGACGTCATCCCATGTATTATATCTGATCACAGTGGATTAAAGGTAACCCTCAACAGCAAAGGAAACCACAGACACTATACACACTCTTGGAGGCTAAACCCCATGCTGCTATCCAACACTTGGGCCACAGACCAAATTAAAGATGAAATCAACGAATTCATAAGCCACAATGACAATGAAAACACATCACAAAGAAACCTATGGGACACAGCTAAGGCAGTACTGAGGGGCAAGATCATTGCACTCAGCACCCACATTAAAAGAATGGAAGCAGCGCAGGTGAATACCCTCACGATGAAACTAAAACAACTGGAGAAACAAGAAATGACAGAATCTAAAACGACTAGGAGGGGAGAGATCACAAAGATTAAAGAAGAGATAAATCTGATTGAAAATAGAAAGACCATTCAACAAATAAATAAGACTAAAAGCTGGTTCTTTGAGAAAATAAACAAAATTGACAGACCCCTTGCAAGACTCACAAAAAAAAAGAAGAGAAGAGACTCATATACGTAAAATCAGGGACTCCACTGGAAAAATTACAACAAGTACACGTGATATTCAAACAATCATAAGGAGCTATTTCCAAAACCTCTACTCAGCAAAAAACAATAATTTTACAGAAATGGATCAATTCTTACAGAAGTACAAACTGCCCAAACTGAACCAAGAAGAAATAAATCAACTAAATAAACCAATAACTTACGGTGAGATACAGGAGGTAATCAAGAACCTCCCTACTAAGAAAAGCCCAGGCCCAGATGGATTCACCAACGAATTCTACAAAACCTTTAGTGAGGAGCTAATACCAATACTCCTCAAACTCTTCCGCGAAATAGAAACAGAGGGAGAAATCCCAAACTCATTCTATGAAGCTAATATCATACTCATTCCCAAACCAGGCAAAGACCCAACAAAAAAAGAGAACTACAGACCAATATCACTAATGAACACAGACGCAAAGCTCCTCAATAAAATATTAGCTAACAGGATCCAGAAACTGATCAAGAAAATCATACTTCATGACCAAGTAGGCTTCATCCCTCAGTCACAAGGATGGTTCAACATCCGTAAATCAATCAACGTAATTCACCACATAAACAGATCTAAAATTAAGAATTACATTGTTATCTCAGTCGATGCCCAAAAAGCCTTTGACAAAATACAACACCCATACCTATTAAAAGCTTTGGAGAGAACAGGAATAGATGGAACATTCCTCAAAACAATAAAAGCCATATACAACAGACCAACTGCTAATATCATATTAAATGGAGAGAAACTTAAATCATTCCCCCTAAACTCAGGAACAAGACAAGGATGCCCACTCTCCCCACTTCTGTTCAACATAGTACTGGAATCCCTAGCCATAGCAATAAGGCAAGAGGAGGACATCAAAGGGATCCACATCGGCAAGGAAGAAATCAAGTTATCCCTATTCGCAGACGACATGATCTTATATCTGAAGGACCCAAAAAACTCAGTACCCAAACTCCTACACCTAATAAACCAATTTGGCAAAGTAGCAGGATACAAAATCAATCCACAAAAGTCAGCAGCTTTTCTGTACACCAGCAATAGACAAACAGAAAAGGAAATTATGGAAACAATTCCATTTACAGTAGCCAAAAACAGAATAAAGTACCTAGGGATCAACTTAACCAAGGACGTGACGGACCTATTCAATGAAAACTACAAAAATCTAATAAGGGAAATCAAAGAAGACACAAGGAGATGGAAAGACCTCCCATGCTCATGGGTAGGCAGAATCAATATAGTGAAAATGGCCATATTGCCCAAATTGTTATACAAATTCAATGCAATACCTATCAAAATCCCAGCCACATTCTTCACTGAAATAGAGAAACCAATCCATAAATTCATATGGAACAGCAAAAAGCCTAGAATAGCCAAAGCAATTCTAGGCAAAAAAAATAGTGCAGGAGGTATCACCATACCAGACTTCAAGCTCTACTACAAGGCCATCATAACAAAAACAGCATGGTATTGGTATAAAAACAGATCGGAAGACCAGTGGATTAGAATTGAAGACCCAGAAATAAAACCGCACTCTTACAGCCAACTGATATTCGACAAAGGAGCTAAAGACATACAATGGAATAAACATAGCCTCTTCAACTACTGGTGCTAGGAGAACTGGGCAGCCATATGCAGAAAACTCAAAGTAGACCCAAGCCTATCACCATGCACCAAGATCAACTCAAAATGGATCAAGGACCTCAATATCAGACCTGAATCCTTGAAACTACTGAAGGACAGAGTAGGAAAGACACTAGAACTTATAGGCACAGGAAGGAACTTCCTGAATAGAGTCCCAGGGGCACAACAAATAGGGGAAAGACTCAACAAATGGGACTACTACAAATTAAAAAGTTTCTGCACAGCTAAGGTCATAGCCACCAAAATAGAAAGACAGCCAACGATATGGGAAAGGATATTTACCAGCACAGCAACAGACAAAGGCCTGATATCTGTCATCTACAGAGAACTCAAAAAACTAAGCCCCTACTAGCCCAATAAACCTATTAGGAAATGGGCAAAAGAGCTAAAGAGAGACTTCACAAGAGAAGATATAAAAATGGCAAAGAAACACATGAGGAAATGCTCAACATCCTTGCTAGTAAAGGAAATGCAAATAAAAACAACCCTGAGATACCACCTCACCCCAGTTAGAATGGCCTATACTCTGAACTCAGGAAACAACAAATGCTGGAGGGGCTGTGGGAAAGAGGAACCCTTCTCCATTGTTGGTGGGAGTGCAAATTAGTACAACCACTTTGGAGAACAGTATGGAGGTTTCTCAAAAAGCTCAATATAGACCTACCCTATGACCCAGCCATACCACTCCTAGGCATCTATCCTAAACAGCAAAACCCAAGATATCAAAAAGACATTTGTACTTCGATGTTTATCGCGGCACAATTCACAATAGCCAAAATATGGAAACAACCCAGATGCCCCTCCACAGACGAATGGATCCAAAAAATATGGTACTTATACACAATGGAATACTACATAGCGATTAGGAATGGTGAAATATTGTTATTCGCAGGGAAATGGTCAGAACTCGAACAAATAATGTTGAGTGAGACAAGCCTAGAACACAGAAAACAAAGGGGCATGATCTCCCTGATATATGACTGTTAACAAAGGGAGACGGAGAGACAGTAGAGACCAAGTCTGTGAACACTGTATATGTGCTTGATACATTGTATATTGCATATGTATCTACCTGACCTAGACAAGGGATGGAAAAACAGGTTGTAAGATATCACAAGAAATGTACACACTGCCCTACTATGTAACTGCACCCTCTTTGCACAACACCTTGTAAAAAAATTTATGTTCAATTAATAATAAAAATAAAAAAATAAAAAAAATAAAAACCACAAGTGGGGGAATGGGGATATAGCACAGTAGTAGCTTCCTAGTATATATAAGGACCTGAGTTTAAATTCCCAGCACTGGGGGAAAAAAAGAACAAAAAGCAACATGCAGTACATTACCACATACCAATAGGATTACTTCTCAAAATACATTCAATAGGTAACTTCTTCTGAGAAAAGCAGTTAGTGGTTGGAGTGGTGTGGGGTTTTCATTTTCTCTATACCTTTAGGGTAATTTATCTGCCTCTCTACCTCCAATAATGCAGATTGAACTCAGGGCCTTGCCTTTGCTAGGTAAGCATCCTGCCATTTGAGTCACAACTCCTGTCCTGGGCAATATTTTTTTTAACACAAAAGGCACATATTTTGGATAATGGACAGTTGTTTTTCTTAAAATATCAACAATGAACAAAACACGTAATTCAGAATAGAATGTAATTATTACCTGTTTTCCCTAATGTAAGAGTGTAACCATCTAGAAAGAAGAGGTAGAGAGAAGTGTAGGGATGCTAATAAACTAACACTTCAGTTTTCAAAAATAATCACTCACAAATGGAAGCATGGCTAAAGTGGTAGAGCACCAGTCTTAGGTGAAAAAGCCAAATAAGGATGTGAGACCATAAATTCAAGCCCCAGTACCATCACTCTCTCTCTCCCTCTCCCCCTGCTCCACACTTGGATCTACATCTCAGCAGCTTTGACATCTATATTAGACACCCTGGAAGGATACTCTACAAAACAAAATCCACATGCTGTTTTTTTCACTTTATCCAGGCCCATAATGATCTTCTTTATGTCACCACTTTTGCTGAAGAGCTCATAAATTTGTTCTTCAGTTGTATAAAAGGAAAGATTTCCAACGTACAAAGTACAGCTTTTCTTCAGTAGTTTTTCTTGTTCTTCATTGTCCCCCTAAAATTCAGAGACAAGCATTACTACTTAAAACAAACAAACAAAAAACCTCAGCTTAAGCTTGGTATCTCATGCCTATAATCCTAGTTACTCAGGAAGGTGAGATCTGAGGATCATAGTTAAAAGCTAGGCTGGTCAGACATCTCTAAAACACCAGAGCCAGAAACATGGCTCAAGCAGAAAACTGCTAGCCATGATTTTTTTTTTTTTTGGTAAGTCCTGGGGCTTGAATTCAGGACCTGGCCACTGTCCCTGAGCTGATTTTGCTCAAGGCTAGCACTCTACCACTTGAGCCACAGCACCACTTCCAGCTTTTTCTACATATGTAGTACAGAGGAATCGAACCCAGGGCTTCATATATGGGAGGCAAGCACTCTATCACTAAGCCGCAGTCCCAGCCCTGATTTAATTGTTTTAGAAGTGATATACAGCGGTTACCTTTATATTTATCAAGTGATAAGTACTTTCTTTCCTTTTGCTTAGTATCAGCAGTTCCCTGACTCTCTCATTCCCTCCCTCCCATCTCGGCCCATTAATTGATTAGTTCACTTTCATCAATGTCCAGTGCAGCTGATGGGCCCCTGTGCTGTACTTTTTCACCTGCTTTCCACTGATACTGTGCCTTCCTCCCATCTTCCCTCAGATGTGTGCGTGTATACAGCATATATCACATAAGGAATACAGAGCTATCTAAAAACAATAAGAAATTAAGAAGAGGCCTTTGTCTTTGGGGTTCTTTTCAGTATGCATATTATTTTATATACATATGAAGATGTGCTTGGTATTACAATTTGGTGCTTTTCTCTTTTGGTCTCATTGTGTATAGGTATCTTGAGTCCTGTTTGCTTTGTCAGATCTTGTTGCATTTTAAACCTAACATCCACATATTAGGGAGAACATGTGCCATTTCTCTCTCCGATCTTGGCTTACCTCGCTCAACATGATTTGTTCTAGTTCCATCCATTTCCCTGTGAATGCCATTATTTTATCTTTTCTAACAACTGTGTAAAAGTCCATTGTATACTGGTCCCACATTTTTGGATCCATTCATCTGTAGTGGAGCATCTGGGTTGTTTCTATATCTTGGCTATTGTGAACAGTGCAGCAGTGAACACGGGGGTGCAGGTGTCCTTGCCATATCCTGGTTCTTGTTGCTCAGGGTAAATGCCTAGGGGTGTTATGGCTGGTTCGTAGGGTATGTCTATGTTTAGTTTTTTGAGGAACCTCCAGACTGCTTCCAGAGTACTCATATAAGTTTACATTCCCACTAGTAGTGCAGTAGGGTTCCTTTTTTCCACATCCCCACCAACATTTGTTGTTGTATTGGCCATTTTGACTGGGGTAAGGTGGTATCTCAGGGTCTCTTTTTGTTTGTTTTTTGGGTGTTTTGTTTTTGTTTTTGTTTTTTGCCAGTCCTGGGGCTTGAACTCAGGGCCTGAGCACTGTCCCTGGCTTCTTTTTTTTTTGCTCAAGGCTAGCACTCTACCACTTGAGCCACAGCGCCACTTCCAGCTTTTTCTATATATGTGGTGCTGAGGAATCAAACCCACGGCTTCATGTATACAAGGTGAGCACTTTACCACTAGGCCATATTCCCAGCCCCTCAGGGTCATTTTTATTTGTTGGTTTTTTTTGCCAGTCCTGGGGCTTGGACTCAGAGCCTCAGCACTGTCCCTGGCTTCCTTCTGCTCAAGGCTAGCACTCTACCACTAGAGCCACAGCACCCCTTCCGGCCTTTTCTGTTTATGTGGTGCTGAGGGATCAAACCCAGGGCTTCAAGCATGCTAGGCAAGCACTCTACCACTAAGCCACATTCTCAGCCCTCGTTTTTATTGGCTAGCCATGACTTTTTTTTTTGGCCAGTCCTGGGCCTTGGGCTCCGGGCCTGAGCACTGTCCCTGGCTTCTATTTGCTCAAGGCTAGCACTCTGCCACTGAGCCACAGTGCCACTTCTGGCCATTTTCTATATATGTGGTGCTGGGGAATTGAGCCCAGGGCTTCATGTATATGAGGCAAGCACTCTTGCCACTAGGCCATATCCCCAGCCCTAGCCATGACTTTTTTTAAAAAAGACAAACGAGATCAAGATCCAGTATTAGCACCAAAAAAAGGGGGGAGGAGGCTCTTGCTAAAATAATACTGATAAAATATGACAAGCATTAATTCTGATTTGGAAATCCAATTCTCTCATCATCCCAATCCACAAATCCCTTTTTAAAAAGGGAGTGTCCACATTCCATGAAGTGCTTACACACATGCAAACGTGTATGTGTATGCGTGTGCACGCACATGTTCCAGTCCTGGCTCTTGAACCCAGGGTCTGAGCACTATTCCTGAGCTTTTGTGTTCAAGTCTACTGCTTTGAGCCACAGCACCATTTCCAGCTTTTTGGTATTTAATTGGAGATATGAGTGAGTGTTACGGATTTTCCTGCCTGGGTTAGCTTTGAATTATGATCCTCAGACTTCAGCCTCCTAAGTAGCTAGGATTACAGGTGTGAGCCACAAATTCCCAGCCAATCCTTCTTTTGTAAATTAATTTACATTAGTTATACAAAGGGGGTTTTACTGTTACATTTCCACATGTTTATATGATCCTTCTCTAATTGCAAGTTTCAATTCCAAACCCTGACCTAATATCTTAAAAATGCTTTTTTTAATCCTCAGAAGGAAAAAAAAAATCTTCAGAGATAGCATTTCCCTTGTAATAACTCCAATAGAGATCTTGTCAGTCCAACAATGACTTGGATGATCTGCACACTCACATTATTTTTCTCTGTATGTAGGAGAAAGTTTAGTAATTACTAAGAACAAAAGCTCTGACAAATTGAGGGTATGGGTCAAGTTTGCTAGGCAAGCAAAGCCCTGAATTTAATCCCCAGTCAGTAGTGGGCCAGTGGCTCAAGCCTATAATGGTAGTTACTCAGGAGGCTGAGATCTAAGAATCACAGTTTGAAACCAGCCTGGGCAGTAAACGCTGAGACTCATCTCCAATTAATCATCAAAAAGCCAGATGTCAGTCAGGTGCTGGTGGCTCATGCCTGTAATCCTAGCTACTGAGACTCAGATCTGAGGATTGAGGTTCAAAGCCAGCCCAGGCAGGAAAGTCCATAAAACTCTTAACTCCAATTAACCACCAGAAAACTAGAAGTGGAGCTGTGGTTCAGGTGGTATAGTGCTAGCCTTGAGAACAAAGCTGAGGGACAGCACCCAGGCCCTGAGTTCAAGCCCCAGGATGAGCACATACACTCACAAAACTTTCTCTCTCTCTCTCCCACCCCCTCCCCCCACTGTAGGCTGCCACTCTACCACTTGAGCCACAGCTCCACTTCCAGCTTTTTGGTGATTAATTGGAGATAGGAGTCTCATGGACTTTCCAGCCTGGGCTAGCTTGGAACCTTGAGCCTCAGATCTCAATATCCTGAGTAGCTAGGATTACAGGCGTGAGCCACCTCACTCGGCCAGTTTTTGTTTTTGAGATGGGAAGTCTTAGCCGGTGCTGGTGGCTCACACCTATAATCCTAGCTACTCAAGAGGCTGAGATCTGAGGGTTGTGGGTCAAAGTCAATCTGGGCAGAAAAGTCTCCTTGAGACTCATCTCCAATTAGCCACTCAAAAACTAGAAAACCACTCAAAAAATCACGCTATGGCTCAAAGTGGTGGAGCACTAGCCTTGGCCAAAAGAGCTCAGGGACAGCACCGAGGCCCTGAGTTCAAGCCCCTCAACCGGGGGTGGGGGGGTGGGAAGAGACAGGTCTTTTGTGTTGCCCAGGCTAACCTTAAACTTGTGATCTTTTTGCTTCAGCTTCCCAAGTAACTGGCCTATGGGATTATACTACCATGTCTGGCTAGCAGTTTCACTTTTCAGTACCAATCTGTTAAAATTAGGGGCAAGAAGTATCTTTTTCTACTTTTCTTCAATGTGTAAGTACTGTCAAACAGCCTATGACTTAAGACAACTGTGACTTATGTACTTTACTTAAGGGATGATATTAATATGGATTTCATTAAGTATACCAGTAATTCCACAAGACAATAGCTCTTACTATCTAAAGAAAGCTATTGGCTTTAGAGATGAATCCACATTTTTAATCTTGTAATGTGTTTAAATTTAAGATGGCTATGTGGTCTAAAGAGATTAAGAACTTTAAAAATGGAAGCACTGAAAATTATGCTTGGTACATAGTAAGCACTTAAAAACAGTGGAGTTTTGAGCTGGGAATATGGCTTAGTGGTAGAGTGCTTACCTAGCAAGCATGAAGCCCTGGGTTTGATTCCTCAACACCACATAAACAGAAAAGGCCAGAAGTGGGGCTGTGGCTCAAGTGGTAGAGTGCTAGTCTGAGCAAAAAGCAGCTCAGGGACAGTGGTCAGGCCTTGAGTTCAAGCCCCAGGACTAGCAAAAAACAAAACAAAACAAAAAAGAATCTATGGCGTTCACCAGGCACTGGTGGCTCATGCCTGTAATCTTAACTATTCAGGAGGCAGAGATCTGAGAACTACCAGCACAGGCAGGAAACTCCAGTTGACCTTGTGTGTGCTATAACCTTGAGCAAAATAGCTCAGTGCCCAGGCCCTGAGTTCAAGTCCAGGACTGGCACAACACAACAACTAAAAACAAAAAACAACAACCTGTGGAGTTGAAGTGCCAGACTTTGAAGTCAGGCCCCATTTTACCACGTGAACCCCACTTTACCACGCGAACCTGAGATAAGCAGGCCCTGTGAGCAAACCCAGGACAAGCCCATTAGGGCCCAGTCGGTCTAGAACTCTAACCGCTAGGAATGCTTAACTCTGACCACCCCTAGAATGCCTCGAACCCTGAGCCAATCAGATTTGTACCTGTGTCCTAATCTTGCTTGCTTGAACACCTGATTGTTGTAACTTTGTTCTTTGCCTTTATAAACCCTGTGTAATCACAGCTCGTGGCTCCCTCCTAACCTCCGCTGTGTCGGTGGGTAGGACGAGGCCTGAGTTGCAGCTCGCTTAAATAAAGCCTTGCCTTGCTTTTGCATTCCGGAATGTCTGAGTCTCGGTGGTCTTCTTGGTGGTGGTTTCGCGACTTGGCACAACAGAGTGGATTTAAAAGCCTCTTCAATTTGGCCTCGAAAGTAAATCTCCTTTTCCCTCCTCCTAACACGTTTTCCAAGTCCCCAGGTCTACCTTCTCCTATGTTCACTCACTTTCCAAGCCACAAGGGATCTCCCTTTTCTGAATCCTCACTAGTTGCCCCACACTCCATTTATCCTTTATGCTGTGAGTTTTGCTTGTTTCCATTTACCTGCCATCAATCAAGGATTGAGTTCTTTAGAGTACAAAACTTTCCCATTAAGTCTTAGAAGACTTCTATTTGCTTTTACGTACATACATAATCTATTCATGTAATAGCCAGAAGTAGAATTAGAACAGGGCAGTGCTCCATCACTTGATCCAGCCCCTAGCCATGGGAAGTCTTCAGAATAGCACTTAAGTATACTAACTTGGATTGATTGCTGCTTCTCCTCTTCCACCCCTGCCCTTAATGATACAAAACAACAACAACAAAAAACCCTCACCTGTAGTCATTTTCCACAAAACACACTATGGCATAAACTATACGTAAATTTGTCTGGTCTGGAGATATTTGATTCTCAGCACTCCAAATAATTAATGTCCCTCTTCTGATCTCGGCACTGGACACACTCAGAGTGCCTAGCAGGGCTTGTCTCCTCCCTAAGAGTCAGAACTCAAACTTGGGAGCCTCCTGCCCGCGAGTAGGATTTATAGCACCATCCTACAGGAGAAAGACGGGGCTTCCAGTGCCTGGGTCACCTCCACATACCCTGGGGAGTGATCTCCTTCTCACCGCACACTTTTGCCCGTGAAGACAGAGCCACCACTCTTCCCATGGCTCCAGCCTTCTGCACTGGTCTAGGTACTGGCAGTGGAAGCCAGAGAATGAACAAGCCAGTCCCCAACTCCTTATGAGAGAAAGTGCCTTATCCAAACAGTCTTCCGCATCCAGCTGCGGCCTCCCCGTGGGCACCGGGACCCACAACGCGCTTCCCGACGCCAGCAGAGCGGGGACGACACAATGAGATAAGTGTACACCATTTCTCAGAGCTCTGACTCAGGGCTGGCCCCGCTCGCGGCCCGCTGTCCTCACCCGGAAGTGCTGGTCGCGGTACTGGCTGAGCTCCACGTAGGAGTCACTGCTCAGCGCCTTCAGGAGGCCGCCAGACATAGCGCCGAGAGGCGGAGAAGAACGCCACGGCTCGGGAAACACGCTGGCCGCCGAGGCGGAAGCGGAAACCTAGGGCTCAGGCGGTGAGAGGTGGGAGATCTCGCGTCCAATCAGGGCGTGCCCGTGACGTCATCTTGCCGCGCGGACGCAGATGTGTCCGTCGTCCCACGCGGGTCGGAAGGCGGGGCGCTGAGTGTCCCGGGTTCCGGTGCTCCGTGGTGAGGGAGGATGGTTCTCCGGCAGCTGCTGGCAGCTCTGCTGCACAACCCGCAGCTGGTGGAGCGGCTGTCCGAGTCGCGGCCTATCCGGCGCGCGGCGCAGCTCACAGCTTTCGCCCTGATCCACGCGCAGCTGCGGGGCCAGGATGCGGCCCGCCGCATTCGCGCTCTCGCGGCTGGTCCTGTGGGCTTCCTGGGCCGCCGCGCCGTACGCTTCCGCGACACCTTCTCCCAGGAACTGCGCCACGGCCTCCGGGACCGTCCCCGACCGCCACCGGGTCGCCAGAAGGGCCCGGGCACACGCTCTTAAGCTCTGTGGCTGGGCCTGGCCGAGGTCACCGACTTTCCCTTCTCTGCTTCACCCTGACCTTGGCGTGAAGGAGTTCTCTAGGACACCGCGCATGCATTCGGATTCTGAGGTCCTCGGTCTTCAGACGTCTCGCCAAGAACTCTGGCCAAACCCATATCCACGTTGAGGCCCTGAGATTGGAGAAAGATCCCTAAGCCTGGCAGGTATAGACTGGACCCGGGCACTGCCCGTACGACAGCCATGGACCCACAGCCACCCAGCCAGCCTGCCTGCCTTCTACAAACGGGACTACACTGGTGCAGCATGTTGCTGCCTCCAGGGAAGATAAGATAGTGGGTGGAAAGACAAACCTGCAGCTGCCGAGCTCTCTCATTAAACGTGTCAGCTTACTCCTAAGTAGCGTGGTACTTCTCAATCAAGATGGACTGGGAACACCGGGGGCTGTGGATTTATGTTAATATTTATCAGCCTGGGTGCTGGGAATGTGGCTTAGTGCTATAGGGCTTGCATGCATGAAGACCTGGGTTCGATTCCTCAGTACCACATAAACAAAAAGCCGAAGTGGCCCTGTGGCTCAAGGGGTAGAGTACTAGCTTTGAGCAAAAGAAGCTCAGGGACAGTGCACAGGCTCCCGAGTTCAAGCCCCAGGGCCGGCAAATGCATATAATCAACATGTTGGCTGTCTATTCTGCCCTGGCGTTTGCTAATTACATTCCGTGTGGCTTGTATAGCTTCTTACAACCACAGACTTGGGAGAAAATTGCCACTTCTCAAGTTGCCCAAAGCTTTGCAAGAGTAGCGAAGGCACACATTTTAGCACCATCCTATAGGAGATCCCATGTCTTTAATTACAGTCCAGGGCCCATGTCTTTAATTGCAGTCCTCGGCAGCATTTACCCTGCTCCTTGGGAGCTGCCCTTTCCATCACCACTGGGCAGTAAAATTATTACTACCCACCATGAAACAAGCTAGCAGAATTTCCATTCCCCAGTTTTGAAGCTCTAGATGCAAACTATGGTCATTTTCCCATGATTAAGAAATTCATTGTATATGTAATGACCTGCCATTTTAGCTCCTCTAGGTGGGTTAGTCATGACATATAACTGTCTTATTGGTATTTTTTTGTTTCCAATTCTGAGGTCTAAATTCAGTGCATTGCATTTGCTAGGCAAGTGCTCTTCCACTGGGCTAAATCCCCAACCCCTAAATATGAAATCTAGAAAACTTGGGCTCCTTACCAGCTACTGAGCATTGTGTGGTCTTAGTTCCCAGAGAGTCAGGTTGACAGAGTCTAAGACAAGCAGTGTGTGTGTGGTCAGAGGGGAAACATTGGCTTCTTACTCTGGGAGAATAATGTGTGTGGGGGGGTGGGGAGGGTGAGTCCAGAGAATAGTGTGTGTTAGGGGATTGAGCCCAGAGTCTTGGGCATGCTAAACAAGCACTATCCCAGGCCCTGGGAGAGTAATTTTTTTTTTTTTTTTTTTGGCCAGTCCTGGCCTTGGACTCAGGGCCTGAGCACTGTCCCGGGCTTCTTTTTGCTCAAGGCTAGCACTCTGCCCCTTGAGCCACAGGCCACTTCTGGCCATTTTGTATATATGTGGTGCTGGGGAATCGAACCCAGGGCTTCATGTATATGAGGCAAGCACTCTTTGCCACTAGGCCATATCCCCAGCCCTGGGAGAGTAATTTTTAAAGACAAGGAACAGAAAAGGCTGGAGGGTTTCCTACCAATTTTCCAAAATGATTTGTTTGGGGACTAATCAAATAACTGTGATAGCAGGCACCAAAATGCCCTTAAATAACACAGCTCTCACTTTACATGGTTTAAGAGCTTGTGAGAGACATGCTCTTCGAGCTTGAAGACATGCAGTAACTCCAGGAATGGCAGTATTTGTGGTGGATACCTCGGCGTTCCTATGATCTGTTGTGTAGACCAAGCAATGGGGTGGGGCTTTCTCAGGATCACAGGTAGTATGTGGCAGGGACTAGATCTTGGATCTTCTGAATGCAGCAACCTGTTTACTCCACCACAATGCCTCTCAAGTGTCTGCAAGGTCCATTGGCCTTGATTGTCCTGATAGCAAGCAGTAAGACATCATAGAAAGCTTAAGAGAGGTCATTTGGGAATGTCATTAGCAGTTCATTGTCTTTTACAACCAGGTGCTATTATACATTTGAAACATTACAGTGGCCAAAAGGAATAGAACAGGAACAGACGTGGGTCCCATGGGTTATATTGGAATTCTTTGGGAAGCTTGGCATTGGGACTGACTAGTTAGATCTTTGGTGTCGAGGGAAAGGAGCTCACTCAGAAAGCAAAACCATCAATGGCTGTGCCCAGAGAGGAGACAGTGGGAATCCTGAAGGAGAACCAGGGCCCTGTTGCAGTGTTCCAGCCCAGATGCCTGTGAAGGTGAAGTGACTCTTCCTATGGCTGGATCTTGGGCTGCAGCTGCTCTGTCATGTTTTCAGATGTCTTCTCCAGTTCCATGATGTGAAGACTAAGGTAGTCCCTCCAAGCCCCACTCAGCAGGGAGGATAGGGCTGGTGGGTCCTCCAGGGTCAAGTGGGGAAACATGCGTGTTTCATTCTTGAGGGGAAAGCTGCATTTCTCCACGGCATGCCTTGTGGTCCCAGGGGTCACCACGAAGAAGCGGCAGAGCCACGGCCCACCGGCTATCTGGCAGGAGGGTTGTTTGGTGAGGTTGTTCAGCATTTGACACAGGACCCAGTCCTCAGTCCCACCCATATCCACCACCTCCACAGGTGAATGGAGACCAGGAAGGTGGAGAAGGTGCTGAGGGGGCATGTAGGTGTGAGAGAAGAGGAGTGTGTAGTGGGTAGGCACGCTTGAGAGCCTAGGTGTGTGGACCACCTGCTCCAAGTACTTTAGGCCTGGTACCAGGCCCCCCTGATGCAGGCAGCCAAAGAAGAGGGCACCCAGGGCATTGGAGAGGACCAGGGTACCCTTCCAGGGCACAGGTCGGATTCGTGGACTACAGAGCAGGACTAGGGGCACGATGAGGGGGATCAGGAACCGCGCCTCCTGGTGGCTAAAGGCAGACAGCAGGGCCAGTGGCATGAAGTAGAGGAGAAGAAGATAAGACCTGGGGCTCCACAGCCAACCCTGGGCACCTGGCATCCTCTGGAGGCCCATTTGTGCAAAGGCCCGGAGGCCTACTTGCAGCTCTTGCCATGCAGCCTGCAGTGCCTCAGCATGCAGCACACCAAAAAGCAGAAAGCCATTGACTGCCAGGTGAGTGAGCCGCACGTGGGTGCCATGCTTTGCAAGGTTTTGAGGGTCCAGGTTGTAGTGCAAGAAGTTGACAGGTGTAAGGACAAGGCTACTAGATCTAGAGAGGCTAGAGAAGTACCAGCTGTCTGAGACCACAAACACCACTGCAGTGAGGGCCACCCCAGGGAGCAGTGCCAGTGCCTCTCGGGTCAGTGCCTTGAAGCCAGGGACCATGGTTCCACGAACACCCCAGAGGACGAGGGGGACCAGAGCAAAGGCCAGAAAGGTGGGCCGGTTGAAGAAGCCAGCAGCTACAATGGCCCCAAGAAGCCAGCTGTGCCACCGTGGCCCTGGGGCATGTTTGTCGGGCCTGGGACTCCATGACACATGAGGGGACACCAGGACCAGCAGCCATGTGAAGAGCAGTCCTTCGATGGCATTGGAGAAGGTCCTTGTGTAAAAAACCAGGGTGACATAGGAGCCAGACAGCAGGGCCAGGGCGTTCCAGCGATCTGCCCCCCACAGAGGGGCTAGATGGTACACAGCTCCATCCAGGGCAAAGGAGAGGGCAGTGAGGAGGAGCCGGGGCCCCACCAGCAGCACATAGCCACTCACTGGGCCAGGCCATGGCCCCAGGTTTTCCCAGAGTCTGAGCAACCAGAAGGCAGAGCCTGAGGTCAGCAGTGGGAAGACCACTGTGCGGCAGGAGCTGCTGGGGTAAAACTCCCAGGGCCGTGTGGCCTGAACTCCCAGGATGTCCTCTGCAGAGAGAAAAAGGCAGAGGTGAGCCAGTTCCAAGCTCGGATGTGCACCCCCAGCTTGCCTGCCCGCTAGTAGACACTCCTGCACAACCCCGGAGACTGTACCAGGTGGACTTTTCTCTCTTGATGAAGTGTGTTTTACGGGAGAAACCGACAAACAGATGCTCAGGTGGGCTTGACCTGACTAAGCCAGCTCGGTAAGAGCAGTTTGCTCCACCTGGATACAGAGGAGGCAATAGTCAAAGCTTCAGTGATTCTTTTAGCTTGCTAGAGGACAGAAGAGGCTGTTGGCAAGGAACGCAGATGGCTTCCAGGCACTGATGGTGAAAAAATACCTACTGCAGTTCCATGGTTGTGTGAACTGAATTCTGCCAATAACAAGAATGAGTTTGGAAGCCCATGGTTCCCCCAGCACTGCCAAACAAGAACTGAGCCCAGGCCTATACGTCCATTTCAACCTTATGATACCTTGAGCAGAATGCCCACGCCAGAACAGGAACCAGATTGCAAAACTAACAAATGGGTCAAGTTGTAAACTGCTAGGTGTGTGATGGGTTTTGTACAGGAAGGAAACTCAAGGTAGGCGAGGCCTCACCTTGTGAAGAGGGCAGTAGGAACCACACCTGGGAAATGCGGTGACAGTGTATTCTGGGAAAGGGATGGGGAGGAATAGAAGAAGGCTGTATTCCTCTTCTCTGATCTCAGAGTCAAACACCAGTCTTTGTGATGGAGTTTGGCTCTGTCTCAGGAGAGAGGGGTGTGAGAGTGATGACCAGAAATGAGTAGACTTTGTATTCAAGCCAGGTGTGATGTTATGTACCTATAATCCCAGCACTTAGGAGGCTGAGGCAGGAGAACCACAAATTCGAGGCTAGCCTGAAATACATAGAAAGACTCTCAAAAAATACACAAAGCTGCCAAAACTTATGGCTGTGTGCATAGATCAAGTGCAACAGCAATGAGTTTGAACCTAATATTGCCAATACCTATTATTATTTTTATTTTATTTTATTGCTGGTCCTGGGGATTGAACTCTGGGCCCGAGCTTCTTTTTGCTCAAGGCTAGAGCGCTGCCACTTGAGCCATAGCACCACTTCCAGCTTTTTCTGAGTAGTTTATCCGACTTTCCTGCCTGGATTGGCTTTGAACCATGATCCTCACATCTCAGCCTCCTGAGTACCTAGGATTACAGGTGTGAGCCACTGGTGCCTGTCTTATTACAGTTATTATTATAAAAGAAAGTGTCCAAGCAGTAGAAAGTCTTAAAAAAAATAACTTGTTGCAGCTGGATGCCAGTGGCTCACACCTGTATTCCTAGCTACTTAGGAGGCTGAGATGAGGAGGGTCTAATTGGAAGTCAAGCCTGGGCAAAAAAGTCCTCAAGATTCCATCTCCAAAATAACCAGCAAAAAGCTGGGATTTTCCTAACATTGCCAGCAGGATCAGGAATATGCACAGGGGAGGAAAGTAGCTTGGCCAACTTAAGGCACTTTTCTGAGTATCTTGGCTGTCAAGTTGAGGCAGGAGAGATAGGTGAGGAGACAGGGAAATTATATTGTTTTTAATAAATATAAAAAGGCCTAGACACAGAATTAGTGTCAATTAAACTTCAAGTTACAAGGGCTGGGAGACCTAAAAGGGGCTAGCTATCTTAAACTGCCTTCTAAACCTGGCAACTCTGTAAATGGGTAGTAAGATTAGATCCATATTTGAGAAAAGGAAGCCCTAAAAAGCTCACCTACTGTCACTAGTTTGGGTAGCTCCAGAGATATCTCCATATTTGTGTGTGTATGTGAGTCTGTGACCTTGTGCCTGAGCTTTTTGCTCAAGGTTAGTGCTCTGCTATTTGAGCCATAGCTCTACTTCTTGCTTTTTTGGTCATTAATTTGATATAAGAATCTCATGCTTAGGCTGGCTTTGAACCCCCATCCTCAGATCTCAGCTTCTTGTGCAGCTAGGATTACAGTTATGAACATCTCCACATTTAAGACTGAGTAACACTCATCTTTGCTACCTAGGGTTGGGGGCTGCTAGACAACATGACCACATACATTACCCCAGCTCAGATAGAGTAAAGGTAGTAGGTAACATCTGCCATTTGGAGTCTTTAACTTCCAATTCCTGCTTAAAGAGCAGGGACTGTTTCTCTCTTTCTCCCTACTTTAACCTTGTTATGCTAAAAGAAATCCTTGCTAAAACTTAAAAACAAATCCACTGTTGAACACTGGCACAGCTAGCTGGAGGTCTCCCAAATATCATTTCCCCTTTCTTTCTTCGTTTCATTAGCCAGGCACTTGGGTCAGATGTAAAGGTTATTCCCAGCTTCCCTTGTGGCTAGGTGAGGTCACGTGGTACATTTTGTCTAGTGGGGTATAAATGAGCAAAAGATATATGACTCACAAAATATGACCTTAAAGGGAGTAGGCACTCCTTCCAGGGAACCTACAGGAGAAAAGTGTTACTGCCTCAGATCACATCCTGTGTAAGCATCCTGGCCCCTGGGAAAGCCTGACTCAAATCATTCCACCGAGAACTTGTCAAGGAGCTTGGCTGACATTAGGCACAGAAACCTGAAATGAGATAGGCCTCTCTAATGGGAGGGAAAACTGCTGGGCAACTGCTATTGTTATAAACCACCACTACTGTTACTGTAACTACCTGCTTGTAAAACTGCTTAAAGGTTAATCTGAACATAACATGAATTCTGAAGACTCTTGAAAGAAGGTGACCTCAGAGTATGATCCTGTTCTGCTCCTGTATCCCTCTCCCCATCCTAAACTGTAACCAAAAGGAAGAGAGCCCGACAAGCCCACCTGCCTATTGGAAGATTTTTCCAGAAGTTTGGGCTGAAAAGGGGGCCCCTAGCCTGGCCCACAACCATGCCCCTCCAGTGGTAGATCTCAAACCTGGTACCCACCCTGTCAGGCAGGGGCAATACGTGATACCCCGGGAGGCACGACTAGGTGTTCATCTTCAGAGGCTCAAAGATACAGGTACAGTGGTTGAATGCCAGTTGCCACAGAACTCCACTCCTGCCAGTCAGGAAAGCAGGAGGAAATGACCACCAATATGTGTAAGACCTGTAAGCAATCAGCAGTGCTGCTGTTGTGTTGCACCCAGTGGTCCCCATCACTATACTCTCCTGATCCTCCTGTTTCCACAAGCAACCTAGTTTACCTGTGTAGAACTGAAAGATGCTTTCTTCTGCATCTGCATGACTCCAGGCAGTCAGCCCCCATTTGCCTTCAAATGGGAAGATCCCAGCCCTGGCAGAAAAACCCAGATGACCTGGACCAGGGTGCCACAGGGCTTTGAAAACTGACACACAGCGGTGAGGGAAGGGGTGACCATGTCCAAAAAGAAATATATTCTTCACTTATGTAACTGCAACCCTTCTGTACATCATCTTTATAGTAACAAAAATAAATAAAAACCACCCACAATATGCAGGGAAGCCCTAGCAACAGATGTGTCCATCTTCCCAGAACTCACACTGCTCCAGTATGTAGATGACCTGCTCCTGGCAAGCCCCGCCTGACATAATGTGGCCGTTTGACCTCTTCCATGAAAAGAACTACACAGCCCCAGGTGACCTTACCCAGATGCTGTGCCCATAGCAACAGCGCGTGGACTGTCAAAGTCCCCGCACCTAATGGCATCAGGGTGGCTGCCATGACTTAGTGGCCACAGTGGTCCTGATCAGGGAGGCTGACAGCTCTCCCTGGGACAAGAGATCAATGTTACATTGCCACAGATGTTCCCCTCCCAAACCCAGAACTTGAACTCTTTACAGATGGAAGTAGCTTTGTCCGAGTGGGACAGGACAACAAAAAGCTGCATTTGCTTTCACCACCATAAGTGACATCACATAGGCAGGGGCTTGTTCCGGGGGTAGTCTGCATGACAAGCTGAATTCTGGGCTTGAATTCAGGCGTTACAACATGCAGGAGGAACGCGGGCAAACATCTGCAAGGACTCCAAGTACGCTTTCTCTACATATACACAGGGCCATCTGCAAGGAAAGAGAAGTGCTTACAGCAGGGGGAAGAGAAATTAAAAACAAAGGAGAAATCTTCCAATGGCTAGAAGTGAGGGTTGTGCCCTGTAGGGGGCATCAAAGGGGCATGGATCATGTCAGCAGGGCAGGTGGCAAGAGAGGCAGCGGAAAAGCTGAGCTCACCTGGAGAGCTAGAACAAACTGCAAAATGTGCATCGGCCCCAGAATTGCCTCCTGTCCCCACTTACATCAAGGAGGAGGCGTAAGGGGCAGGAGATGAAAGGGGGATGAAGGAAGAAGAGGGCTAGTGGCAGCTGCCTGACCAGAGACTCATAGTCCCCAGTGTCACAGCTGTTCCTCTAATAAAAATAGTATTCTGGCCATGTGCTGGTGGCTCACACCTGTAATCCTAGCTACTCAGGAGTCTGAAGATAGAGGTTGAAAGCTAGCCTGGGCAGGAAAGTCCATAAGACTCTTATCTCCAATTAACCACCCGAAAACCAAAAGTGGTGCTGTAATTCAAGTGGTAGAGCATTAGTCTTGAGCAAAAAGAGCTCAGGGACAGTGCCAAGGCTCTGAGTTCAAGCCCCATGACTGACAGAAAAAAAAAGTAACAATATCATGAGCTGGGGAAAACAGCTATGAAAAACATGCTAAGTAGATACTATTTCATCTCAAAACTGCCTACACTATATGCCCAAATAAGTGCTACGTATACCACAAGTACACAAAATAATGCACACCAGGGACCCAGGCCAAGCCCAAGTATACAAGCAATGGGCACCACAGCCTTTGAAAACCCAGTCAAACCCTGTCAGGGATATCAATACCTTTCAGTCCTAGTCTGCACCTACTTGGGATGGGGCAAAGCATGTCCAGCCCACAGTAAGAAGGCACGAGGGGACTGGGGATATAGCCTAGTGGCAAGAGTGCCTGCCTCGGATACACGAGGCCCTAGGTTCGATTCCCCAGCACCACATATACAGAAAACGGCCAGAAGCGGCGCTGTGGCTCAAGTGGCAGAGTGCTAGCCTTGAGAGGGAAGAAGCCAGGGACAGTGCTCAGGCCCTGAGTCCAAGGCCCACGACTGGCAAAAAAAAAAAGAAGGCACGAGAAGGGGTGAAGGCCCTACTGAGAGAAGTTCTCCCCAGGTATGGACTTCCTCTTTACAAGTCCTCTTTGGGCTTTGTGGCCAAACCACCCAGGGCATCACCAAAGTACCAGCAATAAAATGGAAGCTACATGCAACCTATGGGCCCTGGAGCTCAGGGAAAGTTGAGCACATGAATCAGATCCTCAAAATGACTCTTAGCCAAACTGTGCCAGGAAATCCAGTCCCCTTGGGTACAGATGCTTCCTTTCATTTTATTTTGGGCATGCTGTACCCTAAGGCCCTCTGGGTACTCACCTTCTGAATTCTTTATGGTGCACCGCTTCCTTTAATAGGCAGGCTAAGGTATGTGTGGGCCGGTGGGCGCGGGGTGGGGGTGGGGGAACCTAAAACATATTGAGGACTTGGGAATGTCCAGGCATCTCCAGGCCTTGGGAATGACCCTACATTACATTTCCTGAGATGTCCTACAGAAGGTCCCTATTCTATGGGAAATTGATGTCACTCATCAGCCAGGTGACATGGTATGTATAAAAGATTGGAAAAAGGGGGCTGGGAATATGACCTAGTGGCAAGAGTACTTGCCTCATATTCATGAAGCCCTGGGTTTGATTCCCTAGCACCATATATATATATATATATATAAAATGGCCAGAAGTGGCGCTGTGGCTCACGTGGCAGAGTGCTAGCCTTGAGCAAAAAGAAGCCAGGGACAGTGTTCAGGCTTAGGACTCAAGACTCAAGGCTCAAGGTTTAGGACTGGCAAAAAACAAAAAACAAACAAAAAAGGTTTGGAAAAAGGAGCCACTCCAACTCACCTGGCTGGGACCTCAATATGGTAATATTGGATACCCCGATCACTGTTCAAGTTGCAGGTGTCATTCCCTAGATCCACCACTCCTGGGCAGACAGAGAAGGCAGTGGCCCCTGATGATCCTGACTGGTGGCAGACAGCTTGGGATCTGGCCAGCCATCTCAAACTGAAGCCCCAGAAGATGGCCTAGTAGTTTTCTGCAGGATCACCAGCCCTGCTCCCTGCACCCTGGAAGCAGGCTGGTCAACATAAAGCCGGAGCCTGAGGAATTGTCCATCAAGACTCCTATGACCCCTTCTTGCCCCTCACCTTGCTAATCTGTCCGGTGGCCCTATTTGCTGTAGGCTTAACCACTGTGGCATTGCAGGGATGGGACTGGAAGCAGAAAGTGCTGTGGGCCCTCTTGTAGTGAATTCCTGTTATAGCACTCAGATATTGGGCACGGGGCACCAAGATGCCTCTGGTGTATGACAGTCGGCACCCCAGGCCTCCTGGCATCTCTTGGCTCTGCGTCACTGTGGCTCCAGGTCTCCGTAATTGAGGGAAGCAAACAAATTCTAAACCAAACCAGATAGAGGACTGGAAAAAGCTCAGTAACCCTCCAATTTGATATTTACTCCTCCATAAAGCCAAACTTAAATTGCGGGAACCTATCCTGGCAACAATGGTACTCTAACCATGAAAACTAAATGTGCCCTAGAAGTCTTCCTGACTGCCTAGGCTGTGACCACCACGTGCCCTGTCGCTGGTGGGAATGTGTAGCGTGGGCAGCCACTGACACTTAGGATCGTTCAGGTCCCCAAAGACTATAATGACTCGTTGCAATGCCATCCAGCTCACTGTTAGCAACCTTTCTGACGCAGGCTGTTCACCGGAAGGATCTTAGGAATAAGGATCTATGCCAGAGGCATAGCCGTATACAAAAGTTGTTAACCCCATGGGTCAGGTTGATAGCTTGGCCCTCACTCATTCATGGAAAGCTTTACAACAGAGGCTCCAGGCTGGCACAGGCCCCATGGTCTTCCTCAATCCCATGGAATCCTATCCCTAAATGATGCCACCATGGGACTTTTAACCAAACCAACCCAGATCTGGTTCCAGACTGTTGGCTCCCTGCCTTCACCTGGGAGCCACTGGGTATGCAGGGCTTGGGGTAATATTGAACCTCACATACAACCTCAGAGGTGCCCTGGAGCCCAGTCCCCTTTCCCTTCCAAGTGTGGGGAATGCCTCTTGCAAGGCTAACTGCATCTCCTTGGGCTCAGGCTCAGCAAATTCCTCGGCGTACCTGATGGCACCCACTTTGCAATGGAATCTTCCATTGACTCTGTTTGACTAGGGTAGGGACATGTGCCATGGTAAAGCTTTTTCCAGCCTTCAGAGTGGTTCCAGGGGACAAAGTCCCAAACCTTCCGGGGTACACCCCTAAGTAAGAAGAGTGCCTGTCACAGTCCCACTTCTTGTAGGTATGGGAGCAGCCAGTGCAGCAGGGGCTACCCAAATCGAGCTGTCCCAAGTCCAATGTCAACAACCCTCAAAACAGATAGGTCAAGATCTCTCAAATGTAACCTCAGTCTGTAACCTCCAAGACCAAATAGACCCATTGGCAAGTGCAGTCCTCCCAAACAGGAAGAGCTTAGACTTGTTTGCCCCCAGAGTGCTGTTCTATGTCAGTAAGTCTGGAGGGGTAAGGGAGTCCATGGACCAAGGCTGAAAATGCATCCCAGCTCCAGAAACTTACCGTAGGGAAGAATCCTCATGGTGAGGGGCTTTCTAGACCTGGCTCCTACGGTTGTCTCCTTTTCTTGGACCCTTACTGGTCACTGGCCTTGCCTTCACCTTTGGTCCTTGTTTGCTAAACGTGGCTAAGTTTATTAGCTCAAGCCAAAAGGCTATCAAACTGAAGACGCTCTTGAGGTGGATAAATCTTACAGAAGACTAGTGCCCATTCCTGCTAGAAAAGGCATAAAAAGGAGAGGGGATGTCAAGAAGGCTGGCACAAAAGCCTGCAATGAGATAGGGCAGGACTTCCAGCACAGTCCAGAACACTGCTGGGAAATTGCCACTGTGGTAAACTACTACTGTCATCTTACTCACCTGCTTGTAAAACTTCGCTTAAAGGTTAACCTTCACACAACACACAATTTCTGAAGACTCCTGGAAGAATGTGACATCTAAGTGTGACCTGTAATCTCTTCAGACCCCCTGAATGGTGACCTGGCTCAGCCTATGCTCACTGCTCCACTCCTGTATCTGGCTCCCAACCTAAACTTAACTGTGGTTCCCACAGCAAACCCCTCCCCTAGTTTAAACTCACCTATCAGCAACCAGCCCAGCACTAGGAGTCCAGCCCTCTCTAGCCCCCAGTCATCCTATATGGACTTTGAAGTCTGGAGACTGGGGGCTCAGAGTTTGGAGTAGGAAGCCCTTTGGGCCTGCTGGCATAATAAACCAGAGTTACGCCTACTTCTCTGAGTGTTTCTCTTGGTTTCTCCATGGTCTGTTCATTTTTCTGTAACAAACTCCTACCAGTATTCATTCTGAGTGACCTGTTGGGTGGAGCAGGAAGACATCTAGGAGACTGGTGTTTTATTAGTATCATCCACAAGGCCTGTGGTCAGCACAGCAGGAAGGAGATACAAAGTTCCCATTTCCAATTTCTTATCCCAGTGGGGCTGCATGCTCATCCCTCCCCACTGAATAGCCAGCCAGCCAACCAGATCTCAACCTCACCCAGGAGCTTTACCTGCCATGACCTCAGGTGACTGGAAGAACTCATCTGGATGCACGTAGCCTGTCTGAGGGAGGAGGCACCATAGCACTCGCAGTAGGCTGAGGCTGCCCCAGAGTAACCTGGCTGCCATCTTCAGATCCAGTTGTTACACATCTGGCCCAGAGCCTGAAATGAGTTTGGTGCTGTTCTGGATCCACAATTTTGCATCTGTTGAGGGTAACATTTGATAGTTATTGTAATGTAAATTATATCTTAAACTGTCTGAACAAACTCAAAATGGATCTATATGGAAATGATGATAAGCTGTATGTGATGGTAAATGCCTATAATCCCATCACTCAGGAGGCTGAGACTGGAGAATCACAAGAATCAACCTGGGCTACACAGATGAACTTTGTCTTAAAAAATGATGATGATGATACACTTGACATTTGTATCTCATTACCTCTTTTCATAGCCTAAGGCAGTAGGTCTTATTATCCCCATTTTGTAGATGGAGAAAGAGACCTCTGTTGATTATTATTTTCTAATTGTATTTACTAAGGATCTATACATGGTCAAAAGAATTTTCTTGGCAGTACTAGGGTTTGAACTCAGAGGATCTTTTGTTTGCTAGTTAGTCATTCTTCCACTGAGCCACAGAACTAGGTCATTTTGCTTTACTTTTTTTTTTTTTGGATAGAGTCCAACCAATCTGCTTTGATCCTCCTATCAATCTCCCAAATAGCAAGACTGAAGGTGCATAACACCATGTTAAAACTCTGGTGGTTTTTCTTTATGTGGATGATAGGGCTGAACTCTTGTCTAAGTGTTGTCCCTTAGCTTTCTCGCTCAAGGTTGGTGGTGCTCCACCACTTGAACTACAGTTCCACTTCATATTTTCCCCCTATGTGTGAAGATACTGGGGCTGGAACTCAGTACTTTGTGCTCTTGTTTAGCTTTTTCAAACATGGATGATGCTCCTCCACTTGAGCCATGCCTCTTCTTCTGGCTTTTTGCTGGTTCATTGGAGATAAGGGTCTCACCAACTTTTCTGTCAGGGATGGCTTCAAATTGAGATGCTCAAATCTCAGCCTCCTGAGTAGCCAGGATTATAGGCATGAGCCTCTGCACCAAGCCTTTTTCTTTTTTTTTTTTTTTTTTTGCCAGTCCTGGGCCTTGGACTCAGGGCCTGAGCACTGTCCCTGGCTTCCTTTTGCTCAAGGCTAGCACACTGCCACTTGAGCCACAGTGCCAATTCTGGCCGTTTTCCATATATGTGGTACTGGGGAATTGAACCCGGGGCTTCATGTATATGAGGCAAGCTCTTTTGCCACTAGGCCATATTCCCAGCGCCCCCCCCCCCTTTTTTAATGACAGCTTGACTAGGTTGAGACAGCCAGGTAGCTGGTAAGACCTTATTTCTTGAAGTGTTGATGAAAATGTTTCAGGAAGGGATTAGCATATGGACAGGAGGATGAGCTGAGTACCTTTACTAAGTATGGGTTTGAATACCCAGTCACTTCAAGGTGGAGGGTGAATTTTCTCCCTCTTCTTCAGTGGGGACATTTAACTTTCTGCTCTGAAACATGAACATTCCTGTTCTTGAGCCTCTGGGACTTATACAAGCACTCCCACTTCTGCCTGGACCTCAATTCTCAAGCCTTTGAGCTAGGACTTGGAGTTACACTCCTCAGGTATTGCAGTATGAGATTCTGTTTCTCTAGACACGAGTCTCTACGGCTGTGTAAGCCAATTCTCAGTTAAAAAAAAACACCACAAAGCCAGCTGGGCACTGGTGGCTCACACCTGGAATCCTAGCTACTCAGAAGAGTGAGTATCCCTGTCTGAAGCCAGTCCTGACAAGAAAATCCGTGAGGCGCTTATCTCCAAGTAACTACAGAAAAGCCAGTAGTGGTGCTGTGGCTCCAGTGGTAGAGTGCTAGCTTTGAGCAAAAAAGCTCAGGAACAGTGCCTGGGCCCTGAGTTCCAGCCTTAGAACGCACACATGCCAGTTTTCTACTGATTCTGGTGTTCTGGAGAGCCCTGACTAACAGAATATCTAAATATGACATTTGTTAAACGTGACATTCCTAAATAGGACTAGGGTGTGCTACAAATCCAGGTCCCATAGCTTCACCCTGGCCTTCACTTCCTGTCCACAGACCCTTATGGCACTGTTTTTGGCACTTCTTTTGTTGTTGTTTTATGTTTTGCACTTCTGGAAACTTGGGAACCTCAATGTGTTATGCTTATTTCTCCACAAAAATTAATGACACTAGGCTGGGAATGTGGCTTAGTAGTAGAGCGCTTGCCTAGCATACATGAAGCCCTGGATTCAGTTCTTCAGTACCACATAAATAGAAAAAGCTCAGGGACAGTGCTGAGGTCCTGAGTTCAAGGCCCAGGACTGGCAAAATAATAATAATAATAATGACACTCTATCCCAATTGACCTCAATCCTTACCTCCAAACTTTCCACATTTTGGAATCTGTCCTTTGGAAAGTAAGGGGAATTGACTTACCTAGTCTTTTTTGTTTTGTTTTGTCTTTTTGCCAGTCCTAGGGCTTGAACTCAGGACCTGGGCACTGTCCCTGAGCTGCTTTTGTTCAAGCCTAGCATTCTACTTGATCCACAGTGCCACTTCTGGCCTTTTCTGTTTATGTGGTACTGAGGAATCAAACCCAGGGCTTCATGCATGGGAGGCACGCACTTTACTGCTAACCCACATTCCCAGCCCATCATTGCTTTTTTTTGTATTTATAATAATGTTAGGCTGGGTGCCGGTCTTGCCCTATGTCTTGTGCATGGTGAAAGAGCATTTCCTCTGTAAACCTTAATTTTTATTTATCTATATGAGTTCTACATCCAGGCTCTTGTGAAAAAAAGGAAAAATAATTCAGACATGAGTTTTTTTCATTATCCATTTGCTTCAGCTGCCTAGACTCCCCCCCACCCCTCCCCTCACCTTCAAGCACTCCCTAACCCCTCTTTGAAACAACCAGTTTCAGCCTGTGTAGCCGCTGCACCCAACTTCCTATTCCCTGCCTGCGGAGGCCCCAGGTTTGGGATCCACTCAGATCTCTCTCAGACCCAATCCAGACTGGAGAACAAGAGGTGTCCAGTCGGGATGGCTGCCCGCCCAACGAATCCCCAAGCTAAAGACCCGGGCTGGAGGAGTGGGGTTCTAGCCAGGTGTCCTAGAGGGCGGAGCCAACTCCGGGGGGCGTAACACTCACCGAAACCCAGTCAGGACGCCAGTCCGCGCATTTACGCAAATGAACCCACCGGTGTGCTCGGTGCGCGCGCGGTCCTCTCCTGCCGGTGGCGCAGCCTTCCTCCGGCTGGGGGTCTCCGAAGCGCGCAAGAAGGTGGAGATGGGTGTGGATCGGAAGGTTTTGAAGCAAAGCTACAGCTTGCGGGGCCGCGGAGATGGATTGTGGTGCAGGGGAGCAGACGTGACAATCGTGGGGTACAGGGGCGCCCTGCGCGCGCGTGCGAGGAATGTGTGGGGCTGGCGGCAGGGAGAGACCATCTCGGTGACAGGGGTACAGCCAAGCGGGAACCATTCACTGTGCCCGGCGCGGGGGAGGCCGGGGAAAAGGTCACACTGGCAGGGGCGGGGGAGAAGGGAGGAAGAGACCGGTCAGAGCTCCCGGCAGTCATGGGGTGCGTGCGCGGGGTGTGGGCGTGGGCTGATCTCTGGTGCTGGGAACCGGGGCCCAGGCTGGTTCCTGGCACCTGACGTTTCTCAGGCGCCTAAAGTGAGCGCAGCTCGGTGCCCGCACGTTGCTACCCTCGCATTTTCTTCCTGACAGCTGCTGGGCTTAAGGAAACCGGCGGCGCCCCCTAAGTTGGGCCCCCATACCAATCTGGCCTTTGGAACAGATTTAAGACTTAAGAGAGCCGCTGACACCCAACCAAAGGCTGCTGCTCCTGCCCCAGACACAGGAGGATCGATGGCTTCTAAGTCCATCATCTTGTTGTGTGTGGCACTACATCTTCACCTGGACTCTGAGGCTGCAGGGGTGGGGTGGGGGTGGGGGGCTAACCCTGAAAGCACTGCAAGATTTGGGGCTGGCTGCCTCCTCCCTTTAGCTGCCCAAAGGGCTTTGCTTATCCTTTGGTTAACGGGAGAGTGCAGCATGCGTTAGAACACACAGAAAGGAGACTGGAAGAAAACTAGCACATTTTTGAACCATCAGGACCTCCAAGCTCCAGTTCCAGGCTACAAAATGTCATTTCTACAGTCGCAGGAAGATTCCAGGAAAGGGGGGGCGGTGGATGTAACATTTGGGAAGGAACTATAGCTAAACACTGGTGACTCATGCATGCAATCCTAGCTACTCAGGAAGCTGAGATGTGAGGATGTTTGTTCTGTGCCAGCTTGGGCAGACAATCTATGGCATTCCTGTCCCTAATTAACCAGCAAAAAGCTGGAAGAAACACGAGTGATTCAAGTGGTAGGGTGGCGGCACTGAACTAAGTAAGCTAAGAGAGAGCGCCAGGGGCCCTAAGTGCAACCTCTAAACTCCCGTACCCTTACAAAATAAATAAAGAGAAGGGACAGTGAGGGAAACTCTTTAAGAAAAGCACTGTTCTTGTCACAGTGTCCCATGCAAAGGCTTCGGTGGCTTGGGACTGGCTCTCAGGGCTGGGTCTGCCCTATTCTCGTCGACAGGTGACTCCTCGGGGCCTGCCTCACCTGAGAGGGCAGGCCTGGCCCAAGAGTAGCCTCAGAGGCTGGAAGTTGCTCAGTGGGCAAAGGCTTCGCTGTGGGCTTCCTGAGGGATTTGTGAGGCAGCATAATGTGCCTGTTGTAAGTGGAGTCACTGAGCTTCTGCCATTTCTGGTTATGGAGCCACCGAGGGACACCAGATACCCAGGTGAGACAGGTATCAGGAGAGGACGCAAGCCCAGGGCTCTATCTGGGCCCAAAGCCAGTGCTAGAAAGTGCAGAATGTGCTCCACCTCCCTCCCTGATGAGATGTCACCTCTAGCCCCCTCTCCCCCCTGGGTTCCTGGCAGTTCAGTGCTCAGAGCCTGCAGACTCCTGTATGAGGCTAGTGCCTGGGAGGAGGTAGGTGCCAACAGCCCTCCCCCCCTTCCTCCTCTCCAATCTTCTGGCACCTGCTAGCCAGAAAGTGGCCGCAACTGCCTTCCCATTTGTTCTCCCTAGTGCCCCCACCCCTAGGTCCAACAGCACTTGCAGAGATGCTGTGGCCAACTCACCCGTGCACCCGCTGCCTCTGGGTTGCATCTCCCGGGCGCTGGCTGGTGGTGACTGTCCGGCCAGGCCAGAGCCTTCACCTAATGCCTGGAGGCCCGGGGGCGGGGGGGGGGGGAGCGACAAAGGGCCAGGCCGGGCGGGGTGAGGCGAGGCAGGGGGCCCTACGCCGGCCAGCGGCCTCTGCGCAGTGACCTGGAATTACACCCATCTTCCTGGGCTCCGGGGGTGCGGGAAGAGGCGGCCCTTCCCCTCCTGAGCCCCCACCCCCCACCCCCGCAGTGCCGCAGCCACGCCTGGGAGTTCCTGGTCTGACTTTGCCTGCCTGGGAGCTCGTTTGGCTTGCAATATCTCAGAGGCGAGCTGCTCCTGGCACACAGGGCAATTGCACCCAAGCCTTTCTCGGCCATGCTATTTTATTTTCTTTTGAGACAGTCTCTCCACGTAGCCCAGGTTGGCAGTAAAACTCTCGAGGCTCCGGCCTCAGCCTATCTAGCGCGTGATGACAGTCGCGCGCCCCCACTCCCAGCTGCCCCTCCGGGTTCTTCCATCCAAAAGGATCTTCCCCGGGCCGAGGACGTGGTTCTGCTGCGGCGCGCTGGCGTAGCCTGCGCCAGGCCCTGGGTTCATCCTGGGCACCCAACAAGAGCGAACGCACCCCCCCCCCAGCCCACCCCTTCACCCCCGAGCTCCTGGCGGGCGGGGATGCCCGGCGTTATGGCGTCATGAGATGGGAGTCGCTGGGTGTGGCCGGGCGGCCTGCGGGGAGCGGGTCCCGCTGCCCCGGCCCGCATGGCTCAGGAGGCCGGCCGGCCGCGGGGAGCGGCTGCCGGCTGGCGCGGGCGGGTGAGCCCCAGGCCCGGCCTGGAGGGCAGCCCGGCGAGCCGCTCCCCCTACTCCCCACCCCCAGGCCCGAGGCTGCGGCGCCGCCACCCCGCCACCGCCGCGAGGCCCCACCCGCGCCGCAGTGCGGAGCTCCGCGGCCCCGGCTCCCGGGCCGGGCGGCCTCGATGCTGCCCTCTGGCGGGAGCCGGGCTCCCGAACCGCACGGGGGGGGGGGCGGTTGCGGTGGTTTGGTTTTTGAAGATCCGCAGCAGCACGCCCTGCCCCGGGCTCTGCAGGCCCTGCAGGCCCCACTTACGCCTAAGGCAGCGCCGGGCCCGGCCCAGAGCTGCCCCGCGGGGGTCGCCCTGCCTCCACTTCCCCACGCGGGGGGGGGGGTTGGGCGCGCGGGAACGTCCTCACGGATGTTCAGGGACACCCCGCTCCTGTCCTTCCGCACCCCCGACCCAGGAGCGGAGGAGCATCGGGTCAGACGCTCGCACCCTTCAAGGGAAGCTGCCGAGCCGCCCGCCCGCCCGCCCGGGTCGGGCCTCCAGGCCGGCGCCTGCAGACCCGGCTGTGTGCGCTTCCCTCCTCCGCCTCCGGGGGCGCTACTGCTCCTATGTTTCCTTTGAGATAGTGTGTATGGGCCTCGTGTTGGGTGGCCAAATGGATCATTATTTTCTTCTCTCCAAAACCAGGCTTTCCATATCTATCAGTTCATGTCAAGCTAGGGGTGTGTGTGTGTGGGGGGGGGGGGACCACATTTCTTATCTCTAAACTTGATGCTCAATGTGGAACTCAAGGAAGCTCTGCGCCTGGACAGGTGTGCCCCTCTGAGACCCCCCTCGGTTCCCACCCCTGTGAGGAGGTTCTCCTGGTGGGCATTCTGGCCTCACAGGGGACATGTGTTGTTGTTGTTTTTTGTTGGTCGTGGGGCTTGAACTCTGGGCCTGCGAGCTGTCTCTGAGCTCTCCAGCTCAAAGCTAGTGCTCTACCACTTGAGCCACAGTGCCACTCCCAGTTTTCTGTAACTTAATGACTGAGTTCAGCCCCAGAGTATCTCTGCTCCAGAAAGCAAACAGACTATTTAAAAAATCTATCTTTGGGCTTCCTTAAGTACTGCTTTGTCACAGCCTTTTAAGAATTAAAATGGCCAGGCACTGCTGGCTCATGCCTATTATAATCCTAGCTACTCAGAAGGCTGAGATCTGAGGATCAGGGGGTTGGCAGACCGGGAAGGAAAGTTAATTAACCACTCAAAACATGGACGTGAAGCTGTGGGTCAAGCGGCAGAGCACTAGCCTTGAGCAAAAATGCGTGTGCTGATCCCTGGGCCTGAGCTTTAGCCCTCAAGGCTGTACTCTACCACTTGGGCCACAGCTCCAGCTCTTTGCAAGTTAATTGGAGACAAGAGTCTCATGGGCTTTCCTTCACCTGGGTTAGCTTCTAATTGCAATACTCAGAACTCAGCCTCCTGTGTAGCTAGTATTACAGGCATGAACCACTGGTACCTAGCAAATAATATACCTCAATTCTTGTGTCTGGCATGAGAAAGCCAAGTTCAGGTGAGATTTGAACATACTGAAAGTGAAAGGAAACTTTGTTGGGAAAGAAATATGGCAGAAAAATTTTATATGGCACTATGTCATGAGAAGTTGGTACTTCCTTCAGATCATCTTCACACACCTCATATAGATGGGAGAGTTAAATAGAGAGAGGGGCAGGAGGCTGAGCTGTACATAGTTTAAGAGCCCAAGTTGCAGATGTGGTCTCGCTGGTCATTACCTCAGTTCCAGCTCTCCTAGTTGTCTCAGTTCAGGAGGGCTTAAGGTGAGCATGACTCCCCTGTTCCAGGGTGTCAGCCTGATCTTTAAGGTAATTGTCCTTGGCTGGGAGCCATATATCCTGAAAGGAGCTGCTGAGTTTTAGTTTCAGTTCTTTATCCTAAGGATGCCATCAATTGGTCCTGTCTTGCTGGAACCTGAGGCAACTGCCAGTCCCTGTGGAGAGAAAGTTTAGGACAATGACACAAACAGCAAGGAGGCTGGGGTGCCAGGCTGTCTCCTGCTTTGAGATAATCCATGGCAGCAATAACAGTTGTTTAAGTACAAACATTTTCCATAGACTAAAAACGGGTTGTCTCTGGGGTGAGAATTAGCCTTTGGGTGTGAGTACTTATTAAGATTGCCTGTGGGCTGGGAATATGGCCTAGTGGCAAGAGTGCTTGCTTCGTATAAATGAAGCCCTGGGTTCGATTACCCAGCACCACATATATAGAAAACGGCCAGAAGTGGCGCTGTGGCTCAAGTGGCAGAGTGCTAGCCTTGAGCAAAAAGAAGCCAGGGACAGTGCTTAGGCCCTGAGTCCAAAGCCCTGGCCAAAAAAAAAAAAAGATTGCCTGTGAGAAAGTCCTACCTCTGGGTCCAGTCTGCAGGGCTGAGGTCAACTGTGGCCAAGAGCATTAATTATATTTTAGGTTGTCTTTGCCTTTCCCGTCACTCATGGCTGATACCTGCCCAACACTTCTCTTTTTTTTTTTTTAAGTACCCACTTTTTTGGGTCAGTCCTAGGGCTTGAACTCAGGGCCTGAGCACTGTCACTGGCTTCTTTTTGCTCAAGGCTAGCACTCTGCCACTTGAGTGACAGCACCAGCCTTTTCTTTTTATGTGGTACTGAGGATTCGAACCCAGGACTTAAGAAGGCATGCTAGGCAAGCACTCTACCACTGAGCCATATTCCCAGCCCCTAAAGTACCCACTTTTGGGGGACTGTATAAATGTCCTGAATCAGTTTTGATTATTGTCACTTTCTAGCAATATAAACCTTATAAGCAGTGTCCACAAGCTGTGGACTCACATCAACCACACTCTCTACCAGCTGTAATCTTTTGATGTCAAGAGCGCTCTGTCCAATAAAAGTTGTATCAACCACACATAGGTTGTTAGGGTGTCTGGGTCAGAGTCTACATATTTCCAATGAGCCTGATAAATCTATTTTGGATCCCTAGAGGGGTCCTTGACTCTTTGGTTTTCAACTCTTGGATCTTATTGGGGCTCCCCTGTGTGGGGACAACTCTTTGGAGTCCTGTGAGGATGTGTGTGTGTGTGCACGCGCGTGCATGCACGCATGCCTATGCTTGCACCAATCTTGAGGCTTGAACTCAAAGCCTGGGAGCTGTTCCTTAGTTTTTTTGTTCAAGGCTAGTGCTCTAACATGGAGCCCCAACTTTTTTTTGGTGGTTTACTGGAGATAAGATCTCATAGGCTTTCCTGTCTGGGCTGGCTTCGAATCAAGATCCTCAGATCTCAGTTTCCTGAATACCTAGGACTACAGGCGTGAGTGAGGAGGAGGAGGACGCATCTTGGCATTTGATGCATTTGTATTAGGATCCCAAACTTGTTCCACCATTGGTATGGCAAAGAGATCTGGTTAGGATCCCCACTAAAGAGAATATCACAAGTCAGCTTCAGTTGTGAGCAAAACATTTAACCAAGTTCATACATCTGCCCAAAGAGGGCAGAAATGGAAGAAAATAATTTAGTCATTCTTTGAAGACCCTCTCCTTCCAGTAGGACTTGAAGTTTTCCCATTTTGTAAGTCCAAAGTTGAAGAGATGATAGGCCAGTAGTGCCCTGTAGGCTGTCCCTGAGCACTCATTTCTGCTGGGTACTGCCTCAGAGAAATGGCTCTGCTCCAGCAGGAGTGGGCGCCTGAGCAAATAACGTGTCCTTGGGTCTTCATAGAAGAGATCAGGGCTGGGAATATGGCCTAGTGGCAAGAGTGCTCGCCTCGTATACATGAAGCCCTGGGTTCGATTCTTCAGCACCACATATACAGAAAATAGCCAGAAGTGGCGCTGTGGCTCAAGTGGCAGAGTGCTAGCCTTGAGCAAAAAGAAGCCAGGGACAGTGCTCAGGCCCTGAGTCCAAGCCCCAGGACTGGCCAAAAAAAAAAAAAAAAGAAAAAAAAGAAAAAAGAGAGAGAGAGGGATCATTCCTGGCCTCCACCCATCACCGAGAGGGTCCCTCTCTGCCTCCCTCTGCCCCTTCATGCCAGCAAACTCCTGAGCAGCCAGTGGAGGTGGTAGAGAGGCCAGGCCTTCAGCATAATCCCAACTAAAAGAATTTTTAAAAAAAAATCATGCTTCTTCAGGAAGCTTTCCTTCTCTTTCTTTTCTTTCTTTCTTTCTTTCTTTCTTTCTTTCTTTCTTTCTTTCTTTCTTTCTTTCTTTCTTTCTTTCTTTCTTTCTTTCTCTTAGCCAGTCCTGGGCCTTGGACTCAGGGCCTGAGCACTGTCCCTGGCTTCTTTTTGCTCAAGGCTAGCACTCTACCACTTGAGCCACAGCGCCACTTCTGGCTGTTTTCTGTATATGTGGTGCTGAAGAATCGAACCCAGGGCTTCATGTATATGAGGCAAGCATGTATATGAGGCAAGTCCCCTAAAATAATTTATACTCAGATTTATTGTTTTTATTTTAACTTTCTTTGCTGGCTAGAGTGTGGTTCTCTTCCCTGTTCTCTGGAAGTTTTGACTTTCTTTGAACCATCAACTTAGCTGGGGCTGTTAAGACTATAATGTAACTATAAGTGTCTACACAGGTGCAATTTTATGCCATTTACTTGCTTCCTGACTGAATTATTTTAACCATAAGATCGTATAATTTATGATTTTTTTTTTTGCTGGTTCTGGGGCTTGAACTCAAGGCCTAGGCACTGTCCCTAAGTCTGTTTGTGCTCAAGGCTAGCAGTCTATCACATGAGCCACAGTACCACTTCTGGCTTTTCCTACTTACTGGATGATAAGAGTCTCATGAACTTTTCTGCCTGGGCTGGCTTGAACTATGATCCTCAGATCTCAGCCTCCTGAGTATCTAGGATACAAGTGTAAGCCACTGGCACTTGGCTATTTATGATTTTTAACTGTAAGGTCACACAATATTAACTTTTTATTTTTTGCCAGTCCTGGGGCTTGAACCTTAGGGTCTGGGCACTGTCCCTGAGCTTCTTTTGCTCAAGGCTAACACTCTACAACTTGAGCCACAGTACCACTTCTGGCTTTTTCTGTTTATGTGATACTGAGGAACTGAACCCAGGGATTCTTCATGCATGCTAGGTAAGCACTGTACCGATAAGCCACATTCCCAGCCCACAATATTTAACTTTTTTTGTTTTTGTTGCCAGTCCTTGGGCTTGAACTCAGGGCCTGAGCACTGTCCTTGGCTTCTTTTTACTCAAGGCTAGCACTCTACCACTTTAGCGACAGTGCCACTTCTGGCTTTTTCTATATATGTGGTGCTGAGGAATCAAACCCAGGGCTTCATGTATATGAGACGAGCACTTTACCACTAGGCCATATTCCCAGCCCCAATATTTAACATTTTATTAAACACTATCTCTATTTTTTTGCCAGTCCTAGATCTTGGACATTATCTCTATTTTTTAAAAATATACAAGCCAAGCTGTAATTGCAATAAAACTTGTTTTTATTGTCCTTGGCTTGTAACTATGAAAATCCATCCCAAAGTTCTTTTAGATGGAACAAACAGTGTCTTTCATGATAAACACAACATGCAAAAGCAAGAACCCAGAGTAGCTAGGATTATAGGTGCAAGCCACCAGCACCAGGCTTTAAAAAAAAAAAGTTCTGTAGGAACATTTCCTTTTTCTTTTGTTTCTCTGGGTCCTGTCTGCCTCCCTCTATTCCCCCATGTGCAGGCACTTCAGAATGTATTTACAGCTTCGGGCAGGGACACCTCCTCTCCTCAGCTCCCTTACCATGGCAGTGACTGATGCCTGCACAACAAAAATTAAGCTGACCAAGGCCCCCACCCACCCATGTGGCTCTGGGCTTCCTTTTAAAAGCCTGTTATTCTTCATCCACCCACTGGAGGGCAGTACTTTATTTCTTGAGATAGCAGTTTTGAGATAGCATTTTGCCCCACAGAATTAACATACTTTTTGTCTCCCAAACCATACCCTTATTATTTATAAATTGATCTAAGTTAAAATTCTAATCTCATGACCAGGGGTTCTCCCTACAGGAAACGTACCCAAAAGGGAGGTGCTTTTATGCCCCATATCTAGCTATTCCCAGCAAGGTAGCCTCTTCCAGCAGAGCACGGACAAGCAAAGGTTCTGTCCAGGTACGGCGGCTCATACCTGTAATCCTAGCTCCTCAGGAGGCTGAGGTCTGAGGATTATGGTTCAGAGCCAGCCCAGGCAGAAAAGTCTGTGAGACTCTTATTTCCAGTTAAACACCCCCCCCCAAAAAAAGGGTGGAAGTGACACTGGCTCAAATGGTAGAGTATTAGCCTTGAGCAAAAAGGCTCAGGAACAGTGTCCAGGTCCTGAGTTCAACCCCCAAGACTGGCACACATGCACAATAAAAAGTTTTGGTGTGTTGGTTAAGATCCAGAGCAGAAAAACTGAATAGGACACACAGAAGGGCAGAGGGCCTATGACAGATTCATGGGAGAAGAGGTTGTGATGAGTGTTAGGAAAATGAAGGAGAACGGAAAAAGAATAGGCTGGACTCATTCATCAACCAGTGAGGACTGTTTATTGAGGAACAGCAAGGGGCACAGAACTTCTTCAAAGTTTGGAGGTTGTGTAAGGGGGTGAATTTGGGACCAAGCTTATAAGGGGGTCTGAGCAAGGAGGCAGAGGTTATTGATAGCGCCACTAGGTTTAGGAAGTTGGTGGCTTATCCTTGGACCCACAATGGATTGTTTACAGCTGGTCTTAGGTGAATTTACCTGCCTGCACATCAAAGCAAGTTCACACATACCTGAGGTTTTTCCCATGTCTGTATGAGCCTGGGAAAACTGGGTGGGGGCCAATTCTTCATATTCCATCTGAGTACATGGAATGGACCTCGAGGAGAGCGGCAAGTCCTTCAACTAGGATGCTGGAGTAGCTCTTGGAGGCACTGGAACTCAGGCAGCAGCTGCCGGTGCCAGAGGCCTTTGTTGGGGTTTAGGTTCCCCACCAGGAAACTTCACTATAGTGAACTTCACTAAGACAACCAGGAATTACTTGGCAAATGATCATTATAGCTTTTCTATTTACTTATGTAAGGCAAGCTATTACTATGTAGTTCAGGCTGGCCTAAAATTCCTGGGGCTTGAACTCAGGGCCTGGTCACTGTCCCTGATCCTTTTTACTCAAGGCTAGCAACCACAGCCCATCACTTTCTGTTTCTGTGGCACTGAGGAATTGAACCCAGGGCTTCATGCGTGCTAAGTAAGCACTCTACTACTAAGCCACATTCCCAGAGCCCCTCCTTTTTCATTTAACAGTCTTTTTTCACTCCACTAGAAATTATTCATTTAATATGTGTCTTAATGGTTCCACCCATAACTTCTGGCATTAATGAGGGGCTAAGACATGGAGCCAAATTGTATTTGGGATCCCCCTACCCCCTTCCCCAGAGTGGGAAGGAAAGGTTCGTTCCCCCCAGTTCATACGAGCAGCTCTCCTCCCTGCAGGCCGGGCCCGCGGCCTAGGAGCTGCGCTTCCCCGCGACGGCCAGCAGGTGGCAGCGCGGGTCTGCGCTGTGACCGCCACGCTCCGCTGCGGCTCGAGCTCGGTGGAAACCTCCCGCCGCACCTCCCCCCACCCACCCCCCGCCCACCCCGCACCACGCCGGGTCAAACCCTGCAAAGGAGCGGCGATTTTCTGACGTTCGGCGTGTCTCCTGGGCCGTTTCTTGTCGGTCTGTGCCTGCGAAACACCGACCCGACCCATGGAGTGGATACGCCGCAGGGGCTCCCGGCCAGCCCTCGGGTTTCCTGCAGCCCTGGAGGCCGCCTGGCCCAGGAGCACCCAGCAGCACCTGAGGTGGGCTGTGCTGTACCCCAGATGAGGTGCCCCTCCTCCTCGTGTGATGTGAAGTGCAGATCCGAGGCCCCCATGTCACAGTGCGGAGCCCCTTGCTGAGCCCCCAGCATCTCCCAAGAGGTGCCAAGGCCACAGTGGCGGCGCGCCCGGGGTGGGGTGGGGGGGCGGCCCGGACCTGCCGGCCTGGTGTGTGTGTGTGTGGGGGGGCCCTTCAGGCCCCCAGCGTTGTGAAAGAAGTTGAGAAACATCTCAAAGATCTCAGATCATTAACAGAATTGACTGGTGGCCTTAAGGGCGAGGTGACTCGTGGGAAGGCTGGGCGGAACCCTGGAGGCCTCACGGGCTGATGCCCCCTTGCTGGGCCTAAACTCGGCAGAGCTGGGCGTGTATCAGCCTGCCTTCCTTCCTTCCTTCCTTCCTTCCTTCCTTCCTTCCTTCCTTCCTTCCTTCCTTCCTTCCTTCCTTCCTTCCTTCCTTCCTTCCTTCCTTCCTTCCTCCTTCCCTCCCTCCCTCCCTCTCTCCCTCCCTCCCTCCCTTCCTCCCTCCCTCCCTTCCTCCCTCCCTTCTCTTTTTCCTTTCCTCTCCTTCCTTTCTTTTCTTCCTCTTTCCCTTCCCTTCCTTTGTACCTTTCTTTCCTTCCCTCTTTTTTTTTTTTTTTTTTTGCAGTCTTGCTATGTAGCCCAAGCCGGCCGCAAACTCAGGCTCTTCCTGCCTCCTCTCCCCATGTTCTGGGGTTACAGTCATGGATCAGGGCCGCCAGATCCTCAAGGAGACCTTTTTTTTCTGTGCTGGAGCAGGAACCTAGGACCTTATATGTGCCAGGCCAGTGCTGAGATACACACAGCTCCTCAAGGAGTTGTTTTTTTTTTTTTAGAGGTTACCTTCCAGAAATACAAAAATGGTTCCATGGGGCTGGGAATATAGCCCAGTGGCAGAGTGTTTGCCTCCTATACATGAAGCCCTGGGTTCGATTCCTCAGCACCTCATATATAGAAAAGGCTAGAAGTGGCGCCATGGCTCAAGTGGCAGAGTGCTAACACTGAGCAAAAAGAAGCCAGGGACAGTGCTCAGACCCTGAGTTCAAGCCCCAGTACTGGCAAAAAGGGTTCCATACTAGAAATCAATATAATTTTTTTTTTTTTTTTTTTTTTTTGCCAGTCCTAGGCCTTGGACTCAGGGCCTTGGACTCAGAACACTGTCCCTGGCGTCTTTCTGCTCAAGGCTAGCACTCTGCCACTTGAGCCACAGCACCACTTCTGGCCATTTTCTGTATATGTGGTGCTGGGGAATTGAACCCAGGGTTTCATGTATACGAGGCAAGCACTCTTGCCACTAGGCCATATCCCCAGTCCTAGATATCCATATAATTTACTATACCAATGCATCAAAAGAGAAAAATGGAAAATAAAGAAAACCCCTATGACCATTTGAATAGATTCAAAAAAATAATCTTGGCAAACACTCTTAATAAAACAGGAATATATGTGTGTGTGTGTGTGTGTGTGTGTGTGTGTGATAAGATCAGTTTATCTCAGTATCAAAGTTAGAATGGATCTCGTTGGCACAATAAAAGATCTCAAGTCAAGAACAAGAAATATCTGTCTGTTCATTTCATAGCTATTTTTTGAATTTGCTTGGATTTGGTCAGAAGTAACACAGAGAAATCAGGAAGGATGAAAAACTGCCAGAAGTTGGTAGCTCACACCTGTAATTCTTGCAACTCAGGAAGCTGAGATCTGGAGGATCATGGTAAAAAGCCAATGTGGACAAGAAAGTCTGTCCTGAGACTCATTCCCAATTAACTACCAAAAACAGGAAATGATGCTGTAGAGCACAAAAGCTCAGTAACAATGCCCAGACCCCAGTTCAAGTCCTGGGACTGGCACAAGAACAAATGAACAAACAACAAAAGACTCAACCGAAAAAGAATTACACTCCAAATGCTGGCAAGGACGAAAAGCAATGCTGTTGGGGATTCAGCTTTGGCCTTGAGGGGGGAAGGGCAAGGAGAGCTATCCCCAGACGCTGCCCTTCCCCCAGCCCTGGGGCAGTGTGGAAGCAAGCCACACCTCTCTGGGTCTGGAACCAGAAGGGGTAGCTTTGTGACCAGCCCCCAACTTCTCGCCAGCTAGCACATGTGCTCCCCTTTTCGCGGGCTTTGCCCAGAGGGTGGTACTATGGGAGTGACGTTAGCCCATGAAGGGGTCCTAGGACAAGCTCCCTAGCCTATCCCCAGCTCCTGGTTTATCACCCCCTTTCCCATCAGCATTACTATATTAACTGTTAGCAACTCCCCTATTAAACCAGATTGCTCTTGAAGCTTTCTCAGAGACTCCGTGTGCGCCTGGCTTCCTTAGTGGGTAAGGAGGGAGGAAAAAGGGGATCTTGTTTGGCCACGTGCACCTGAGGCCTACTCTAACTCCCCCACTCCACCCTGGCCTGCCTGCAGGTCGGGCAGCCAGGGGAGAGGGGTGAGAAAGGGAGCGCAGATAAGAGAGTAAGCCTAGCATCCCCGCGCCAGGGGAGATAAACCTAGCCCGGCACAATGTGAGACCTCATTTGTTGTTTGTGGTAAGCCAAAAATGGCACAGCCAGTTTGAAAGACACTTTGGTAATTTCTTACAAAAATAAACATACTTTTTTTTTTTTAAATGAGGCTTGAACTCAGGGGATTGGGTGCTGTCTCTGTGCTCTTTTGTTCTAGGCTATCACTCTACTGCTTTGAGCCACAGTGCTACTTCCAGTTTTCTGCTGGTTAATTGGAGATAAAAGTCTCACAGACTTTCCTGACTTTGAACTGTGATCCTGAGATCTCAGTCTCCTGAATAGCTAGGATTAGCAGGCTTGAGCCACCAGTGCCTGGAAAAAGTACTCATACTTTTATCCTATGGTCCAGAATTCATAACTCAGTTTCATATTAAAATGTGCTCATGAAAGTTTATCCACAATTTTCAAACTTGGAAGCAAGCCAGATGCTCTTTAACAGGTGATGGATAAATTGTGGTACAGCCAGATAGTGGAACATTCTTGAGCCTTACAAGAGATGAGCTTTCAAGTCAAGCAAAGACATGCAGAAATCTTAAATGCGTGGTACTCAGTGAGCAAAGCCTGGAAAAGGTCCGACTATACCCCTCCCAATTATAGGATGGTTCTAGAAGGAGCAAAACTGGGGAAACAGTAAAAAGATTGGCGGCAGCCCTGGGGGTGGGTGGGAAGGGTGGGTGGGATAGGATAGGACAGGACTTCCATGGCAATGACTCTGTTCTGTGTGGCCTCACAATGGTGGATACAAGTTATTATACACGTACTTCAATGCACAACCCCAGCAGCCTAAGGGAGTCCAGGACTTTGGTGGTGATTACGTGTCAGTGAAGGGTCATTGAGAGGAACAAATATACTACAGGTTAGCATCTCACATAACCTCGCCATGTTTACCTAAACCAAGAAATTCACTTTGATCAGGTTCCGAACCACAGACTTCACTGAATTTTCTCCAATGTTCCCTCCCACGCCCACCTTATCCCAGGGTTCCACCAAAGATACCATGGGGTTCTTCAACATCAGGACTCTTTAGATCTCTGCAGTCTGTGGTTGGTGGGATCACTGTTGTCCATCCTTCCTTCATGACCTTGACTTTTGAGCAACACCGGTCAAATCTTTCCTAGACTGTGCCTGGGTTTGGAATTGTCTGAAGTCTGCAGGTCCTGACTGTGGGATACACTGAGCTTGACACCACTGAAGTGAAGTGCCCCTCCTGTCCTCTCAGGAAGTTCATGCTCGTTAGGACTCACATTAATCTCAAGCCTTGGGCTAAGATGATGTCTGTCAGGCATCTGCATGGCAAACTTACCATCGTTCCCTTTCCAGATTCTATTGGAACGAAGCTGGTCACTGAATGCAGCTCTTACTCAAGAGGGCATAACTAACTCCCCTCCTCAAAGGAAGAGTATCAAAGAATTTGTGAACACATATGAAAGTCCATAGAGTAATTAATGATGTCTCAGAGGAAATACTTTGAATCTATGCAAATATCCCGACTCTTCTTGGAGTTTTGCACACAAATTTTAGCTCATGTTCACAGATCGTACCTGATTAAATGATTAGCCTCTTATGCTGATGGTGATTTTCTGTTTCAGGAATTCCTTCTACATTGGTCATTTGAGATTCTTCAGAGAGAAAGATGTGTCCTTTTCCTTCATTTATTGTTGCTCACAGAAGCATATTTTATATACTATCAAAAACACTTTAAAGCTGGGAGCTGATGGCTCTCCCTTGTATTCCTAGCTACTCAGGAGGCTGAGATCTCTGAAGATCAAGATTCAAAGTCAGCCTCGGCAGGAAAGCCCATGCGATTCTTACCTCTAATGCACTACCAAAAAGCCAGAAGTGGAGATGTGGCCCTAGTGGTAGAGGACTAACCTTGAGCAAAAGAAACTCAGGGACAGTGCCCAGGCCCTGAGTTGAAGCCCAGGACCAACACACACACACACACACACACACACACACACACACACACACACACACACACACACAGACTTTCAAGCCAGTAGAAAAAAATTATACTATTTAATTGAAGGGAGGAAAGAAAACAACAACAACAACCAAACAAACATGCTAAATAGAATATAAAAAATACAATAGATGAGTCTTAATGTAATAATAAAATCACTGGTTATAATATACAAGGAAGCAATGAATACTGGACAGAATATTCCAAATATTCCTATGAATATTTGGACAGAAACTCTTAGTCCCGATACGTGTACTACATGGTTCACACTCAAAATGACAGTACAGTGGTACCTTCCTGTAGTCTTAACTATTCAGAAAATTGAGATAGGAGGATTGCTTAGGCAAGTCATCCAGGAGAAACAGAGTGAGTCATTGTCTTTAACAAAACAAAACAAGAGCTGGGAATGTGGCTTAGTGGTAGAGTGCTTGCCTAGCATGCATGAAGGCGTGAGTTTAATTCCTTAGTACCACATAAACAGAAAAAGCCAGAAGTGGCGCTGTGGCTCAAGTGGTAGAGTGCTATCCTTGAGTGAAAAAGATGAGGGACAGTGCCCAGGCCCTGAGTTCAAGACTGGCAAAAACAAACAAAACAAAACAAGCCAGTGGTTCATGCCTATAATCCTAGCTACTCAGGAGGCTGAGATCCGAGGATTGAGTTTTGAAGCCAGCCTGGGCAGGAAAGTTTGTGAGACTCTTATCCCCAATTGACCACCAAAAAAGCCAGAAGTGGAGCTGTGGCTCTAGAGGCAGCACCTTGAGCAAAAAAAGCTGAGAGACAGCAGCTAGGCCCTGAGTTCAAGCTCTAGGACTAACACACACACACACACACACACACACACACACACACACACAGAGAAAAACCAGAACAACAATAACACCTCAAAAAATAAAACAAAAAACCCTAGCAAGTGTGAGCCCCTCGCCCCCCTCCTGTCCTCAGGAAGAGATAGTACAAGCACTGGGAGGCTGCTGGTAACTCTGAACTGGGTGAGCAGATAAGAACTCTATCTACCTGTTTTCCGGTTTCAGTCATGATTACCAGCTGTCTTATCAGCAGAAGTGTTTGTGCGAGGGGGGGCCCCAAGCTGTCATGTGGCCAGTGGACAGCAAAGTCTCCCTAGAAAATCACCAGCAGCTGGGGGCCCAGAGGCAGCTTGGGAGACTGGCTCTGCCTCATCTCCCAAGGCTCCCTCCCTCCAGTCCAGCACTCTGTCTTGGGGAAACTACGAGCCATGCACAGATTGGTTACAGCTCGGCTTAGGGGTTGGGGTTTCTCAAGAAATAGGCTTGTGAGACACTGGAACACCAATGTCCCCATTAGTGGGATGTAACGTGATACAGATATTCCTCCAAACAGTAAACAAAACCTTCACACTGCAGCATAGCCAAAGAAAAAGGAGGAAGGAAGGAGGGAAGAAGGGAAGGAAGGAAGGAGGGATGGAAGGAAAACAAGGTATAAAAAAAAAGGAAGGGAAGAAAAAGTAGTGGGAGGACGCCTATCTGTAATCCAGGGCTAGCGAGGCTATTGAAGAAGGGTGTCAAGTTTGAGGCCAGCTAGGCAACTTGGTGAAGCTCTATCTCAAAGCAAAGAGGGCTGTGGATGTAGTTTAAAGGCTGAGTATTCGCATACCATCTGTGAGCGCCTCACATGGCTGAGATCCATTTTCAGTATAATCATTAAAAAAAAATCAAGTAGCTCAAACCTGTAATTGTAGCTAGTCAGGAGGCTAAGATCTAGAAGATCGAGGTTCAAGGCTAGCCAGGGCAGAAAACTGTTAGAGACACTTATCTCCAAAATAACCAATAGGAGTATCATTTGAGGAGTGGCCCAAGTGACACGATGTCAGTCAGATCTGTATGAGGTCCTGAGTTCAACACATGTGGAAGCTAGATCTAAAACACACCAAACAGAAATTATATAGGTCTCTAGGCATTCACACAGTGAGATCAAAGGAAGATACTCTAAGGAAAGGAATACGAAGGCACCATGCTTCTATGCCTCTGATCATATAAAATGATATTTATTGAAGTGAATTCTAGGAAATGGGAAAAAAATGAGAGGAATAGGAAATTCTCACATGGATGACCTGTGAGGACATTGCAATAACTGAAGTGAAACAGTCGCAAATGGAAATGCTGTTTATTTCCCACACCTTGGTCCTCAGATCTCAGCCTCTGGAGTAGCTAGGATTGCAGGTGTGAGCCACTGGCACCCAGCCTGCTATACATATTTTATCACAGAACCAGCAAAGCTGACAAAAGGGTGACTGCAAAGCAGGCCTGAGTCCTAGTAACTCTCAGCCCACCCTTCCGTGAGGTCTCAGAGTAGGTCCATCTTGCCATGGAAAAGGAGGAAGCTTGACTCTTTGTGCCCATCCTGGGGCTTGAACTCCGGACTTGGGTGCTAGCCTTGAGCTTTTGTGCTCAAGGCTAGCACTCTACCACTTGAGGCAGAGCTCCACTTCTGGCTTTTTTAGTGGTTAATTGGAGAAAAGAGTCTCACGGACTTTCCGGCCAGGGCTGGCTTCAAACTATGATCCTCAGATCTCAGCCTCCTGAGTAGTAAGGATGATAGGCATGAGCCACCAGCTCCTGGCTTGGAAGCTTGACTTTTAAAATTGTGGTTAGCCTCTTATAGAAATGAATCTGTGAAGGAAGAATGAGGACTTCCCTAGTCTGGAGTCTTGGGTGGGGACATTTCCCATCTTTCTGTGTGGCCCAGCTCCTGTTCTCTGGTCATCTGGTGAAGGGAAGGCGGGCCTGGAAACACAGCTCCACCCAAGCACCTGGTATCCTGCCCATTCAATCACACATGGTTGGGATGGGTTCCTCTGCACATGAGTGTTGGTACTGAGCCTTGAACTTGGCCTCACACTCTCACTGAGCTTTTTCCCTCACTGCTGGTACTCTGCTATTTGAGCCAGACCTCCATATACAACTTTTTGTTGGTTAATTTAAAAATTAAAGTCTCTAGGATTCGTCTACCCTGGCTACCTTTGAAGCATAATACTCAGGTTTCATCTTCCTGAGTAGTTAGAATTGCAATTGTGGTTTACGGTTTACCTGTTTATTTATTTTTGTGTGGGTCCTGGGGCTTGAACCTGAGGCCTAAGTGCTGTTCCTGAGCTTTTATTTGCTCAAAGCTAGCGCTCTACCATTTTATCCACAGCTCTACTATGCCTGGCGCTTCTTTTGTTTCTTTTGGGGGTTGGGGGTGGGAAGAGGTTGTTAATTGGAGATATGATTCTCACAGACTTTCCTGCCTGGCTAGCTTCTAACTGCTATAATCAGATCTCAGCCTTCTGAGTAGCTAGGATAATAGGTGTGAGCCACCAGCACCTAGCAGGTGGTTTTAATGAAAACAAACACTAAAAGCCAATAGGGAGTGTGGTGGTGGAAGCTTAGCACTTGGGAGGCTGGGGCAGGAGAATTTTGAGTTCAAAACCAGATTGAGTACATAAAAGAGGAAAAGGAAAAGAGAAGGGGTGGGGAGAGGTAGGGAGGGAGGAAGGGAGAGAAGGAAGGAGGGATGGTACAGTGTATGTGATAACTAAACAACTGAACTCTGGGCCCTAGTAGCTGAGGCAGTCCTGTAGGTCCATCTCCCCTAGCTATACCTACTGCACTGGGGGGCTAGAGCTGTGAGGCTATGAGAGTGGAGGTAGACAGACAGAACCCCAATAAGCTCCTGGCCAGGGAGGTAGGGGTGGGGGGTAGGGTGGAACCCGGTCCTGCTCAGGCAATGCAGGCTGAAAAGCTGTGTGGGAAATTCTCTCCAAGATAAGCTTGGTCCCCAGCCTGTCTCTAAGGGGCAGGCCAGCGCTTCTGTTATCAAACAAGAGCCCCAGCTCCCACAAATGCTGACCAGGCATCTGCTGTGGGGGCCACCTGACCAGTGGCCCCAAGATGACTGCAGAGATGGGGAGCAGAATGGATAAGGGCAATTGCAGCTGGACTTTGGCTGGGGCGTCCTAAGGGCTGCAGACAGGCTGCTCAGCCAGGCGGGGGAGGGTGCAGGCTTCTAGCGGCAGCTTGCCACCATGTCCTAGGGCCGGCCATGCCTGTGTTCAAAGCCCAGTAGGTCCCTTTGCTTTCACAGCCTGATTCCCAATCCTGGAGAACAGGAAAACATGAATAATATAGGTGATACTGGGTGCTGATAACGGGAAGCCATGACAATAGAACTGGATTTTAGGAACCAGCGTCTGATGCTGGAGGCTCTCCGAGCTGGTAAGGGTGGGAGGGCCAGGGAACAAGGAGGGTGAGGGTACAGGAATGGGCTTGGTGCACCGCAAAGGTACCGGAGCCTGGCATTGGAGAAAGTGACTTCTCAGGCATGCCAGAGCTGGCAGAGAGAACCTGAGCCAGTCCATCTGAAGGCCTTTCTTGTTTTTGTTTTTGTCGTTGTGGGGCTTGAATTCTGGGCCTGAACGCTGTCCCTGAGCTCTTCAGCTCAAGGCTAGTGCTTTACCACTTGGGCCACAGCGCCACTTCCAGTTTTCTGGTGGTTAATTGGAAACAAGAGTCTCACAGACTTTCCTGCCGGGGCTAGCTTTGAACTGTGATCCTCAGATCTCAGCCTCCTGAGTAGCTAGGATTACAGGCTGGTCTTCCCTTGTGATACTTGCTTCTTTGCCTCTTCACCAGGGGAAGGTTAGTGGAAGATTGGTGCACACCTGGGGTAGGGTAGAGAGACTCTTGCATTCTGCACCAGCCCTGACCAGCAGGGCAATAGCAAACCAGGATGTCCCCCTCATGGGGGTTCTATCCCCTCTGCCTCAGACAGTGACTTGACTTGGAACGGGGTTGTTGTCAGTGTAATCAGCTGGGATGAGGCCATTAGAATGCACTCAAATCCAGCATGACTGTGTCCTGATGAAACAGGAGACATGTTGACACAGGCATAGGCAGCCAGAGACCCTATGTGAGGCAGGTGTGGTAGATCACACTGTCTTCCCAGCTACTCAGGAGAATCGAATCATAGGAGGCCAGCCTATAGGAGAATGTTAATGACATCCCTTTTCAACAACTAAGGAGCATGGTGGCTAGCACTTGTTCCAGCTACCCGAGAGCCATGGGTAAGATGATCAAGATCCAAGGCAAGCCCTGAGCAAAAATGCCAGATCTTATGTAAAATACAACCCCAAAACTAAAGCATAAAGATGGTGAGAGCATGACCCAAGTGGTAGAGCACCTGACTAAATAAATGCCAGCCCCCGAGTTCACACAGCAGTACTGGAAAACCAAAGCCATGTGAACACAGTGGCAGCGATGCCCGAGATTGCCTCCTCAAGCCAAGGAGGCCCGCTGCCCGTGAGCGTGGATTTCTGGCTGTGGGCCTGGAGACAATGAATGTCTGCCATGGCAGTGGCACAGGTACCACCCTGCTGTGCTGCACTTGTTTGCCAAAGCCCTGACGAAGCCAGACGCGTGTCCAGGGAGATGTGCCAGCTTCGAGAGTAGGGATGAACACACTCTCCTGAAGCCATCTCAGCTTTGGGATCTATGAGTCCCCCAGGAGGGCCAAGCTCCTCAACACTCCTGGAACTTCTTCTAGGATGCAAACCGTGCAAGGTTCGGCAAAAGGAGAACGCCACATGGTTCAGCAGAAAAGAGTTTATTTGGGGTTGGGAGAGCAAACTGTCTGCCTGCAAGAGATGGAGGTGTATGGAGAGAGAATAAAGAGGGAGAGGACTGTGGGTGAGTGGGGTTGTATAAGGAGAGGTGGGACCACAAAGGATGTGGAAGTGATCTCAGAGCCAGGGGAACCTCCCGTGGTCGGAAGGAGGCGTGACCGGGGGAGGTTCAGGAAAAGACCTCAGGGTCTGGGGCCCTTTGTGACTCACAGGCAGGTGATGGACAGGCAGGTGATTACTGGTTTCAGGCAGGTGAACAGGAAGGCAGGAGGGGGCTGTTCTCTCAGGTAGACCTAACAAAACTAAAGCCTTCCCATTCATTCATTCATTTTCATTTTTGTTCAGCAAGCACCTTATTGGGTCCTAGCTATGTGTGCCCTTAAGGACAGGCTTAGTCCTTGCCATTAAAGATGCTTACCTAGCCAGTGGAAGCAGGGGTCTCGGAGCCTTGTGGGCAGCAGAGGATACTGGGTTGTTCTTCCCTGTCAGCTACTTTTCCCACACGGTGGCCAGGCCTTCCCAAAACAAGGATTGGGATTTCCAGGACAGCTGGGGGCAGGTGGAGAGAAGCTGCCCCCAGGAGGAACATGGGGCCTGTGCCACTGAGGAGCACACGCAGCCCATGGCCTTGGTAAGGCATGTGGCCATCACCTTTCACCAACACTTGTCTCAAAACCCTGGGAAGCAATGGCAACAATGACCACTGACCAGGGACACCTCCACTGAGCTTCAACACAGAAGGTCAAGTTCATCACCCTGTCCTTCCTCCAAAAACAGTCCCAAAGACGTGGTACTTCCAAGCTAACAGTGATGTCCAATTGGCCTTAGCATGTACCTGTTCTGGAGCCAAAGCAGGGATTATTGATAAGCGGCTTGACCTTGAGCAATTTGCTTGATTATCTCCTCTCTTCTCCATCTGTGGAATGTGGCTTCCTAACTCTGACGGGAGAATTAAAGGACAGTATTTACAGATTGTGCCTCACATTCAGGTGAGCTCTTCTGTTCAAGACTATCCTTTGAGCCATAACTCTACTTCTAGTTTTCTGGTGGCTAATTGGAGATGAGTCTCATGGATTTTCCTGCTTGGGCTGGCTTTGAACCACGATCCTCAGATCTCAGCCTCCTGAGTAGCTAGGATTACAGGTGTGAGCCTGTAATCAAACAGTGTCCGGCTACACACATGCCTTCTATGTGTTAGGCCTGCCTATCATTATTGTTATTCAGGCGTGGGCTTTGGCCTGCAGGATTTATCTAACACCCATCACTCGCAGGCAGGCTGCTTCTTCTCCCACAGGGGGTGCTGTGGTGCAGAGCCCACAGGGTTCCTCCAGGACTTCTGCTCTCATTCTTCCAGCTTCCAAGAGTGGTGGTGTTAGTTGATGAGGCCCATTGTTTCTCTCTGGGTCTTGTTATTAGGCTGAAGAGAGCCACCTTGCTCAAAGCTGTGCCATTTCCAAACCTTTATCCAGGAAAGGGTTGGTAGGAGGGGATGAAGGCCAGGCTCTCTTGCCTCAAGCAGGACCATGAGAGGGACCTCAGCTGCATCACACTTCACTCTTCTCTCACATACATTTCTGTCTCACAGTGGGTTTTTTTTTTTTTTTTAGTTTTTCTGGGCAAACGAACCTAAGACAGTGCCAGGAAAGATCCTGGGAACAGACTGTAAAGTGGGATTTATTTGGGTGCTAGACCGCCTGCTGGCCAGCTGGCAAGGGAGACCTCGACACACAGCTGTGGCATAGACTTGTTAAAAACGTTCCCAGGACTGGGCCTGCTTCAATCCTGGCCCTAGAGGCTGAGGCAGGAGGACTGTGAATTTGAGGCCGGCCTAGTCCATAGTGAGATCCTGTCTCAGAAATGAAACAAAGCATCTCTTAGGGATGGGCTTCATGTAATCTTAGTTACTTGGGTGATAGAGATAGAAGTGCCTGAGGCTGGAGGTGTAGGGGAGTGGGGAGGAGCACAGAAACAACTAGGAGACCCCCATCTGAAAACAAACTAAAAGTAAAAAGGGCTGGGGATATAGCTCAAGTACAACAGCACTTGCAAGTTTGAGGCCCTGAGTTCAAAACCTTAGTGCCACTAAAAAAAAAAAAAAAAAGATAGAAAATAAAACAAAACCTTTTCCATGAAGTGAACTAGATAGCAAAACTGACTAATGGAATGCGCTGGTGTGTGCTGGTCTCCTTCCCATGTTGCAGGTACAGAAAAGTAAGCCAAGGAAGGAAAAGGCTACTTTTGATGAGTGTTGGGGGTTGTGTGCAAGATCAGCTTCTGCTGGGGCAGGAGATGGTGAAGAACACAAGCAGACTCGGGGTTCTGCAGAAAGCCCTGGGCAAGATGAGTAACAGGGGAGCTGCCTGGGCTTGCTGGCTCCCTGAGATCTCTTCTGGCCCCAACATGGTACACAGCCAATGACCTAGGGAGGGATGGGGTAGAGCAGGAGTGCCCTCCAGCCAGGAGGGGAATAAGCAGGGGAGAGAGGGGCATTCCTGGAGGAGACTTTCTGTGTCTGAGACATCTGATCGTGAGTCCAGACCTCTTGGCTCAGGAAACCCAGTTCCTCACCAGGCCAATATGGGTTGATACTTGGGTGTCGGACTCAGCCCCAGATGATTCTCTGCTATTCTTCCCTATTCTGCCCCTCCACAGCAGGGGCAGAAGTCAAGCGCCCAGGGCCACGAGAAGTTGCAGATAGTGGACAAAGAGCCCACTGGGCAGAGTTCAGATGAGGAGGCGCTGAAGAGTGAGTTCTCAGAGTCATGTAGCTTGTGGCAGAGCCACCTCCAGATCCAAAAGCTCCCAGCCAGAGCTCCTGCCATATCTATGCACCACTGTTTCTGTCTGTCTGTCTGTCTCTCTCTCTCTTTGCGTGTGTGTGTGTGTGTGTGCACCAATATTGGACTTGAACTCAAGGCCTTTCTATCTCACTTGGCCTTTTCCACGGAAGGGTTGGCACCCTTAACACTAGAGCCACAGCTCCACTTCTGACTTTTTGTTTTGTTTTGGATTCTTTTGCCAGTCCTGGGGCTTGAACTCAGGGTCTGAGAACTGTTCCTGGCTACTTTTTGCTCAAGGCTAGCACTCTACCACTTGAGCCACAGCACCACTTCCGGCTTTTTCTATATATGTGGTGCTGGAGAATTGAACTCAGGGCTTCATGTATACGAGGCCAGCACTTTATCTCTAGGCCATATTCCTAGCCCTCCACTTCTGACTTTTTGATAGTTAAATGGAGGTAAGAGTATCATAGACTTTCCTGCCTGGGATGGCTTTGGAACTGATCCTGAGGAGCTAGAATTACAGGCATGAGCCACCAGTGCTGGGCCCCTTCCACGTCACAGGAAGCTCTGAATTGCTGGGTCAAAGATGAGAGAAGGAGACAGGGAAGGGGACTGGGACAGTAGGAGGCTTTACTTTTTGTTTGCTTATTTATCCATTCCAGAAGGAAAATGATTATTTGAAATGCTTTACAATTCAAAAAAGAGTTTAAAGAAAGATCTAAAAACTCCACTTAAATTCCACCAACTGGAGTTACTGTGAACAGTTTGGAGAACAGATTTCCACACCTCCCCTTCTCTCTTCCTCTTCTTCTCCCTCTCTCTCCTCTCTCTCTCCCTCTCTTTTCTCCTCCATGTGTGAAGTTTATGGTAATGGAGTCACAAGCTGTTTCTAATCTGCTCTCTTTACTCATGGTATGTCATGGGGCTCTTCCCATCTTAGTAAATACTGCTCTATCCCCCACTTACCCATTGCAAATCCATCTTTCATGATCTGCTCAATATTTAGGTGATTTCAGTATTAGAGGCTTCCAGTATTTTGCTGTTCCAAAAACTCTAGTCTAAACCTTTGCCCAAGCATCCAAGCTACCATTGTAGGAGCATTTTAAAAGGCTGGTCTTAAAAAAAATTCCCTGCAGCTAAAAAAGTCATTCTGGCTGGGTGCCAGTGGCTCATCCCTGTAATGCTGGCTACTCAGGAGGCTGAGATCAAAGCCAGCCCAGTCAGGAAAGTCCCGAGACTCTTATCTCCAATTAACCACCAGAAAACCAGAAGTGGTGCTGTGGCTCAAGTGATAGAGTGCTAGCTTTGAGTTGCAAGAGCTCAGGGATAGAGCCTAGGTCTAGAGTTCAAGCCCTACGACCAACAATGACAACAGCAACAAAAGAAGTTATTCTGCCACCCCATCTGGGTTGTCAATCCTTATTTTTCAGGAAGCCTGGAAAGACCTATTGTTTTAAGAAACATAGCACTGACTTTCACCATTATCATTATGGTTACAATCTGTCTATGTACACACACACACACACACACACACACACACACACCTTTTTTCCTAATGGAAGGAGACGTAAGACCCTATCTTATGTATTCATTATGATTGGTCTAGCAGTAGCTATTTGGGAAAATGATCTCTGGTGCCTTTGAGTTTGGAACCTGCTTGCTGTCCTGCAGCTGCCTGGAGCCCAGAGCTGTGGGCCAACTTCATCCTGCACGCCCTGCCTTTCCCCATGGGACACCACAGAGGCCAACACTCTCTCCAGCCAGTGCCCAGCTTCCCCCATAAGGGCTCCGATTCACCCTCCCACCCTGGACTCCAAAGGGTCTCACAGATGTGAAGCCCATTGTGCATGGGATTGCCCAACCCAGAGCGTCAACACCGCCTGGAGATTTCCCAGAAATCCATATTCTCAGGCTTCTGCCCCAGAACTGGGGAACAGGAACTCTATCCCCGTCAGGTGAGCCAGCGCATGCAGGAGGTGAGAGTGCACAGGACGCACAGCTGAAAAGCAGCTTTGTGGAGGTGGCAGGAGAGAGGACATAAAGTATCTCTGCACTTCAGCACAGGCCAGCCATTACCCTGTAAAGGCTATTTTAATGAAAATATATATCTTATGTAAATTTTCTTTGAATTTTTTTTTTGTAGCCTACGTTGACCTCATTCTTGTGATCCTCCTGCCTCAGCCCCCCCAAGCGCTAGGGTTATAGGTGTGAGTCAATTCCATTTTTGTGTGTGTTTGGTCTTGGAGCTTGAACTCAAGGCCTGGTATTGTCTCTGGGGCTGCATCCTGTACATATATGCAGGTAGACACCACAGCCTGTCAGAGAGAGAGCCTGCCATGGGATAGGCAGATCCTCTGTCACTTGAATCATCCACCCCCAGCCCTGTATTTTTTTTTTTTTGCCAGTCCTGGGGCTTGAACTCAGGGCCCGAGCACCATCCCTGGCTTCTTTTTGCTCAAGGCTAGCACTCTACCACTTGAGCCACAGCGCTCTTCTGGCCATTTTCTATATATGTGGTGCTGGGGAATCAAACCCAGGGCTTCATGTATATGAGGCAAGCACTCTTGCCACTAGGCTATATTCCCAGCCTCAGCCCTATATTTTGTTTTAGTCATCCTTTGTCTTTTTCTTTTGTTTGGTACTGGGGTCAGGACCTTGACCTTACTAGGCAGACATCTGGCCACTTGAGACATTCCTCCATCACTTTTAATTCCGTCATATTTTGAACAGGTACTCCAGTTTTGCTTCATCTGGCCTGGACCATGATCTTCCTATTTCTATTCCTATCTATTTGGGATAGGCATAAGGATCCTGTTCTGCTTTGAGTTGGTTGAGATGGGGTATCAAAAACTTTTTGCCTGGATTGGCTTTGAACTTCCATCCTCCAGAGCTCAGCCTCCAAGGGAACTAGAATTATGGGTGTTGGCCACTGTCCTTGGCTCTGAATCGTTCACGTTGACAAAGGTTTTCAGGTGATTCTGCATGCACATGAGGTCAGAAAAGCACTTCTGTAAGTCCAGGGTTGTCCTTGACTCTGGCTCTTTGACAGCAGGGCTTCTGAGGATTGCCTTTCTCTTCTCCAAGTTTCAGGGTGGGGTGGGTAGTGGCCGCAGGAGGGGAGCTGGAGAGATGGCATAGCTGCCAGTGAGTCGGGGTGCTATGCCAAGTCGCGAGAAGACCACCAAGAAGGCCACCGAGACTCAGACGTTCCGAAATGCAAAAGCAAGGCTTTATTCAGGCGAGCTGCAACTCGGGCCTCGTCCTACCCACCGACACAGCGGAGGTTAGGAGGAAGCCCGAGCTGTGATTGCACAGGGCTTATAAAGGCAAAGAACAAAGTTACAGCCATCAGGTGTTCAAGCAAGCAAGATTAGGACACGGTACAAATCTGATTGGCTCAGGGCTCGGGGCATTCTGGGGGTGGTTAGAGTTAAGCATTCCCAGAAGTTAGAGTTCTTGACCCGCTGGGCCCTAATAAACTTGTCCTGGGTTTGCTCACAGGGCCTGCTTACCTCAGGTTCACGTGGAAAAGTGGGGCCTGACTTCAAAATGGCTTTAGTCTGGCTCTTCAGTGGGACACAGAGACACGGTCTCTTAATGTTTGCTACTTGGGTCCCTGGCTACATGATGATGGCTTGGGTGGATTAGCTGGCAAGATCCAACTATGTGAGCTGGTGGTAGTGAGGGAAGAAGGGCAGTGCAGGGACAGTGCAGGGCAGAAGCCCAAGAGAGAGGTGCACAGAGACCCTCCATTCCCCGAGGGGAGCAGAGTGTCCTCCCAGAGCAGTCAAGGCCTCTTATTACAGATCAGAGAGCACCTGGACTCTGCTGATCTGCTCCTCTTCTTCCGCCCCTGCCAGGGAGCCAGCAGCCAGCTTGCCAAAGAGAAGGTGTGGGTGGTTTATTTTGGAGACACTGGGCAGGGGGCAGTGGAGATGTTCACATCCTCCTCTGCACACAGTCCCCAGAGGAGCGGACTGCCAAGGGGCTGAGGGGGTGGAGGCAGTGGGGACTTACCAGGGATGGCTGAGGCCCTGCAGGGGGTGGGGGGCAGAGAGCCAGTCCAGATGGGAGAAGGAGATGGGGGAGGGCCTCGCTGGCTACAGTCCCAGAGTGGTCCCTGACTCTCAGATAGCAGAGCTCTGAACAGAATCTCCTGCCCGTGGGCGAGCAAAGTGTGGCTGGTTGTTATGCAGGTAGGCCTTTTGAGTAAGGAAAAAAACCAAGGGGAAGTTTCAATTGGAATCTGGGCCTTTGCATGTGCGGGGTTGTTTGGCTTTATTAAAAAGTAACAGTAACAACAACAAACCAAAATCCATCATTAGTAACCAATACAGCAGTGCTCCCTTGCTGTCACGGGAGAATCAGCCACCCCGAAGCACTTGTGCAAGTCACACCTTTGGCCACACCTGTCACACCCTGAGCATGGCATTAGCCCAGGGCAGTCACACACACATACACACACACAAATCCTTTTTTAAAAAATCAAGTAATCATTAGGTTAGAGAAGAATCCTTGGCTGTGGCAGGGGAAATGGGCACGAGGCTGAGTGGTGGGGTGAGGGCTGTCCCAGTGTGGTGATGACTCCTGGGGGGTGGTGTGGCTAAAGCTAGATGTCTGCCAAGGCCTCCTCCAGTGATGAGACATGGAAGAGATCCGGCCCCACGCCCACCGGTGGGGGCGAGCCACCGGGAGCCTAGCTTGTCAGCAGCATCCCAGGCCCCCCTCCCCCCCCACACCAGGACACAAATAGCTCCAGGCCCACGCAGCTGATGAGGGCTGCAGGCTCCTGTTTCTTCCTTTTCTTTCATTTTATTTATTTATTTATTTTAAGGCAGCAACATTTGGGAGTAAGAGCTAGCAGTTTGGAAAAACTTTTTCTGGCTCTTTAGAGATGGTGGAGGAGGAGAGTGGCAAAAGAGCCAGGGTCACAGCACTGTCCCCTGTGAGTGGCCTTGAGGCCCAGGAGGTGCGGGGCTGGAGGAGGAGGTGGGCCAGGGCTTGTGGTGGGGAGGGGGATGTCTTTTGCTACTTGTGGAAGTGGCCTGGGCCATCTCTGCTCCTCCTGGCTGAGGCGACCTTGGCTGACTGGTGGTCAGGAGTAGACTGAAGGTGTGTGTGTGTGTGTGTGTGTGTGTGTGTGTGTGTGCAAGGGAAGAAGATAACATGAACCTGAACCCCTGGTGAGGATATTTGGGATGGGAATCCAGGGGACCATCTACCCCTCCATGAGCTGGTGGGCTAAATTCCCCGCGGGACCAGGCACTTCCTTCCAGTAGCTGTGGTTCAGGCAGGACATGGCTCGGAGCCCTGCAGCAAGCCCCTTAAACACTCAACTGCCTGCTGGGGAGCTTTTCATTCCCCTGGGGTTTGCTGAGGATTTTATTCTTAGCCACCAGTTCTTTGTTGTCCTCCCTTCTGGAGCCTGGAAAAAAATTCCTGCCTCCCCAGGGGGCTCCAGGAAGGGTGTGGGGGACAGGGAGACACAGGGGTCCTCTCACACCTCCCCAGGCCTCCAGGGCACACAGGCCCCATGTGGGGAGCGGGGCACAGCTGTTTCCTTGGCAACAGGCCTCTTCCCTAGCCCATCTTGGGAGGCTCCAGGTGGGAGGCTGCAGGTCTGTGGGAAGCCAGCCTGGGTGGTATGACTGGGCCAGGTGCCAGCTGCCTCAGGTAGCCAGGGCCCGGGGGTGGTGCCAGCCTGGCTCAGGTTGGGGGACTTTGTTTTTACATTCATCTTGGTTCCAAAAACTTTTCTTTGGGTCAGAATCACACATGGAGGATCTGCATGTGTGCTTTCTCACACTTGCTCTTCCATCTTGTGTTTCTCTAGCAATGCTAACTGGTTTTACAATCAGTGTGGGGGGTTCTGAGTAATTTCCATGTGGGGGTCCCGCTGCTGTCAGAGGGCAAACAGGACAAGGCCAGCAGCCAGCGGCAGCAGAAGCAGTGGCAGCAGAAGGTCCTGGGAAGCTGTGGGAGAAACAGGCAGTCAGAGCTGGGAGGCCCTTGGCCACCCATGGGTGGCAGGCTGGGACCCAGCCCAGGACTCAGCAGCGCTATTTCTGTGCTCTCAGCTTGCCTTCCCTCGCTCTACCCCATCACAGTGTTCCTTTCCCTGGCTACTTTACATATTCCTCTCTTCCTAACTGATGCCACATGAATATTTATGGCATTACCTCAAATCCTCTGTGGACTGTCATTTTCAGCATTTATGTTCATTAGCCAGTTCTATTTTGGTGACATAGCCAGTGTCCCTGTTCCCACTATCCTGTGACATTTCACCTCGATGGCTTGGGAGGTGGGGGTCCTGGCTCTGTGTCACCCCCTCAGGGTTTCGAGTGACAGGGTCTGAACAGTGCCAGTGGCATGTGGCAGGTTCTGTTACCAGCACTTTTCCAGTGGCCTGCCTGGCACCTGTGGTCATACCTGCTCCTGAACACTGCTGAGACAGCATGCCCTCCAGAGCTGACACATAGTCAGGCCCCAGCCAGTCGAGGTATGTGGTTTTCTCTCTGACAGGCGCTGCCCGGACTGTCGCATCCTTGAAGAGCAGGTCTTGGCTGTGGTATTTGGAGGAGTCGAACATTTTGAACCCGTTCTGATTGTGATCATCTCCAAACAGGTCCTGAAAAGGCCACATGGGACTACTTTGCATTCAACTCTATTGATGGTCATGAGGGAGACCCAGGACACCAAAACCTGCTATCAGTCTTTTAGGATTTTTTTTTTTTTTTTTTTTTTTTTTTTTGCCAGTCCTAGGGCTTGGGACTCAGGGCCTGAGCACTGTCCCTGGCTTCTCTTTGCTCAAGGCTAGCACTCTACCACTTGAGCCACAGCGCCACTTCTGGCCATTTTCTATATATATGTGGTGCTGGGGAATTGAACCCAGGGCTTCATGTATACGAGACGAGCACTCTTGCCACTAGGCCATATTCCCAGCCCGCTATCAGTCTTTTAAAAGGAGTTTCTTAGCCATGCATTAGTGGTTCAAGCCTGTAATCCTAGCTACTCAAGAAGCTGAGATCTGAGGATTGTGCTTTGAAGCCAGCCCAGATAGGAAAGTCCATGAGACTCTTATCTCCAATGAGCCATCAGAAAACCAGAGTGAAGCTGTGGCTCAAAGTGTTAGAGCGCTAGTCTTTTTTTTTATTATTAATTAAATTTTATTGACAAGGTGTTATACAAAAGGGGTACAGTTACATACAGAGAGCTAGTCTTGATAGTTAAAGGGGGGTAAGAGTCTCACGTGGCTGTGATGTAGCTCAGTGGCAAAGCACTTCCTAGCAAGTGCAAAATCCTGGGTTCAATCTCCAGTACCAAATATATATGACAAAAAAAAAGTCTTGGGCTTGGAATATGGTGTAATGGTAGAGTGCTTGCTTAGCATGCATGAAGCCCTGGGTTCAATTCCTCAGCACCACATATACAGAAAAAGCCAGAAGTGGCACTGTGGCTCAAGTGGTAGAGTGCTAGCCTTGAGCTAAAAGAAGCTCAAGGACAGTGCTCAGGCTCTGAGCTCATCAAGCCCCAGGACTGGCAAAAACCAAAACCAAAACAAAACAAAAAAACCCAGAAAAACAAAAAATCTCTCACAAACTTTCCTGCCTAGGCTGGCTATGAACTAAACCTGATCTCCAATTAATCTCAGAAAAAGCCACAAGTGAAGGTTTGGCTCAAGTGGTAGAAGTGCTAGCTAGCTCAGGGACAATGCCCAGGCCCAGAGTTCAAGTCCCAGGACTGGCAAAAAAAAAGGGGGGGGTGGGGCTGGGAATATGGCCTAGTGGCAAGAGTGCTTGCCTCATATATATGACACCCTGGGTTCGATTCCTCAGCACCACATATATAAAAAAGGCCAGAAGTGGCGCTGTGGCTCAAGTGGTAGAGTGCTAGCCTTGAGAAAAAGAAGCCAGGGACAGTGCTCAGGCCCTGAGTTCAAGCCCCAGGACTGGCAAAAAAAAGGGAGGGGGTTTCTAAGATCCTCTTGAAGATCTGAAAGGATATCCGCTTTCTCCCCAGACAAAAGCACATCCTTTCAGGAATCTCCTCTGAATTACTTCTGAGGTCTTGGAGACACCTGGGAAGCCCTCAGGCCCTGAGCTAGGGGCTCCTGGCATGGAGTTCTCCATAGGAAAGAGCAACAGGAAATACATCATTTCGAAGTTTAGAGGCAGTCCTGGAGAGGCAGTAGCCCTGTGATTCTGTGGTGCTGGTGGGAGAAGGGAGGGGAATTTCAGCCTAAGTTTGAGTGCATATGTGGAGACGGCCACAGCAGTGAAAAACCAGGGACTCTGCGGACAGCCTGGGTTGAAATTCTAGCTGTATTTTTGAAGTCCAACCTATGATGATGGACTGGATGGACAGCATGAATAGGAGACCAGAGTCGTAAGGAAAGGGAAGGGCTACAACTGCTATTAGCTGACTTGGAGGACTGAGGAGTCAAGGGGTAGGTGTGGGCACAAGCTTTGACCTGGGCAGTCCATAGATGCCTGTTAGGAATTCAAATAGAAATGCCAAGTGGGTAGTTAACTCTGCCACTTCAGGGTTGAAGAATGGTGTTAGAATTTGGGCTGAAGATGTCACTTTTGGATGTACTTTAGGTATTTAATGAGATGAGGCTGGATGAGATAGATGAAGATGTTGGTAGAGACAGAAAAGGGGCTTAAGACGGAACCCTCGGGGCGCCTGCATTTACCAGCCAGGCAGATGGGGATGAACCAGCAAAGAACAGTGGGAAGGAGAGGCTAAGAAGTGGGAGAAGAGCCAGGCAGGGGAAGATGTGGAGCCACCAGGAAACATTCTTCTAGAAGGAGGAACTTGAACTTCTGGAGGGAACTGTGGCCAGTGCCACTGAGCAGTCTGGTACAATGAGACAGAAGCAGCTACTGGATTTAGCAACACCAATCACAGGGACATTGATAATGGAAGTTTTGGAATATTCTCCTTCCTTAAGAGAGGCCAGAAGGAACTCATGGCTCCACAGTAGAAAGCTCTTTGGAGGCGCCGTGCTCTAAAAGAGCGTGGAGGAATATTTGCCTGGCATGGACAAAGCCTTGTAGGATTTCTAGCATCACAAAACAACAACAGCAACAAAAAGCAAGGAGGAGCCTGGTGTTGGTGGCTCACACTTGGAATCCTAGCTACTCAGGAGACTGAGATCTGAGGATTGAGGATCAAAGCAGGAATGTCTGTGAGACTCTTATCTCCAATTAACCACCAGAAAACTGGAAGTGGTGCTGTGGCACTAGCTTTGAGCAAAAGGGCTCAGGGTCAGCACTCAGGTCCTGAGTTTAAGCCCCAATGCAGAAGAGGGGGGAGGGTTAAGGTCACAAGAAGATAGGACATTGAGGTTAGTTTGTTTCACCCTTTACAGATGGTGATGTAATAGCATGTGTGGGCATTGGGGAGAAATTCTCTCCAATTGAGAGGAAGAATTAATGATGCCAGAGACAGAGGGCCTGTTGCCAAAGGAATGTTCTTTGGTCGATCAGAAAGTCTAGAAGTTTTCCCCAGCTCCCAAGGTTTCCCCTGAGGGCTGCTCAGTTAGGCAGAGGCCTGTCAGGGGGTGGGGCTTGGCTCACCATTGCTAACCCTCTGCGCAAGCAGGCCCTACGCCGGCTCACCTGGGCCTTGTCCAGCAGTCCAAACACAGTGAAGATGTTGGTGTCCGGCCGCACCATGACGGCATGGGAGGGCATCTGTGCCAGGTTGCAAGCTTCAAATTGGTTCACCTCAGCCCGGGCCCCATTGGGGCAAAGCAGCTCATAGTCCTGCCACCTAAGCCCAGTAGCCCAAGGCTCGGGATTGTGGCCTAAGGGAAAACAGGGAGGTGAGAGTGGGAGGGAGATTCTAGCCCTTTGCTGGGAGAAGGTGGCAGAGTCTGGCCTGCTCCCCAGCCCTCTCCATTCTCCCAGTGCTCCTCTCTGTTACCAGGGAGACAGAACCCAGCTGGACCACAGCGATGACATGGAGCTTCCATTGGTGGAGAACGGGGATCACCTGCTGCTATGTGACCAATGCCTTGTAGCTCCTGCCTTGCCCCTCAACGCCCCTCAACAGGGGGTGATACCAGGTGGGTATTAGCACCTCATTTTCTAAATGACGAAAGAAAGGCTCCTATTCAGCCCTACATGAGGGATCCCATCTAGTGGTCACATTCTTGGGCCCGAGTGATGACAAGTGACCCCACTGGCTGAAAATGTCAAACTGGAGTTCTCCTGGCAAGCATGGGTTCCAATTTGCAAAAAAAAAAAAAAAAAAAAAAAATACTATTGGAAAATTTTCTTTTTGAAAAGATGACACTTCTGAAGATGACAACAATAACAAAGAATGCCATTGGATTGGTCTTGGATGGGGCCAGAAGTTTGCAGTTTAGACCAGTACCCCCAGTGATGCTGAAGCAGTTGGTGCTAGAGCAACCTCTGCCTTCAGGGTCCCATGGTTTCTGGGTCTTCGTGCATTCTGCAGTGTCTACCCTCCTCCCTTTTCCAGAAGAAACACCAGCTTGGGTCCAAGCAGAGCTAAAGCTAACAGGGAAAGGGCTGCCCTGGGAAGCATGGCTCACTGCAGGTGAATCTTCCAGGGGGACCTGCAGACCCAACCTCCTCTCAGCCCCATCTCAGGACAACAGGCCAGGCCAGGTCAGCACTTAGACTGCTGTGGGGCTTTTGTGGGGGTGCACAGAATTCTGGGGGAGTGGTGAGGCAGGAGAACAGGGCTGAGGACAAGAGGGAGCTCTCTGGTTGGGCACAGTCTCCCCACATCAGTGACTTCTATAGCACCACAAGCGGGATTGGAGTCTCCTCCTGCACCTCTTGCTTCTCCTTAACCCATCCCTGCAGCCCCTCTGAACCCAGCTGTGCTTTTCTGGGTAGAGAAGTTGTAGGACAGGTAGACCTTGCTGAGCCTCCAGTGTTGGAGGGTTCAAAGCCATAGCAGGGTAAGGAGAATCTCAGCCTTAGTTCTTAGGGAACTAGCCTCTAGGTTGGCAGGGGATGAAGAGAGAGAAGAGGCCCTGCACCCCACAGGAACCTCAGGTGTGGCTTTAGGGGCTCCTGGCCAGAGCTCCAGGCTCTTTTCCCCAGGTGATGTCTGGGAAGGAACTCAGGGAACAAAATGGCCTGTGTGGTACGTCTGGGCTGGGCTGGCTTGGTGTGGCTTAAGGGGACTCAGCATGACTTCTCTGCATGGGACACTGTTTGGCTCAAGACCAAAGGACTGGCCTTGTCACCCTCCCCCCTCAGCACTACCGACACATCCTCGGAGGGGTGTCCATAGGGAGCAGGATGGGGTCTCTTCATTTCAGTGGACAATGGACTTGAATTCCAGACCAGGAGAGACCATGGCCCATCTTCAACACTTGGACATGTGACCTGATCTCTCTTCTTACCTTGTGGTCTTTGGAACCCCTGGATCCCTTGGGGCAGAACTTCTAGACCAAGTGTCTTGCAGCTGATGCTCAGCACCCAAACCTAGGGACACCCTTGTACCTGGATATGCTGAGGACAGAAAACCCACTCCCACGTTGTCTCTGCTCTGGCCCCAAACCTCTCCCACATACCGTTTGTGTTCTCAAAGACAGTGGTGTGCTTGACAAAGGCGACGTCTCCCGCGTTCTCCACCAGGCACCTGCCACGGGAGAGGGCAGAGTGGGGCGGGAGTCGGGGGGGTGCCTCCCCTGTGGCCCCTCTGGCTGCCCACACTGACCCCCGAGTACCTGAAGGCCCCACTGTAGCCGTAGTACCGCTCCTGGCTGTTGCCCACGCACCGGTTGCGGCCCTGCTCATCCCCCACGCAGAGCGCGCACAGTGAGGAAGGGTAGTGAGTGGGGTTGTTCACTGGCACACAGCTGGCATTGAAGAACTCACTCACCGCTGAACCAGAGGTGGAAGGCTGTGCTTAGTGGAGAGATGGCCAGGCCACTCCACCACTGCACAGCTCACCCACCAGTGCTTGCACTCCCTGGGGGAGAGAAAACTCACTACCTCACAAAGCGATTCTGTCAGAGAAAACTGCCTAGCTGTCTGGAGAGGGAGCTGTCAACTCTAATGCCTGCTGTGTGCCTCCATGGGTAGCTAGAAAATGGGTTTGTTTTCTCTGAGTTACCAGCCAGGGCAGAAGTGTGTGGCCAATCACCAGGATCAGGACCCCTCTCCATGAATAAATACTTTATCATCACAAGGGGAGATGCATGAGTTTCTGGGCTAAGGCGTTGTTGTTTTCTGTCCTCATCCTAATACATGTGTGCTACTTGAGCACAGAGGATGCTGGGGATGGAGAAGGTCCCAAGGCCCCGTGGTGACATAGCCAGCCTCAGGTCCTCCCATATACAATGGGGGTGGGGTGGTGGGGGTGGTGCAGAGAGCTCTGGCTCCCTCCAGCGAACCACCAGAGAGACATCTGCTTGCTGTGGGCATGGCAAATGTGTCTCCCAGCCTTCCCAGAGCTGAGCCATGCCAGGAAGAGAAGACCCTGCGGCTCCTGAAGAAGAGCTCCCCCAGAGGGGGCTACCTGTGAGGATGTCACAGTCCTTGGGCCGGATGAAGCCCCTCTGGATGAGGGCACCCACAGGTATGTCCCACCCTGAGGGGTTGCCGAAACCAGAGTGGCAGGAGCGCTTGCCACGCAGCTCATCCAGCGTGAAGGAGTAGGCGCTGTCCCGTCTCACCACAGCCACCACAAAGTAGGAGCTGCTCCTGTCATCCTCTGGAGAAGAAAGGAGGGGAGGGGAGTATGACGCAGAGGTCTTATCACAGCCTGGACCAAGCTCCAGGGGAACCTGCCCTGCACCCCTCTTCTGTGTTTCTCTGCTTGAGAGCCATGATCCTTCCAGGGCTTCTGCAGGCCTACAGGTACCTGACGCAAGGGCCCTCAGCGAGCAAGTCCAGCAGCACTCCACTGCTGAGAAGCATCCTGTGTGGCCCTGTTCTTCAACAACCTTGACCCGGGCTGCAACCCCACATCCCTTGGCTGAAGGGCTCTGTCTCTCCTTACACCCAGGGTGTATATTTCTCATGTCCTAGAAAAATGTTGCCCTGAACCCAGAGATTCCTCAGGGCCAGGTGGAAGGGCCCCAAGGCCCTGTGATCAGCACTTAAGAAGACAAAGGCAAAAGCCAAGGCTGGGCCATTGAGGAGGTGTGAGGGGGGCGATGGGGAGGGTGAGAGGTTGGGGGGGTAGGAGGTGGGGGGTGAGGAGGGTTCCATAAAGCCAAGGCTGGGCCAGAGACTGTGGGTAGCCTAGATGGCCACAGCTAAGAACAGTTTTGATGTTACTGAGGGATATATTATATGATATCATATTACATGTTATATTTTACTTTTTATTTTATTTTGGTGCCAGTCCTGAGGCTTGAACCCAGGGCCTCACACTCCTGCCTGGCTTTTTCACCCAAGGCTGGGACTTGACCCATGCTCCCCTTCCAGCTTTTTGCTGGCTAACTAGAGGTTAGATTCTCAGGGATTTTCTGCCTGGGCTGGCTTGTAACTTTGGTCCTCAGTTTTCAGTCTCGTAAGTAGCTAGCGTGTGAGGTGCCAACCCCTGGCCTTTAGGGAGAATTTTGAAAGAATATGCAACAGACCATCTGTGGTCTGCAAGCCCAAAGTGGACACTCTGATTCTGTATAGGAAGTTAGCTGACTCCTTATTGGTGCTTGTTGCACAGGTGGGGAAACTGAGGCCTGAAGCAGGAGGGGTTTGCCTGGTGACAGAATGCTAACTGTCATGCAGGTGTCAGCCACCACCTAGCAAAGCCAGGGCTATCGCAGTGCACTCACCAGCATAGAGCTCCCCGGCTGCGGGCACCAGGCCGTACACCTTCCCTGCAGTGTAAATGTCCTCACCGCTTAGCGTTACAGCATCAATGTGCCCAGCCTGCAGGGACAGAGACAGCAGCTGGGCTGGGGGTGGCAGGATGGTGGGATTCAGGATGGTGGCATCCTAGAAGATGGCAGGGCCTTCCCCTCAGGGAACTGTGGCCTCAGCCAACATGGCATGCTCCCAAGGGTCTCCTGCATGTCCCTGTTTGAAGCGAAGCACGGCACTGGCTTGCCCTTCTGCTGGGCATGGCTATCCCAGAGATTGCCAACCCCAAGACCTGAGGTCTCTTGGGTCTTGCCAAGCTTGGCCCACAGTGTGACTGCAAAGCACCATAGTCCTCTTAGAGAGAGGGTGCGAATGGAAGACTGACCCAGAACTGAAAAGGTGACACTTTCAGCACCTCCTGGGACCCTTACAAGGCCTCCAGGCTACCTGCACTCACTCCACCTGCACCCCACTGTACCCCATCATTCTGAAGTCTCCTGATGGCTGGCCCCAGGACCTTGCAAAGAGGTGAAGGGCAATCAAGTCATTGTGATGTGAGAAACCTGAGGGGAAGGGAGGGATGTGCACCAGCATGGTACCCAGAGGCGTGACATCATGACAGGGAGCTACATGTACATTGAGTCTGCAGGGTGCATTTCTAGGGTCTCCCCGTCCCTTCTCCCAGCTCCTCCTGGTGACATCAGGGGGCATCTGACACAGCCTAGACCCACAGCCCTTCCCTGGGTCACTGTGGGGGCAGAGGGTGCTAGTAAAGCCACACTGGACACCATCCCTAGAGCCTTGCAAGTGACAGTTCTGAGGAGCCCCGGGGCGTGCTCCTCTTCCCACAGGGCCTGGGCAGACCACAGAGAGCACCTTGACTGAGAAGAGGCTCCATGCTGGAGGCCACTGAGGCTGCCCAGCCCTGGGCACCCTGGCAGCAGCCACACAGCCCCAGGCCAATGTGCCAAGCACTGGGAAATCAGGATGCCCCTCCCCCAGCACAAGCAGCTGCCTTCTCCCCTCCACGCCGCCCGCCTCTGGGTAACATGCTTCTTCCCACCTGAGCAGGTGAGCATGGCAAGGTGGGGTCAGCAGCGAGTCTCAGCTCATGGGGTTGGTGTGATGACTACACAACCCGCACAATGGCCTCACAGATAGAGCTGGTGCACAGGAAGTGTTGGCTCATGACATCATTACCGCCAGGGGCCCAGTCACCTATCTTATTCCTGTCCAGGCTTCTGGGCCTTTGAGCCCATGCGGTTCTCTGGCTGGAGTATATGTGTGGAGGGTGGTGAGGGGCTATGGCTTGTGCTCAGGACTGCTTCACCCTCCTCCTGCTTGTCCGTAAAACAGGACAGGAGGGGACTAGAAACCCCGCAGGCCTCATCTGCCCATCTGTGAGCACCGGGGGCCCCTTGCCTGCTGAAGGCCTCCCAGTCTCCAGTGTCTTATCCAAGGCGAAGGAGAGAGCTGGGCAGGGCTCCAGAAAGAGCCAGCTGTGTCTCTAGCTGGGGGTGATGAGTGTGTTAGGGTCATGATGAGCATCGAAGACACTAGGAAATAGCAATAGCATGTCTCTATGTAAAGCATATATACTTCTCTACCAGAAGGAAGGTTTACATAGCAGATCACAAGTGATGTGAAATGAATGTGAGCACCCACAGCCATGGGAAACGTCTAGCAATCATGATACTGAACCCATGGCCCCCATGTGCAGGGGGACATGGTCCGTCCACTCCCTTCTCTGTGGGTTGGCACAGAGACGCCCTCTTCTCCACACAGGAGCTGCGCCGCCCACCCCTGCCCACCCCCACACACCTGGATCTGCCCCATGCAGTGTGCAGGCGACTGGGCAGATACACATTGGATTTCTGGCTTGAGCCTCTGCCTGTTGAAGGCCACGGCCATATCTCCACACTTCTGGATCTCGGGCGTGGACAGCACGCACCAGCGCAGGTAGTGGGGAAGCCCTGTATGGGTGCATGGAGGAGCTGATACCTCTGCGGGGGTTGCTTGGAATCAGAAGCGGGGGGGGGGGGGATGAGGGGGGGAATGCTGGCTCTTTCTCTTGGTGGCCCGGTGGTATGGGAGTGAGAGGCTATGGAGGGAGAGTGGATTGGATTTTGGGGATTCTAACGCAGGCCCAGGGCAAGGCAGGGCTTCTGGGATACAACAGACCACACAGTCACAGAGATCTCCCTCCCCAAACCCCCAGTGGCCAGGAAGTGGAAGTGACAGATGTCCATAGAGGCCTGGAGGCACATGCCAGGTCCCCCAGGTGAGTGTCAGCCCCAGGCCACGTCTGCCAGGCAGCAGTCAGGTAGGGCTGGGGCCAGCCCGAGCAGGGATAGGAGGACTCACTGTAGGGGTCACAGAGCAGACCCTTCATGGCATGCAGGTACTCGGGTCCCAGCCAGGCCTCGTAGGTCTGCGTGGCGATGGGCACCAGCTCTGAGGTGGAGTCCTTGAACAGCAGGTTCTTCTGGCCATAGGTCTCAGAGCTGAACATCTGGAAGCTGCTGCCCTCATGGCTGAACAGACGCTGTGTGCCAAGAGTGGGCAGTGAGGGGGCCTCCCGGCCAGATCCTTTCCAACCCAGTTCAGCCTGCCTCGGACCTCAGGCAGGTGCTCACTCTGAGGCCTGGCAAGGCCTGTCCTCAGCAGTGCCTGACCTCCTCCATGCCTCACAGCTCTGGGTCAACATCCATCCAGTTAGTCCATCGGTCGTGTCACAAGCCATTGGACCCAGGTCCAGGCTGGGATGGCAGGGGGCACAGGCAGTGGCCGTGTGGAGGGGGCAAAACTAATGAATGCATGTCACACCCAGAAGGCAGGAGCATGTGGCTACTAGAAGCCTTGATTCACTAAGACATTGATTGCCTACTGCAGCTAGTTAGTGCATAGTGAGTACAGCCAATTATGTCGGGAGAGTTGTCATTTTGGCTACTGGCTCAAAGGTTCTAGTTTGCCTTCAGAGGCACAAGTTAGAGGAGCTTTTCTTGGAAGGTCTCCTAAGTGATTCTCCCCCCCGCCCCTGCTCTGACCTCCCCTCTGCCAGCTTGCACAGTGTCCCTCACTCTGCTGACCTGGCTGTTCCCCTAGTAGGGCTTGTCTGGGGGCAGTTCTCTGGGCCTCCTTCCCTCCTGGTCTTGATTCTCGGCTCCCATCCTTTGAATAACAGGAAGGCTTAGCGCCACCTGGGATACCTGCTGGCCAGTCTCACCTGGCCTTCATTAAGCAGCCGGAAGATGAGGCCCCCATCCGTGTCAGCCCGAACCACCACAGCATGCGCGGGCACACGGGCCAGGTGGCAGCGTCTCCACTCGGTGACATCGGCGCGGCTGCCATCCCTGCACAGGAGCTGGAAGTCCTGGGACTGCAGCGCCTGGCCCCAGGAGGGCAGAGTTCTCCCTGGAGACAGGGAGGCCCCATGAGGCAATGGTGGGGTTGGGGAGGGCACCCTGGGCCAGGAGAGCCGACTGGGGGAGGCTGAGTGTGGCTGCAAGGCTGGGAACCCCATATTTGTTGGGAAGGGAGCTCAGTGATTGCACGGACGGAGGGATGAGGCCAGGGGACGATGCTACTGGCCTGTTCTCAGCATTTTCTCCTAGCAGCGTTTTCTCCTAGCGCGCGTGCACACACACACACACACACATACACACACACACACACACACACACGACTGTGTGACAGAGGGAGAAAAGGAGGGAAGCTTAGCATGAGGGAGGTGAGCAGAGCCCCAGCACTGGGGTTTGGACTCAGGCCTGAATAAACCACAGTAAAAACAAAAGTGGTATCTTTAAGTCCTTTTTTTTATTGTGTATTTTTTTTATTCTCTGTAAAATATGTATATTTTAAAATTCTCGATTTCTCTTTACTAACCATTTTTAACATGGTAGAGTACATACTTGATAGGTAAATTTGCATCCTACTTTCCCCCCATTTATTTCCAAAAAGTATTTTCCCACACTACTGGGAAAATTTCAAATTTTGTTGTTTTTGTTTTTCCTGGGTCTGTCCCTGAGCCTCTTTGTGCACAAAGCTAACCACTTGAGCTACAGCGCCACTTCCAGCTTTGTCTGAGTAGTTTATTGGAGATAGGAGTCTCATGGACTTTTCTGCGTGGCCTGGCTTCGAACCGTGATCCTCAGATCTCAGCCTCCTGAGTAGCTAGGATTATAGGCATGAGCCACCAGTGCCCAGCTCATATTTCCTTTTCTAACATAATTTTATTGCTATAATTAAGATGTTGTATGAGGGGGCTACTGTTTCACAAGTCAGGTAATGAGTACATTTCTTTTTGGACAAGGTCACCACCTTCCTTTTCTGCCCCCGTTTCCCTCTCCCACCCCTGTCTAAAAGCTGCACAGTTCACTTTCCACATCGCATCTACTGAGTATCATGCCTGCATTTGTTCATCCTTCCTCCCTGAATTAGTATTTCTTAAAACAAGATTTGAAAGAGTGTCTATCAGTGCCAAATGGACTAGAATTAAACTGTATAGAAACATGTACAATATTTGACAGTGCTAGGGCTGAAATTCAGAGCCTCAAACTCGCACTCAGCTTGTGCTCTACTACTTAAGCCATACTGCCAGCCTGGCTTTTGCTGATGAATTAGAGATGGGGTCTCAAGGACTTTTCTGCCTGGCTGGTTTTGGACCTCAATCCTCCAGATCCCAGCCTCCTTTAGTAGCTATGAGTCACTGGTGCCTGGCATGGAATGATGTTTTTATGACTTCTAATTAAAATAGGGAAAAGCCCTCTGCTAGGAAATGGGGAGGGCAAGAAAAAAAAACTTTCACTCCAAAGCCTTTTCAAAACAAGTTTCCAAACAGGAAAACTCCACTGAGGTCATCATAATTTTGCACAGCAGCTCAAAACAGTCTCAACAACTACTCACTTCAATTCTCTCCCACACTCCTCCCCTATTTATTTTATTTTGTTGGCAGTACTGAGGATTGAACTCAGGGCCTATGCATTTGCCAGGCAGGTGCTCTACCACTTGAGCCAAAGCTCCAGCTCTTTTCTTCTACTTTTATATTGCAGCAAAACCTTTGCATGGCTCTTGTGCTCAGGGGTTATCATTTGCTGTCCTAGGAGACAAGTGGGAATACCTAGTACTGCTATTGGCCACTGTTGTTTCTCCTCTAGGAGGGCCAAAGTCACATCTCTGGCTACTCTGCTACTCTTTTTTTTTTTTGGCCAGTCCTGGGCCTTGGACTCAGGGCCTGAGCACTGTCCCTGGCTTCTTCCCGCTCAAGGCTAGCACTCTGCCACTTGAGCCACAGCGCCACTTCTGGCCGTTTTCTGTATATGTGGTGCTGGGGAATCGAACCTAGGGCCTCGTGCCGAGGCAGGCACTCTTGCCACTAGGCTATATCCCCAGCCCTCTGCTACTCTTTTGCTCTTCATCTTTCTGCATAAAAACAGTCCTTAAAAAAATTCCTTCCTAAACCAGGCACCATTGGCTCATACCTGTAATCCTAGCTATTCAGGAGGCAGAGATTTGAGGATTGTGGTTCAAAGCCAGCTCAGGCAGGACAGTCCATGAGACTCTTATCTCCAGTTAACCACCAGAAAGTCAGAAGTGGTGCTGTGGCTCAAAGTGGTAGAGTGCTAGCTTTGAGCAGAAAAGCTCAAGGACAGCACCCAGGATCTGAGTTCAAGCCCCGCAACTGACCAGGAAAAACAACAACAACAGAAACCCTTCCTTAGATTTCCTTAGATTGCCATCAAAACTTTTTTTTTAAAAAAAGCTGCTATAAACCCAATACAACCCATGCTTTTTGCACCCCACCCCCTTACAAATTCTTCTTTGCTGTATACATTGGGGTGACATCTTGGCAGCCTGTTTCCATGGACTCCTTCCTGCCCTGGCAAAGATTCCATGCACCTCATTCTTTCCTAAGGGGCTTATTTCCCCTCTCCAACCTGGCTTGTGTCTCCTCCATCAAGTTCAGGCTACACAATGGAATTATGACTTAAAACAAAGAAAAGGCAAGGAAAGTTGTTCTTTGTGCTAGCCTGGATTACAGTCCTCTTAATTTATATTTCACTCGTAGCTGGGATTACAGGTGGGAGCTGTGGTGCTCAGTGTACAAGTTAATCTCTTCAAACAAGAAGTGAACTTCAGGCAAATCCAAATGAAGAGACACTCTATAGAACAGATCTGTGCTTTAAAAATACCAATGCCATAAAAAAGACTGAGAAACTGTTACAGTATAAAAGAAATGTAATGTCTAAAAATCACTCCGTTAGTAGAAGTGGACAGCGAGTGTCTATAGATTACCTAGCAGCATCAGTGCTAAGTTTCTTGAATTGAATTACTTATGGTTGGGAAACACAACTCATTTTCATGAGACTTATCCTAAAGCACTCAAGGGAAATAACAGGCAAATGTATAGAGAGACATACATGTATAAAAGAATGGTCAGTGTAACCAAGTGCTAGAAGTAAGTTCCTGTCTTGGTCAAGAATAGATAGGAGTTCTCTGAATTACTCTTGCAACATATCTAATGCTCAATTATTTCAAAATAAAAAAAATTATAGACAACTATATAACAGACCTATCTCCCTTGTCAGGGAGAAGGGAAGGTTTTTTCAAGTAACAAGAGAAAGGTGCGGGGAGGGGCCAGAGGTGGCGTCTAGTGCAAAGCTTGCAAACGTAACAGCAGTGAATAAAGTAGATGCCAGTCTTCAAGTGGCAAGAGGCAGAATCCAATGTCACACACACACACACACACACACACACACGAGCAGCACCTCGCAGCCCGCAGAGCTGTTGGAACCCCCACTGGAGAAACTCACAAGAGTGCTATGGTTCAGAGACTAGAGGACTTGTCAAGGTCACCCACAGAGTCAACGGAGTTTCTGAACTAGAGCATGTGCTGCCATCTTGGGGCCCCAACCAAGCAGCCAGGGTGACTCCCCACTTACCATCGGTGTTCTCCAGTACGGTGCTGTGCTTCACAAAGGCCACATCACCTGCGCCTTCTGCCAGGCACCTGTGGAGGAGAAGCCATGCCCTTGATGGGCTGGGCCCCACTTCTGCCTCTGTACCGTAAGTCCAGCCTGGACTGCAGGGCATAGCTATGGGGGCACCTCTCTCCTCCTCCTCCTCTTCTTCTTCTTCTTCTTCTTCTTCTTCTTCTTCTTCTTCTTCTTCTTCTTCTTCTTCTTCTTCTTCTCCTTCTTCTTCATCTTCTTTTTCGTCTTCATCTTCTTCTGCTGCTGCTGGTACTGGGGTTTGAACTTGGAGTCTTTCACTTGCTTGGTTTGCTTTCTCACAGCTGGTGCCCTACCACTTACACAACACTTTTAGCTTGCCTTTTTGTTGATTATTTTGGAGATAGATTCAGACTTTTCTGCCTGGGCTGGCTTCAGATCTCAGCCTCCTAAGTGCCTGGGATTATAGGCGTGAGTCACTGGTGCCCGACTGGGCACTCAGTTCTTACAATGTACACACTTACAGCCTGCTCAGGCCCATAGGAACAGGGACTTGTAGAGCAGCTGCTGCGACAGGCAGCCAGGACAGGCAGGGCGTCTTGAGGCTGAGGGCTGCCAGGTAGAGGACTGAAACTAGAAGATCTTTTCATGACCTACCAAGACATCTCGAGTGGAAGGAACTGTCTTTCATGTATTCTTTGTGTATTGCAGCCTGGTCTGAGGCAAGGTCAGGACAGAGGGGCTGCTGGGGTCCCCACAGCCAGGAAATAAGCAGGGACACTAGGAGAGCACTGAGGGCTCAGAGGGAGGAAGGAGAACCGGTATGGGGAAGGAGGCTGGGCCTGCTCTGTGCCTCAAGCTGCCTTTACCTCATCCCAAGGAAGACAGGCAAGGCGGGCTTTCTTCTCCAAGTGGAGACACTGCAGGGGTGGTAGGTGGGGAGGGATAGGGTTGGGGGAAGGGGCCTTGCCGCTGTTTCCTCTCGACAGACTAATGGAACTGGACCATGAGGTTAGACTCTGTGGGCCCAAGGCAGGCTGATTGGAAGTGCAAGTCTGAACCAGTCAGAAACAGGCCAGCTCCAGTATCCAGGTCCCTGCCTCGGCCGACCATCAGCCTTCTTGATGGTCAGACACCAGGATGGGAACCTGGGCATTATTTTTTCCCTTTCCTTTACTCGGAGGCTCCTTCCTCTACACACACCAAACATATTGACTTTGTGAGCCAGTGGGGCGCATTCCGGTTTGGTGTTTATAAACCAGCGCAGGCACAGCTCTGCATAAAGGGTGCTTTGATGGAAAGCAGCCACACGGCTCTTCCCCCACCTCCCAGACTCTTAGCCCCGCCCGCCGAACCCTAAACCCCTCCCACAGCCATTTAGCCTCGCCCACTGCAACTTCCTGCCCCACCGGCAGCCACTTAGCCCCGCCCACCACAGCCCAGAACAACCACTACTTAGCCCCGCCCACCACAGTCCCCTGTCCCCTGGTCCCTCACCTGAAGGCCCCGCTGTAGTCATAGTATCTCTCCAGAGGGCTCTTGTCACATATGCCCTCCCCAGAGGTGTCACCACGGCAGAGGCGACAGAGGGACTGAGAGTAACTGGTCTCTCCCGCCCCAGGAACGCAGCTGCCCCCAAAATACTCGCTGACAGCTGTGGGAAGAAGCGAGAGGTCTCTCAGTGTCATTTTCTCCCAACAGGCCCCAAGCTGGAGTCAGCCTGGGCCTGGGCTCCACAGGGACCTGGCTAGAAACTTCTGAGAATTGGTTCACCTTCCAGCTTCAATCTGAGAAAAACGGGATAGATGACACCTGTGAAAGCATCTGTGCAGGTTCTTGTCATTTGAAGGAATCGTAGGGGGTACAACAGCTTGCAACTGTTCACATAGGAAAAGGAACTAGGAGTGCACTGAGCACTTCCTGTTGTAGGGTTCCATCAAATCAGTGGTGAGCCTTAATGAGGCTTGTCTTATCTGATGAGTAGCACTGGTAGTATTAGGGAGGTAAACGGAGAAGGGGCCTGGTGAGCAAGAGGTCCCACCTGCTGACGTGCACCATACTTAGGCTCTGCCAATACCCAGGCCCCATGTACAATCTCTTCACTAATATTGGAAGGAAAGATCTTGCTCTACCTATCACCTGCCTCCAGCCACAGGCTGTGCTCATCACCAAACTAGGAGGGATCCCATCTTGGCCTCTCTGGTCACCACCCAAGAGGCTGTGGCTCCCAGGTTGGCCAGGACGGTTCACCACTGGGTGAATGGGGTCAAGTCAGCAGTACCTAGCTCAGAGTGTTTGAACCTCTAAAGCTAACCACATGTTTCTAGACATAGCACCCCCCCTCCCCCAGCATTGGGCTACCTCAGGTGGGATCCTCCTCAGTGGTTCTCTACTGCCCTGCTCTCGTACCTGGCTGTGACATATAGCCATGATGATAGTTGTGTGCCCTGTTGGGGACAACCAGCCAGAAACTCGAATGGATGCCAGCAGTGTGTGTGTGAAGGAAGGCCCCAGCAGGAGGTGGGACTTTGCTTGCATCTTAAAGAGGTTCAAGATGAAATAGGAGACTGAGGGGCTCCCCCCACTCTCCGGCCCAGGTGAAGGAAAAGCATGAGAGGAAGAAAGGACAGGGGAAGCCCAGAGTTCTGTTCAGGGGCTGGAAGTTCTCACCTTTGAGCACATCACAGCCCATCACTGAGAGGTGGCCGCTCTCTACCAGGTAGCCCACGGGCACGTTCCAGCCCACTGTCCTGTTGATGCCTGTGTGGCAAGACTTCACTCCTTTCAGGGTGTTTATGGTCACACTGGAGTTCCTTCTCACCACAGCCACTGCGTAATAGGAGGTCCCAGCCTCTAGGTGAGGAGAGAGGAGTGAGGGTGGTGAGGGAGAGGCTGGGAGGGAGGCTGTGGGAGAAAGGTAGGTGTACAAGTGTGCACACATGTGCATGGATGTGCATATATATGGACATGTGCAAGGCGTTCTATGTTTTTTTTTTTTTTTGCCAGTCCTGGGGCTTGAACTCAGAGTCTGATCACTGTCCCTGGCTTTTTTTTGCTCAAGGCTAGCACTCTGCCACTTGAGCCACAGCGCCACTTCTGGCTCTTTCTATATATGTGGTGCAGAGGAATGGAACCCAGGGCTTCATGCATGCAAGGCAAGCACTCTTCTGCTAAGCCACATCCCCAGCCCCAAGGTGTTCTATTTCTGAGAGAGCAAGAGGGTACACATCTCATGAGGAGACCCTACCCTCCTGCCACCTCAGTAGACAGACACAATCACGATGGCAACTCATTCATGGGTCCCCTTCCCTTCCCTAGCCAGCTGACCCTTGGCTGGGGCTGTGACTTGCCTGGAAGTCTTTTATTTTCCAAAATCCTAGGCTTTCAGGAACTTAGGAGAACTCAGAGGGTTTGTGAGACAGGCATCCTGGCTATGGAGGGACCACAGTTGTGAGAAGAGGAACAGGCAGAGCAGGGTTGGAAACTGACTGGGTACTGAAGGGTGTGTGTGTGTGTGTGTGTGTGTGTGTGTGTGTGTGTGTGTGTGTGTGTGTATGTGTGTGTGTGTATGTAGTGACAGAGATAGGACTTGTGATGGGGTCCCAGATCACTCAAAATTCTGAATGGCTTTGGGATGTAGGAGTAGAGATGGGGGGTACAGTCCCACAGCCTCACAAGAGATGTCTCTAGGGCAAGAATAGCCCAAGAGGGGTCCTTCAGACAAGACACAGATGACTCATCTTTGAGTGTGATGATCAGAAGGCCTCTGTCACCCACCAATGCCCCCTCCCCAAGAGAAGTGCTAGGATGCCTGTGATCAGAACAACGTTGAATTATAGAAAACAAAGCCCGTGCTCTATGTTACACTTGAGTCTAGTTCCCTGCCTCCTTCCTCTACTATTCACCTTCTCTTTCTTTCTAGTTTCTGGGGCCATCAAGAACAATCTGGGATGGCTGTTGGGGTTCAGCTTAAATGGGTCTGATTTCTTCAAGCTCCCCTTCTGTCTGCCCAGCTGTGTAGGCTTTCTCCACATTGTTCCTTCTCAAGACCTTTCCTGTTCTTCAGAGCCTCTGACCCATCTATTTCTTGGTACAGCTGGAGGCAGAAACAGGTTCTCTCTTGGTTTCTATTCAATGTTCCTGGCCAGGCTGCAGTAGGCAACTGTAGCAGTGCTGAATTAAAGAGGAAGAGCTGTGATTTGGCCCGTGGGGTCAGGCTGTTTCTGCCGTTTGAGCCCCGCCAGGCCTGCAGGACTGCACTGTGTCCTGCATCACGGGACATCACTCACAAAACAGTGCCTTCCCCAGAGGGCACGAGAGGATGAGGTCTAGGCCCTGCTGGGGGACAGACTGGACAGGGGCAGAGCCTTGGCAGAGGCACGTGGGGGTGACGCGGGTCTCAGGGATGGAGAGAGCTCCTTTGCAAGGGCAGGAGGGGCTCCAGGCAGCAGGTAACAAGTCACAATGTGACCCATGTGGTAGTTGAGGCTGGGCACAGATGGGCAGAGACCAAACTAGAGCAGTTCCAATGTGACAGGTGGATCTGGGTAAAGGAGCTCACACACTTGGGATGTGTGTCTGGGTCTGTTGGGTCCTGACATGGTCACCACCTGTCCCTAACCCTATGCCCCGGACACGTTGGTCCCAGGTAATTACACATTTTCTCCATGCCCTGCTAGCACTGCACCAGGTAAGGTGCGCTCCCTCAGTGGAGCTCATGTAGAACACACTTGGGCCAGCTCTTTGTATTCCTGGTTGGGAAAGAGGCCAGTTTGTCTGCCTGGGACTCCAGAGTGCTCTACAGACAGAGTTAATGACTGGCTTAGTGGCTGCAGGGTTACAGGTCACCCAGGCTATTCAGGTGAAGTGACTTCTGGGTGGGGCCTTGCTCCCCTCACTCTGCTCCACAGGACCCCAGTACCTTGATCATACACTTCGCCCACCACGGGCTTCAGGCCGTGCTGCTTTCCGGCCTCATAAATGGCTCCTCCATCCACAGTAATGGCATCAGCCTCCTGGGCCTGGTTAAGCAAAAAGTGGCAGTCAGGTCAGTTGGCTTCAGTTCTTCTTAGAGAGGAATTTGGGGCAGCTACAGGTGGCAAAGCATCCTAGGCTCTAACACTGCCCTCCTCCTCCTCTCTCCCAGGAGCTCCATCCTGGCCTTATCTAGGTCCCACCATCCAGGCCATCTTTCTTTACTAAATATGCTATTTAAAAATATGTGGGTATGTGGTAGGGAGAGGGAAGACGGGGAGAGAGTGAGGGAAGGGGTGACACTGTCCAAAAAGAAATGTGCTCCTTACCTGATTTCTGTAACTAAGTAAGCTGAACACTGGTGACTCATGCCTGCAATCCTAGCTACTTAGGAGGCTGAGATTTGAGCATGGTGATTTGAAGCCAGTCCAAGGAAAGAAAGTCTGTGTGACTTTTAGCTCCAATTAACCACCAAAGAGATGGAAGTGAAGCTGTGGCTCAAGTAGTAGAGTGCTAGGCTTGAGCAAAAAGCTCAGGGACAGGTGCCCAGGCCCCAAGGTTCCAGCCCCAGGTCTGACACACATACAAAACCCCCCTAAAATATGAATTACTAATTTTATATAATCATAAAAGGTGTATAAAGACTCAGTAATATAAATGGTAGAAGTGAGTGACCCTCGTTTTCCTGTTTCTCAGTCTTTCCTTATTGCTGTCACTGGGTTTTCCCTCTAAAAGGGTCAACAGTCTGAATCCCATAATGCTCTCTTCATTTTTTTCTCTTACTCTTTAAACACAAATGACATGCACTCTCTGAGTTCAAGAGCTGCTTTTTGCCTGTACAGTGGGCCTCAGGGCCCAAGGCCTGGGGCCACCTGAGTCTGTGGTTGGATGAGGCCCTGGGCATCCAGTGGCTGAGCTGCAGTGAAGATCCTGGTGTGCCGGTGCCTGCTCCTCCCTGCCCTACTCTGCCCTGCTTCTGAAGATGGTCCTTGTTGGTTCAGTGGGTTCCCTGTCACTTACCACCCAGGACCTACTCCTTCCCAGAAACCATGCAAGCCCCATTCTGGAAAACTCCAGGGGAGAGTAAATCAACATTATGGGCCACGGAAAGGTCAGTGCCATCTGTCCAAGGCCGGGTGGGTGGTGGCCCTATGCAAGCAGAAGCCTGTGGAAGGGAAACTGACTCTCCACGCCCTTTCCCCACGGGTGTCCACCTGGAGGTCCACCCTCCTGCACCTCCGCCCTCCCGCTCCTCCCACCTGGCCCAGGCCTGGCAGGAAACAAATCAGCCCTTATGTTGCCGGGGAAAAGTCAGGAGATCCTATCGCCCAGCCTGGCGGAGGGACGGCTGCCCCATCGCTGTGAATGGGGCCCGTTGTGCGGCCTCCTGAGTCAGAGCCCTGTCGGCTGGGCCGGTGGCGGGGAGCAGGGCGGAAGGGAGGGGCCTCACCGCGATGAGCTGGACGCAGTGGTCCACTGAGGTGCCCTGGATGCAGAGGAGGGGGGGCTGCACGCCCGCTTCCTGGAAGGCCTTGCTCATGTCGCCACATTTCTGCTGCTCCGGCTCTGAGGTGGTGCACCACCGCACCTCCATCCCGCTGAGCGCTGGGGAGGGGACAGCGAGGCCCCGGCTGTGCGGCTGTGCGGCTGTGCGTGTGGCCGGTGCCACCACAGCTCTCACCTTCGCACGGGACACGAGGCGGCCCTCAGGCCGGGCACAGCTGTCCCCACAGCCTCTCTGACCGGGGACAGGGCTGTCTGGCAGGAGTGCGGCCCAGAACCTGGCTCATCACAGAAAATGGGGGTCTCCCACCACCCTGGCCTGTTCACCTGCCTGGGGCAGAGCCAGAAGAAGGAGCACTGGCTCTGTGTGTGTGTGTGTGTGTGTGTGTGTGTGTGTGTGTGTGTGTGTGTGTTGGGGGGGGGGAGGTCCAACAGGCTCCGCCATTTGGAAAATTTGTGCCCCATCCAGTCCTCAAACAAAGGGTGCTGGGCCAGGCTCCTGCCTCGGCCGGTGGACCCCGCGACTGTGAGGAGGGGCTGCTGTACCCAGGCCCTCGCCAAGGGTAGGTGGGGCACACAGCAGCCAGCAGGTAGGGTCCGAGTTTCTCCCCTCAAGCTGGTGACTTCAAGCAGCTGACTTCACCTCTCTGGGCCTGCCTTTTTTTTTTTTTTTTGTCCCTCTGAGAAAGTAGATGAGAAAGCCCACCTTCTGTGCTTTCACAGAGCTCCAACACAGCTCCCCAGTATCCCCCTGGCCCCATAATCTGATCAGGTCAGAGTCCCGGGCAGCTCCCCCCCCACCCTGGGGGATCCACCCATTGGAAGGGGCCCTCCAGTTCCTGGGGTGGATGGCTTTGCAGACCTGGGCAGCGGCAGTTCCCCACCCACCCTGGGCCAAGTCCCCTCCTGTGCACCCCATTCCCGGCAGGGGTCAAGCCGCAGCGGCCTCCTCCCCTGCTTCCCGGCCCCCCCTCCCCGCTGCCCGCAGCCAGCCACGGCCCCTTCCCCGGAGAACGCCACCGTCCTGCTGATTGATGTCTGTCCGCCACTTCCCAGCCGGCCAGCGGCTCCCGGGGGTTGGGGGACCCTCTCCAGTCCCGCCACCTGTGCCCGAACTCCCCGGGGTGGTGACTCGGGGAGGCCCAGCCTTGTCCCCTTCTTCCCCGGCCTTCTCCCTGCCTGCGAACTCGGGGTGTGTGTGTGGGAATAAAGCCGCGGAGCCCTCCAAACCCTCTCCCAGCTACCGTGCCCACCAGGAGAGACCACTTCCCAGGGCCTGCACCCGCCCGCGGCACCCCAAAAGCTCTCCCCAAGAAGCCCGGAGCCACCGCCCCCTCCCCCTCCCATCTCCCCAAGAAGCCCTTTCCAGAGCCTAGCTCCAGGCCGCCTCCTCCAAGAAGCCCTCGGGCCTTCCCCGTGCTGTTGGTGTACGACGGCTCCGCTTCCCTCCCCCAGGAGACGCTCGGGCCGCGCTTCCCTGCCCTGGGGTTGGGGTGCTGGAGAGCCCCGGGGACCAGCACCCCGCGGCGGGCCTCACGGCAGGGCCTCACCTGTGCGCAGGGACAGGAAAAGCCACAGAGCCACGATCCGTCCCTGCATGGCGCGGGTCCGGGCTTGGCTGGGGCCGGGTCAGGGTGCGAGTCCCGGTGTGTGTGTGTGTGCACCCTTCCCTACCGCCCTCGCTACTTAAGCCCAGGTCCGGCGTGGCCCCTCGCCCCGCGGTGTCCACGCCCCGGGACACCCCACCCCGCCCCCGCCGGCCCCGCTGGACCCGACGCCGCGCGGGCGCCCTCTGCCGGCGCCCCGGGTAACCGCCCTAGGTCTGTGCGGGCTGGGGGCCCGCGGGCGGCGGGGGCGGGCGGCGGGGGGCTTCCGAGGAGGAAGCACGGAGGAGAGGCGGAGGGGGAGGAAAGGTGGGCTGCGCGTTTTTTCCCGGCCGGTGGTTCCTGTAGTGAGGGCCCCATCCGCCTTCGCATCGCCCAGGGACTTACTGGAAAGTTCTCAGGCTTCACCACCGCTGGCCCAGGGAATCAAACACCCTGGATGAGATGAGAGGCCCCCCACATCCGTGCGTGTCTGTGCGCCTGAGTGTGTAACCTCACCACATATCATAATATGAAACACAACCGTTTGGGCCCTGGATGGATTCAGTGTCCACCAGCATGGAGCTTGCTCACCAGAGAACTTAGAAGCTGTGGGCTGCTTGTGATGCAATGGGGTACACTAAGGGCAGCCGCCTTAGGGGGTTGGGGTGGAGAGGGGAGGAGTCTGAAAGCCTGCATTGGATGGTGGGCGTGGGGTAGAGGAGGGGGGGAATGAGACAGCAAAGTATGGTTGAGCAACTCCTCTACCCAGAATCTTAGAAAAGATTTTTTTTTTTTTTTTTTACAAATTTAATAATTTTATTTTTGGCCTATACCAAGATTTGAACTCAGGGCCTTGAGCTCTTACTCAATGTCTTCCGCTCATGCATGGCTGGCGTGCTGTTTGAGCCACAACTCCACTACTGGCTTTTTGGTGGTTAATTCGAGTTAAGAATCTCACATACTGTCCTGCCCAAGCTGATTTCAAACTGCAATCCTCAGATCTCAGCCTCCTGAGTAGCTAGGATTACAGATATGAACCACAGGCACGAACTATAGGAAGCATTTTAAGATATAGTCAGGGTACAAGTAGCCTGTGGAAGGGAAGACTGAAGACCTAGGGAAAGGGGTGAGAGAGATGTGAGATATGGACAGGCTGGGGGTACCCTCAAAAGGAGAAGAGACTATGGGAAAGGATGGTACTGTAGTTTAGATCTTCTCTAAGGACTCCGTAACCCAGCCTGTGAATTGGGAGGTGGGGTGTGGAGAGTTTTGGGTGGTTGGGCATGGCCTTGAAGGGGGCTACAGGACCCTCAGTCTCCTCTTTATCTGGCCAGGATGTGAATGGTTTTTGCTCAGACACAAGCTCCTGTTTTGAAGAGGCCCTGAGAGGTCCATCTGAGCATGGACTGGAAACTCCCAAACTATAAGTCAAAATAAACCCTTTCTCCTTCTAAGTTAGTTACCTTGGGTATTCATAATAACCATGGAAAGCTAACCAAAAGATGGGTCCTCCAGGGCCAGGTCTACAGCCAAGAGTAAGTCCATCAGCCATGAGCTCTTCTTATTATCAAACATTTCACTTGCAGTCTAGATTTTAAAATATAGAAGAGGACTGTAAAGGCACAAAGATGAATTTTGGAGATAGTTTTAAAGCCATTAATACATCTGTACTAATTTCATTGAAAATCGGTTTTAATCTGAGTTAAAAACCAGTATAAGAGGCTAAAAAGTAAAAATCAAGACTACTATATTTGGCTCTGTCACTAAGGATTTTCAGAGAAATTATTCATACCCCACTACTTCCAAGGAGGGATTCAGCTGACTTAGAATGCAAACATATATGCACAAGGAAGAGAAAATTGATACAAGAAAGGGGAAAAAAACATAAAGCATATTCAGGGAGGGAAGATTATTATACCAGCCACCAGAAAGGAAAGGACTATATTTAAACAAAAATTTGGCTGATTTAGAGATTTATAGTCAGGATTTTTCATCCATCCCCACTCCCTCCCCTCTTCCCCATCTGCAAATGAAATTACTGCCAACACTTCCACAAAGCAGTTTCAGCCTGTGAGGAAGCTGCATTTGTGAGGGCCGTGCCTGCTCCAGAGAAGGTTCTGGGTGATTTTCTGAGGCAGAGGAATCAAGGGAAATGCCCCCTGAGGCAGAGGAATCAGGGAAAAGCCCTCTGAGCTGAGGCACAGAACTAGGAGGCAGAGGCACAGGAAGTTGTGCTTATGGGATGTGGGATGAGTATTATGGGAGTTGAGGTCAAAGGCTCTAAGTGGGAACTCTTCTGCCTTGGAGGAAAGCTGGGCTGTGAGGACACTTGCATGGGGAGGATAGTTGGGTGGTGGTAGGAATTTGCACAGGGTGTACACATAAAATGACAGTGAGGGAGACCTAAGGGACTGTTGCAGGAATGGTTCTGGGAACTATACAGGCATGGCAATTAGTTTCCATTAGGCCTCAGGGAGTCCATTGAGAAGGGAAAGCCAATTGAAGTAGCAGGAAGGCATCTGGTGGTAGTCAGATCAGCCAGGGAACAGATTTGAGGCTGGAGAGGGCTTAGGAGTCTAGGGTTGGGGATGGACGGGAACCTGGATTGGAGCGAGGGCAGTAGAAATGGCAGCCGTAAAGTTGGTTTGTGAAGAATTCATAGTGTGCTGGGGATTTGGCCTAGTGGCAAGAGTGCTTGCCTCATATACATGAAGCCCTGGGTTCAATTCCCCAGCACCACATATATAGAAAATGGCCAGAGTGGAGCTGTGGCTCAAGTGGCAGAGTGCTACCCTGGAGCAAAAGGAAGCAGGGACAGTGCTCAGGCTCAGGACTGGCAAAAAAAGAAAAAGCTCCAGGACTGGCACAGTTTAAAAAAAAGAATTCATAGGGTTTGATGACTATTAGTATTTGGGAAGTAAAAATGCCAAAGCACTAGGTTAAAGCTTCGGTGATAGAGACAGTTTCTCTTAAGTACAACTGTTAACTCACCAAAGGCAGAAAAATAGCTAAAAGGTTAGTAAAGCTAATGGAGTGTCAAATAAACTATGTCAGAACTAAGCATCGAAGTTTCACAGGAGACATCTATCTTCAAAGGCATCTTTTCTGGTCTTAAATACCACTAGGGAAGTAGATATTTTGGATGAGACGGCTCTCACAAGATTTAGAAAATCTTTTTGTGGAACTCATAATGTGAACATATGGGACTTTCATACACTAGCCCATCTGTGAGGTAAATGAGCCTAATTATAGACATTCTAAAGAAAAAAATTACATCTCCCTCTAATCTTTTCTCCTGTAAGAAAGTTTATTATAGCACTGATGAAACTCATTAGTTTTACATACTAATTGTTTTGTGTACCTCGATCATTTCTTTGCATTCTCTTTGCATTCGTGTGTGTGTGTGTTTTCCTGGACTCAGGTTTGAATTCAGGTTCTTGTGCTCTTGCTTAATTTTTTGGCTCAAAGTTGGCCTCTACCACTTCAGTCACACCTCCACTTTTGGATTTGTGCTGGCTGGCTTTGAACTGGAATCCTCACATTTCAGCTTCCAGAGTAGCTAGGATTACAGGCATGAGCTACTAGTTTCTGCATTTTATTTATTTATTTATTTTACCAGTCCTGGGCCTTGGACTCAGGGCTTGAGCACTGTCCCTGGCTTCTTTTTGCTCAAGGCTAACACTCTGTCACTTAAGCCCCAGCGCCACTTCTGGCCATTTTCTATAAATGTGGTGCTGGGGAATCGAACCCAGGGCTTCATATATACGAGGGCAAGCAGTCTTGCCACTAGGCCATATTCCCAGCCCCATCTCTGCAATTTTTTTAAGTGGTACATATTGTGTGAAACAGGGTTCGTAGTGACATTTTCACATATACTCCATATCGGTTGTTGAAAAATCACTTCTTTTAAAAATAGTTCAAATGGAATAGGTCACTAACAATTCATCAGCAGAAATTGGGATAAACATATGCTCAATGGTCTTACTTTGGACAAAAACCAGGATTTCCTAAGGTTTGATACAGAGCAAATATAAAGGAGTCTTTTTTTATTAAAGAAATCACACACACAGGGGCTGGGAATATGCCTAGTGGTACAGTGCTTGCTTATATACATGAAACCCTGGGTTCAATTCCTCAGCACCACATATATAGAAAAAGCCAGAAGTGGCACTGTGGCTCAAGTGACAGAGTGCTAGCCTTGAGCAAAAAGAAGCCAGGGTCAGTGCTCAGGCCCTGAGTTCAAGCTTTAGGACTGGCGCAAAAAAAAAAAAAAATCAGAAACCTCACACACTCTCTCACATAAACATAAGCAGTCATACTGTAAGGAGAGTGAGAGATTGGTGGGTCCTGTGACATGTCCAATCATCCAGAACCAGCTCTGACAAGGTTCTTATGTTTCTGTAAAGGTTCATTTTTCTATAAATTATAAAAGGTAATATTTGAAACTCACAGAAATGAGGTAATTTTTGAAAAACTACTAACCTTTGGGGTTAAAAAGTTCGATTTTCTGAAAAGGTCAGGGTTTTGTCTCCATGGCCTGTTTCTTAAATTGAACTGTTTTCAGTTTCAAGACTATAGTTGGCATCTGTGGGGGATCGGTTTCAGAACCTCCAGGGGATACCAAAATCTGAAAGTGCTCAAGCACTATACTGAGTTAGGTAGAGATGTTTTGGCCAGGCACTGGTGGCTCATGTTTAAGACAGTTAAATATGTGAGACTTTAATCTCTAACAAACCACCAAAATGAGGGAAGTAGAGCAATAGCTCAAGCGGTAGAGTGCTAACAAGAAAGGGACTGGCCAGTTCCTGAGTTCAAGCTCCAGTACCAGTGTGCACATACACACAGGCACACATACATATATACACAAGGAGATAATTTTGGATATATTAGAGATAATTTGGAGATGTTTAAAGTATCTGGGAGGATGTGATTAGATCATGTGAAAATGTTATGCCATTTTTACATAAGGGACTTGAGAATCAAGATTTGTATGGGGGGGTGGGTCCCCTCTGGTACTGATGACTGTATGAATACACAAATGGAGTAACTCAGTATCACATAGGGTTATATTTATGTTCTCACTTTATCTCAGTATTTCATAGTGACTCTTAAAAGGCAAATGCATATTTAATTTCAACCTACCACGATTTAAAACATTTCTATTGTTAATGAATGCGGTTTACTTCTCCTAGGACACAGGAAATAATTTGGTACTACTCAATGCAGACACTCAGTTTGTTGGCCATTGTTATTCCCCAGGGTTTGGAATGCTCAGGTGCTCATTCTTAGTCTCTTGCTTAGGTGCAATTCTTTGTAACCAGGCTTTAATGCACTCACCATTTGTTCTAGGATGATGGGCTCTTGTGCAAGCCTTCCAACTGTGAATGTTTCATAATGGTGTTGGGAGAGTTGTGCCTGCCACAGCTTTCAGCCACAGAATCTATTTGCTGCTCCTTGCAAGATTTGGGTGGCAAAGCAAAACTCTGATGGGGAAAAGTGGAGACAATCTAAAAATCCTTCAGCCAGTGAGTGGATAAAGTCGCTGAGATGGACTATCAGCAATGAGGATGAACTACTGACACATGAACCTGCAAAACATTTTGCCAAGCGGAAGAAGTTAGACCTGATAATTCCCATATGCAAATGCAAACCCTTGGCTTGGGGTGGGAGGGGGTACTGATGAGCTAGGGGAAGCATGAGGGAAGGCTTGGGGTGTTGGCACTTGTATTGCAGTGGGGCTCACAGGATATATGCACGTCACAACTCTTTAACTGTGGACATATTAAGAGGGATCATCTTCCTTCGTGGTAGTGATGGGGAAGGTAGCATCTGGGGTATAGTCATGCCCTATTTTTGGGCCTTGTGGTAGTTAGAGGTGATGTGAACATACACTGATGTGTATGTACACTTAATGCATTATATGTATGTTGTACATAACAAAAGGACTGCAAGAGAATCCCAGCATCACCCTTCTCTGGTATCTTCCACTTCTTTCCCTGTTTACTACTGTTGGTAATAGAGGATGATAAATTGAGAATCAGTGTTAAATGGAGTTGATGAGAAAGTAGTGCAAGACTAAGCAGTGGCTACTGTTCTTAGTCAAACTGAGTAAGAAACAGTATTTTATTAGGATGATTCAAGTTTTCCACTCTATTGTTTTACATTTGTTCCTAGATTCTCTAAAGTTAATGCAGTGGAGAACTGTTCATGACTGGTGGATCCATGATTGTTGACATGAACACGGTTTATGGAGCCAGATGTGTGTCAATTTCATGACTGGAGTTAGAATGGGAGTACAGCATCTCTTCACAAAAAATAGGAGCCTTTAGAAGATTGCAGGAACTGAAATGTAAATTTTTTGAAGTCTGTCAAAGAAGTCAGTGAGTGTCAAAGAATTGTGAACCACATTCTCAGTTTGGCTACCAGCCATAAACATACTCCAGAGGAAAGGAAGAGGTAGTGAAGGTCAAGTATCAGGTGATATGGCAGTTTAGATACACTACTTGAAACCTGCAAGACATTCAAACTCATTTTAACGATGGCAAAACTAAGGGTACAAAAGGAGGTGGAACAATTCCAGGTTTCTGACTCTAAAGGAAAAGGAAATGAACTTTCAGTGTTCCTTGTGCTAGCCCCTTTTATTTATAATCTTACAGATCCTTAAAATATCTCCCTTTTAGATAAGAACACAGTAAGGGATGGTGTGACTTGCTTAAGGTTACATAATCTCTAAGTGGCAGAGCTGGCATTCATACCCAGCTGCTTCCACTACCCACATTCTTCACATTAGAATCCACTGCTGCCCAAGCCAGTGAGAGCCACAATGTGCAACTCTGGGGGGAGAGAAATAGAAGTAACACGAACTCAAAACACCAGATGATTAAACTTGGGCCAAAAAAATGACATCTAGGTTTTTCTCTGGAATCTTTCCAAATGCAGATGAAATATGATGGTATTTACTCTTTTCTCTCTGTATCCTATACCTCTGGTGACTGAACAACCCACTAAGCTTAGCTCATAGCCTGAGAGAAGAAAGAACTGGATAGTAGAAAAACAATTTTCCAGAAGTCAGGAGCTAAAGATTCTCATTCATGTTGGTTCTCCTGATTTGCAGAGCACTGGGTTATGACAAGGGAAGCTCCGGGACTCTATTTCACATCATATAGAGTATGCAAGGCAGAGAATCCTGGAAGGTAACTGCTTCGGTACTTTAGGAAACAAATCTTGATCAGTTGTACAGCTCCAATTTCCCATCTTTGAGATTTAAATAAAACAGTGTTTGGCAGATACTTGTTACTCAGAGTGTCTTTTGCTGGAATAAACTTTGGAAGCTTGCCTCCATTATTTATTGAGGGGCTGTAAGCAGTTAAGAGGACAGGAAAAACGCCATGAATGTATAACCAATTGCATTATTTTCCTCTTTCCCCAATTTAAGGTCATTAAGAGGCATATAAAATATATTTCCAAGGCACATGTAACTCTATTATTCCCTTCCTGTTTATTAGAATAGACTCACTGTTCTAGTGAGGTTCCTTCTTTGTAAATTACTGTGATGATGCTAGGCTGACTTAAGTCTTTCAGCTGTGATGGGATTTAAAAATGACAAGGAGGCATAGTATAGGATAAAGAAAGACTTAAAAGAGGGATTCAGATCTCAATACCAAGCACTACCACTAGTTAAGTCACTTAGGGCAGATGATTTCACTTAAATCAGGGTTACTAACAATTAAAAAAAAAAAAAGATCTGGGTGCTGATGGCTCACACCTGTAAATCCTGGCTACTCAGGAGACTGAGATCTGAGGATCATGGTTCAAAGCCAGCCAAGGCATAAATGTTCCTAAGACTCTTATCTCTAGTAAACTACACACCTTGCGACCCTCCCCCCGCTCCCGGCAAAAATAATGCTAGAAGTGGAGCTGTGGCTCAAGTGGTTAGAGCACTAGCCTTGAGCGAAATAGTTCAGGGCCAGCACCAGGCCCTGAGGTTCAAGCCCCAGGGCTGGCACAAAGAAAAAGTCTGTAATATACTGACATAGCTACTACAATTAGTAATTTCATTACGAATAATTCAACAACCAGGAAACCTAAATTATTTCCTTACTAATAAATGACTTAAGACATGAGAAAAAAAACACATTACACATTTTTTTGGGGGGGCCAGTCCTGAGTCTTGAATTAAGGCTAGATGCTGTCCCTGGGATTTCTTTTGCTCAGGGCTAGCACTCTACAAACTGACCTACAGCTCTATTTCTGGCTTTTTGGTGGTTAACTTAAGATAGGAGTCTGCCTGGGCTAGCTTTGAACTGCAATCCTCAGATCTCAGCCTCCCAAGTAGCTAGGATTACAGGCATGAGCCATTAGCATTGGCTATACTACAGATTTTAACACATAAATTAATTTTATAATTTCTTGATATTATACTTAAAATGACTTACACTGGTGTCTTGCTGAAAGGTGGTATCCGGAGCTCTTGAGCTTTTCCAATTCTAGATGTTTATGTTTGGTATTAATCTACTAGATTCATGTTAATACATTGCCTGTAATACATTGCCTAGTGGCTCTTGAGTTCAGACTACTATATAATTACCCAAACTGTTCCACAAATATTAGCTTGAAAGTATTTTTTTCCTTTCAAAATTCAAGACACACTTAACGTAATAGATTTTACAATAAAGTTTATTAGCTGTTCTCCTCTTTCTCATAAATGGAATGGATGTTTACAAATCAGCACTCACTTGTTTAAGAAACTGTAACGAGGAGGTTGTCAAAAACCACATACTTAATAATTCCAAAGAAAATTGGGAAGCCAAATGATATTAAAAAAAGACCAGAGAAACTGATTTCTGAAGTTATTTCTAGCTTTCACTAAAAAGTTCTTACAATTGCTCACCATAAAGATCTGTGCAACCCTAGTGGCAGAACAGCTTTGTGGGATGTATGTGCCTGAGGGAAAACTCACAACAAATGCTTTGTTTCCCTCTCTATTTTCCTATTAGCAAAATGAGGAGAACTAGAAGGAAAGGCAGGAGACCAAAATCAAACCCAATGACAAGAATAATGACAAAAACCTAGGGACCTTTGGAAAACTTCTGTAGGAAAGAGGAGAACACGCACACACTTTCATTTATTATTTCCTTTGGAGTTTCTCCTCATCACCACCATACTCCTGTTTTCAGTTGACATGATTAAGGAAAAGAAGTCTGTTCAATTAACATTTAACTTAATAACCAAGCAAAAACTGAGTAGGTGGCAAAACAAAAAATATATTTTAAATATATATATGTTTGTTTGCGCAACTATGTAAAGAAAATAATTCCCATAGTTACAGTTTAAAGAAAGTTATATATATATTTATATATATACTTTATTATAACAAAATAGGCAGTTATTGTGGGTAAAATATTCATTAAAATCTGACACATAAGCATATTTTGTTTTAGGCTATGAATTGGACTCCGTTTCCATTATCGTAAAGGTTATTACTGCATCTTCACTGAAATGCCTGCCTGGTCTCTGTGTCTGTAAAATTTCTCAACCTTCTGTGTGAAAGGTGAGCTCCCCTAGCACCTGAACACGGTCTTAATTCAGAAAATGTGGTCATTATGCATGAACAACTTTTGTAAGACACTGTAAGTAATGTTGCACAAGTAGATTAAAAACACTTGAACATTGTTATTCCTACCAAATGTACGGGGGAGACCTTCAATAAAAGGCTTTAAGAACTCTTATGAAGAATGAATAGATTTTGTAAAATTACAACAGTTAACTCAGATGAATTTTGAAATAAAAACATTTTTCTTATTTGTCTCTAATAAAGTAATTATTTAATAACAGAAAGTCAATTGAGAAAAGGACTGGAGAGCTAATACATTGGCCAAACCATGCTATTAAAAGTTAAGCGTGCATAGTTGCTCAAAGTCTACTAAGTCACTGATTACAACCATTTTCCTTTCATTTGTATTGAAATTCTAAAATAATGTATATAAAGCTTTTCTGAAAATCTTTTAAAGTTACTTTCCCTTAAACATTAAGGAATTTTACCACAATTTCTGCGTCTCCCCAAACCCTTAATAGCTGGCCAGGCCATCTATCTTGAGTTCTGAAAAATGGCCACAAACCAATGGTGACAGAGAACAATATACATGATGCAGTGTGAAGGATGTGAAAACTAAGCACAACTGCAGACCATGATGAGTGGGGTGTGATTCAACATGAAGGGTATTTAAGACAGACTCCAGAGGGAAAGGGTAAAGTGTCAAATGAGGTTGTGGAAAGAGAAATACAGAAACATCACTTTTCATAATTTTTCTTTTGCTGGAACCCAGATGTAAGGACCAGATTGTTCTTCTATAATCTGTTTCACTTGGTTGTAAATGTCTTCTAGAGTATCTCCCTGTACAATAGCTGTAAGAATGGAAAGAAAATCAGAAAAGTCCATTAATTGTCTTTATCAGTGCAATTATTGGTGAAATGGAAGCTGAGTCATAGAAAACTGTTACTTAAATACCATATAACCTACTGTTTACTTAGCAAAAAGCATTCATTTCTTTTTTTTTTGGCCAGTTCTGGGGCTTGAACTCGGCCTGAGCACTGTCCCTGAACTTCTTTTGCTCAAGGCTAGCACTCTGCCACTTGACCCACAGCACCACTTCTGGCCTTTTCTGTGTATGTGGTACTGAAGAATTGAACCCAGGGCTTCATGCATGCTAGACAAGCACTCTACCACTAAGCCACATTCCCAGCCCCATTTTATTATTTGTATAATATACAAAATTTTATTTTAAAAAAATGACCCAAATTGAAATTTGGTCTTTATTTTTCTTTTGTTTTTTTTTTATTTGGTTTGTTTATCATTTGAGCATGTACTAGCAGCTTGCTTTGTTTGTTCATTCATTCATTGATGCTAGTGACTGAACCTAGGGCCTTGTACATGTTAAATTCCCAGCTCTTAGCTGTATTCTTTTAAAACAAATTTTGTATTTCCTATGCTTTCCTGATTTTTTTTCGCAAATGTATTTAAAAAAAATAAAAGAGAAACAAAGCTATTTTGTTTTTGTTTGGGGGGTAGGTTATTAGTGAAAAGGAATTATGATTATTATATGTAATTGTCCAGGTATGCCAGCATGTCAGATATTGGAGTATAGGCAAACTCAGATATAAAATTTGGTTTGTTAGTGGTTAGAGAATATTAAATTTTCTAGGTAGCAGTAAACTACACAGTAGTAAATTCTTTGGGTATTTTATCTGCTGCCTGAAAAAATGTGAATAATGGTAACAATCATGAAAAATTAATTCTTTGGGAAATACTTGAAGTCTGTGAGGTCCAGGAATAAGGATTATTTAATTAAAAAACACAACAAAAAGCATGAAGCATAAATAGCTTTAAGAGAAAATAGAACATGTTTACATATAAATGAAAGAATTCAAAGTTGTAAATAGGTCATGTGGTCAGCAATTTTGGAAGAGCATCACAGACATCTATGATATTCCGTGCTGTCCCAAACCTAGTATTAATTAATACACCAAAGGAAGATTCCAGGTAAAATTGTTATTTCATGACTGAGATTAGGTACACATTAGGAAGAAAAGGGTGTGTGTAACCAAAAACTTCAAGTAAATATGCAAAATGTAAATATGCCTTAACTTCCCTGAAGACAAAACACCTGCTTGACCAGTTTGGTACGTGATGTACTCCAATAGCACAGGGACAGGATCTCTGAATATTTTCTAGTTCAGGTTGACAACAGTAAACGATGACTTATTTTGGGAAGGAAAAGTTACTTAGGAATTGCGTCAGGAAATATATACATTTAGCTTATTTTATAAATTCATTAATGGAGTGGTATCAGGCTTCTTGTTGGGAGGGAACTAGGAAAGCACGGTACTATGGACACCAGAACCACATCACCAGAAAGAGTTGAAATTGACACAAGATGCAAAAGGATGAATCATTACTTCTTTACTATTCTACTGATTTACTTACTGCCTTGGTATTTTGCTGGTTATTTTTGAGATAGGGCCTCTTGATCATTTTTGCCTATGCTGATCTCACACTGCAATCCGTCTGCTCTCAGCCTCCCAAGTATCTAGGATTACAGGCATGAACCACTTGGCAGCCAGCTCTGATCTTTGCTTTAAAAAAAAAAAAAGTCAAGGTTATGGCTGTGTGCCAGTGGCTCACACCTATAACCCTAGTATTTATGAGGCTGACCATAGAAGGCAGGACAATCTGAGAGACTTCATCTCTAAGATAACCAGCAAAAAGCCAGGCTAGAAGCATTGCTCAAGTGGTACAGTGCCATTTGAGCAAGTAAGCCAAGTGAGTGTAAAGTCCTGAGTTCAAACCCTGGTATTAGCAAAAGAAAAAAAGTATGAAAGGTATGAATAACAAGGTTGGCAAATGGTTCCACATTAAAGTATACTAAAGGTACAATAACTTAATGCCATATACAGTCCTGGGTTAAATCCTGGAACAGATAACATGTTTCCATTTTGTACTACCTGTATACCCTTAACCAAAGAACAGTACTCTATCAGGAGGGTCATGCCATCCTCTTTGAGCCCACACTTTGGGAGGGACAGATATGGAGCAGTAAAGGAGAAAGGGGATGTTTGCTTAGCCAGCCAGACCAGCTGAACTAATCCTGGTGATCAACCATGGTGACAGATGTCATAACCAGATCACCTTGACATTTGAAAGGCATTTGTGCAGTCATTTGCAATACATGAATAAAATTTGTGGGGGAAGCATTAAGTACTATACAGGCATGTTCTTGTTTTCTGGAAAATATACACCAACAAATTTAGGAGAGGCATTTGTAACTTATTCCCAAATGCTTTAGAAAAAAAATTCTTGGTGGAAGGGCTCTAAAAATACACTGGGGAAAGGCTACTGTCTTCAACAAATGGTGTTGAGAAAAGTGGATATGCATATGCAAGAGAATAAAATCAGATCTTATTTTATATCATTTGCAGAAATTAACTTGAAATGGATTAAAGACACAAGTGCAGGACCTAAAACCAAAAATGTCATGAAAAAAATTGGAAAAGAGGCTCCTGGACAACTGTCATGGCAATTTTTTTTTAATATGACATCAAAAACCTGAGCAACAACATTAAAAAATTCAAGTGCAACTTTACCTTCTGAAAAAGCTTCTACATAGAAAAGAAAACAATAAGCCAAGTGGAAGGAGAGAAAATATTTGCAATCTATATATCTGATATATATCAGGCTACACACACACACACACACACACACACACACACACACACACAAAATAATAGAGAGCTAGAGAAACTTCCATTGTTTATTATTTACCCTGTCTCTGGTAATTTAGTAATCTCACTTTTGGGTATATATCCAAAGGAAATGAGTATGTCAGGGATATGCATTTTTGTTTGCAGAAGCATTTTTCTACAACAGCCAAGATATAGAAATCACTTAAGTGCCTTTTGAAGGATGAATGGGTAAGGATAAAGGAAATACAGCATAATATACCCACTAAGGAATATTATCCAGCCATAAAAAAGGAATCCTTTATTATGGCCACTCAGAAGGCTGAGACCTGAGGATTGTTGTTTGAAGCTAGCCTGGCCAGCAAAGTCTGTAAGACTCTAATTAACCAGCAACAAGCCAGAGGTGAAGCTGTTGCTCAAGTGGTTGAGCACTAGCCTTGAGCAAAAAGGAATCCTGAGTTCAAGTCTCAGTACAGCACAAGAAAAAAAAAAGAAGGAATCTTGTCATTTGTGACTGCAGGAATGTGAAGGACATTACCCTAAGTGAAACAAGCCAGATAGAAAAAACAATCAATATGACTCACTTACACATAGCATCCAAAAAAGGTAAATCGTAATGGTTGCCAGAAGCTTGGGAGTAGGGGAAAGGAGAAATTAGTCAAAGGGTAGGATATAAACTTTCAATTATAAAAATGTAGATGGGGCTGGGAATGTAGTTTAGTAGTAGAGCACTTGTCTGGCAAGGCCCTGGATTCACTCCCCTGCACATATTCATGTGCTCACAGATAACCACACACACACACACACACGCACACACACACGCACACACACACCTTTCTGCATAGTGACTACTGGAGAGTAGATCTTAACTTCAGCACAGATATACAAAGCATTATGTTTAGTGATAGATGTGTTGAGATGATTGTGGTAATTCACAATCTACATGTATGTCAAATCACAAAATTTGTCATTTTTATCTCAATAAGCCAGGAGAAATGGATTGTTTATAAAGGTAGGAGAAAAGTCACAGTTCATAGAAGAAATAAAACGTGTTTTTCTCTGGTCAAGCATGAATCACTCCTCTATATGCTGCCTTAACCAACAATCTAAGACACACTAATGTTTTCTTTTTAGAGGCAATATTACAGTTTGACTTAAGGCACCGTGCTTGGTAGGCCAGTGCCCTACGCCTTAAGTCATATCCCTTTTTGCTTTAGTTATTTTTAACTAGTGTCTCAGGTTTTTGCCTAGGCCTTTTTAGACCTGCTGCAATTCTCCCATTTGTGCTTCCTATATCATTGGGATGATAGGTGCCTACTATCATATGCAGTGTTTTTGCCTAGTCTGGACCTTAAGGATTCACTCTGAAATGATAGTACTAGTTACTCTCAGTGGATGTGGATATAGCAACATTCTATTAGAAAGGTATTATCAAGCGGGGCACTGGTGGCTTATGACAGTCATGTTAGCTACTCAGGAGGCTGAGATTTGAGGATCATGGTTCAAAGCCAGCCTGGGTAGATAAATTCTTTACATTCTTAATGCCAATTATGCAGCAAAAAGCTGGAAGTGAAGTTGTTGTATCAGCCTTCAGAGAAAAAAAGATGAACGAATACACAAGCTCAAGCCCTAATATCAGCATAAAACAACAACAGAAACAAAAAAGGAGAAAGGGTATTTCCTCATATGGTTCTAACCTGTGAAATGTTCGGTAAATTCCTGTTCCAGTTTCATGGCTCTCTCAAATGTTTTTCTAGCTTGTTCTTCTGTTAGACGCTTATTCATTTCCCTATGAAAATAAATTTAGAAATTGGTAATTACTGTACTTTAATTCTTTTTGAAAATAATCTGAAAGGAGAGGATGGCACACAAAACATAAAATCATGAAAGGGTAAATTTTGCTGAAAATATCAATATAATTAAGAACAGATTTAGTCACTGCATTTCTCTTTATACTTGGAATGAAAGGATTTCAACACATTCTGCATTGGCTTCAAGCAGCCAAAACTTAAGCATTAATTTTTAAGCTGGGTGAAGTTTTATATTAAAACAATTACAGATCTATATACCATTTACAGAAAATAAAAGAGCACATGAAACTATTAAACAATACCATGAGAAGGCAATCAGAAAAAAGACTGAGGAAAGCTTTGAAGAAGAAATGCCTTTCTTTACCATTAACTAAGATGGAGGTGGGAGGAAGTGGAGGAAGGAGCACCTGCAGATTAAGAAGTTAGCCAACTGTCATGAATTAAAACTTACTTAGAACTTGACTAAAACACATAGAAAACTTATGAAATGATGATGAAAATTCACTTGACAATTCGGAGTGAGAGGTGATGAACCTCCTCAGCTTTTGCTTATCTGAGAATGTCTTTCTTTCTTTCTTTTTTTGCTTGTCATGGGGCATGAACTCTGGGGCTGGAGTGCTGTCCCTGAGCTCTTCAGCTCAAGGCTAGTGTTCTACTACTTGAGCCACAGCGCCACTTGCAGTTTTCTGGTGGTTAATTGGAAATAAGAGTCTTATGGACTTTCCTGCCCAGGCTGGCTTTGAACTGTGTCCTCAGATCTCAGCCTCCCGAATAGCTGGATTACAGGCTTGAGCTGCTAGCGCCCAGCTTAATTTCTTTTAAGATCATGTCTTACCAGTACTTCAAAACTGGGCTCAAATCAGTCTTCTAGCTTCTGCCTGCTTTATTCTAGGGTTACAGATGTACGCCACTCCCAGCTTCTCTCTCAGCTTTGAAGACTGGTTTGCCAGGTATGGGATTTATGCTTGACAGTTTTCCTTCAGTGCTTTTAATAAAGGAACATATTGCCTTCTGACTCCAAAATTTCTGATGAGAATTCTTATTGTGGTATCTCTAGTTAGTATTAGACAAGTCACTGTTCTCGTTGCTTTCAACATTCCGTCTTCCAAAAGGTTGATCATGTGTCATAGAGATGGTCTCCCGAGTTTATCATGCTTAGAGTTCACTGAACTTCTTGGGTATTTGTATTCTTTTTTTTTTTTTTTTTTGAAATACAAGACTACAGGGAATTTAATGGCAGGGATGGGTTGGGGTGGGTGAGGGTAGGACTCTAACTTGAAACAAGCTAGTTAAGTGTTAGAGGATGACTTCACTTTAGGTTAAAACAAAAAAACTACACAAGTATACACAAGCATTTGTATTCTTGTTTCATCCAATTCAGGAAGGTTCTGGCCATTATTTCTTCAAATTTCCCTGTCCCTTTTTCTTTCTTTTCCTTTTGGGACTCCCACAATGTGTATGTTAATATACTTGATGGTGTCTCTCCTTCCTCCAATGCCTTTTCTTTCTGTTCCTTAGATTTATTAACTTCCAGTTTCTTTCTTTAAATGTGCAATTCTTTCTTCTGCTTGCTAAGATCTGCATGTGAACTTTTCTAATGGCTATTTTTTCAGTAGTTATTCTTTCCAGCTCTAGAATTTTTATTTCTTTCAGGTTTTTCTTTTAGTGATATTTCCATTTTGCTCATATATTATTTCTTGACTTTGTCTATGTCTTTTAGTTCTTTGAATATCTTTTTTTTTTTAGTTCTTTGAATATCTTTAAGAGTTGTTTTAATGTTTTTATCTATTAAGTCTGACATCTGGTCTTTCCCACGGACAGTTTCTGTGTGTGTGTGTGTGTATACACACACACATATAGACAACACTATATATGTATATATGAAATTACTTATTATTGTAGAGCGTTTCTGTGCTGAGGACCAGCCTGAGCTGTAAATGTAAGATCACTCATTCTCGATTTCATTGTGAATATGTCATAACTTACATGGTTCTACTATTAGAAGGCATTTGGATAGTTTCTAGTTTTGGACTAATTTTTTCAAGGAAAAAAAGGGAGGGTATTTCTATGAAGCCCCTACTGGTCAATCATCTTTCCTTTGGCTTCCTGAGTTAGGATAATGGTATATATGCCACAATACTAGCTGGTTTCTGGCTATTCTGAATAGTATTTTGCCAGCAAGCAAATATGTATCTTTGTTTAGCACAAGTAAGTTTATTCCTTAGAATAAGATTTCTAGGTTAGGCATACATTAAGCTTTAGGATATACTATATGCAATTACTAATATTTACAATCCAATTTATATTCAACATTGATATGAGTTTCAGTTGTTCCATGTATTTGCCAATAAAATGAGCTAACCTTTTTTTGACATTAAATTCAGTAGTCTCAAATATTACTTGGAATCTTTTAATGATGTGTCTAAGCCCAATTCACTATTGAATTACTACCTATTTTGTACTTTATAACAACTACTAAATGCATAGTGATAGTTTCCTTTGCTTCCTATTTTTTTCTTGGTGGTACTGGAACTTGAACTTAGGACATTGTGCTTGCTAGGCAGACACATATGGCTATTTAAAAATTATTTTATGAACAATATGATCTTTCATTGGGTGAATATCTTGGATAATCCTTATAAAGAACAATACTTAGTCCAATTTAATGGAGCTGAAGTCCTTCACATATTGACAGCAAAATACTGAGTCAAGATTCAGATTAGATCATGCCAGTTTGAGCAGTAAGACAGAGAATCTTGGGTGACTTTTTTTTTTTGGTAGGTGATTCCAGTAAAGCTGCTGTGATCCATCTTGCTTTCAGAAGTCCATTGAATAAAAAAAGCACACATGGCTAAAGTTTTAATACATACTACCTTACACTTCAGTTATACTAAGGATGATGAGGTCAAAAGATGGGCATACATACTATTATTATCTCTATCTTACAGAGGAACTGAGATGTAGCTTGTAAATGAAACACAACAGCAACTTAGGCATTGTCACTTACATAATGTTTTCCATGGATTTGGGCTTAATAAATATGGATATTGGGTAAAGTTGTGCAATCTGTAATCTCTTTATGGCATTTCCAGACACATCGAGGATACAGTGTTTGCCCTGAAATAGAATAAAGACCAAAAGTAAGTGAGCCAAATATTTTTTTTTTTTTTTTGCCAGTTCTAGGGCTTGAACTCAGGGCCTGAGCACTGTCCCTGGCTTCTATTTGCTCAAGGCTAGCACTCTACCACTTGAGCCACAGCGCCACTTCCGGCTTTTCCTATATATGTGGTGCTGAGGAATCGAATTCAGGGCTTCATGTATATGAGGCAAGCACTTTGCCACTAGGTCATATTCCCAGCCCCAGCCAAATCTTTTCCAGTGTATTACGTATACGTTTCCTATAGTTTGGTACAAAGTCTGGACTGTATTTAGTTCCTTGTTCACTGTAAGCAAACTTGTCATTGCTGTTAGCAAATTTTAGAGGGGAAGGCAAATGAAGATGATGATAATGATTATGAATAATTTGCCATTCTCAAAAAAATACTACATTTTAAAGGAAATGAAAGTACAGTTCCCATATGTCTAACTTTTAAAGACTGGCAATTTCCCAAAATTGTAACCAATATAGAATTTCCATCATTAATTTTGTCAGGAAAATGATAATAAACTACCATCTTTCCATAACGATAATTTTATTTAAAAATGATCCATACAGGGTAAAATTTTTGATCCTAAATAGTGCAAATCTTATACATTAAATGCCAATTTTTCTGATATACCTAAATTCACTGACAGAGATCAACTAGGTTTTTAATATACTTGAGCCCTTTTTTTTTTTTCCTTTTCCCCAGTCCTGGGGCTTGAACTCAGGGCCTGGGCAGTGTCCTTGAGCCTCTTTGTGCTCAAGGCTAGCACTCTACTACTTAAGCCACAGGGCCGCTTCTAGCTTTTTCTGAGTAGTTTATTGGAGCTGTCTCATGGACTTTTCTGCCTGGGCTGGCTTTGACTTGCAAGCCTCAGATCTAGCCTCCTGAATAGTTAGGATTACAGGCATGAGCTACTTGAGACTTTCATGTTAAATAAGGTAGCATGTATTTAATCAAACAGATTTCATGATGATATTTTAAATCAGATTTTAAATTTCTTTTTTGTCAGTAAATGATCACTTAAATAAATAAAAAGATAAAAAGATATTGTAAAATAATTCAAACATTAAAAAAAGCAAGCAAGCATACTGTGCCCATTGCTTACATTAAACAGGTGTCAGTATTTACATGGCTGTTTAAAATTAGTTGTTTAATCTCCTGAGGAGTTCATAGCTGAATGAGCTATTAGGAAGTTGGGTCCTAGTTGGAGGAAACAGGTCACTGGTGTCTTTGAAGGGTTTATGTTGTCCTTGGGTCTTTCACTCTCTTGTTCTCCACTTCCTGGCTACTTTAGCAACTCTCCCTTTTCCCTTTCTCACCATGCACAGGCCCTGAAACACCAGGGCTAAGTAACTACGATTGAGACCCCCGAAGTCACAAGCCAGAATAAACCCTTGCCTTGTTTTCTCTCAGGTATTATCACAGCAAGAAAATGAACACATTATGTCTGCTTTATTTTCTCTCTACATGTGCATAACAGTGTTTCAGAGTTAGATATAATATGCTCCTTTTGTCCACACTTCTTACAAATAGTGGCAGCTCATACATAACCACAGTATAATTCTACCTGATGATCTAATGTCCCTTATTGGAAAAGAAATTAGGTATTTCCTGGTCCAGGAAGTATCTACCTAATTGACATCTAAGTCAATTAGCTGTAATATCTCCTCAATCTCCATCAATCTGGTATAGTTCTCACTCTTCATCATTCATTTCAGTATTAGAAGATGTACTGTCCAAACAGTCTTTGTCTTTATGGATGTTGGTAATTTTGAAACACTTATTTTATCAGGGTTTGGCTATGAACTGTCAAAGCCAAAAACAAAGGATGTCTGACTTTGCATTTCAGAATTATTTTACAGGTTTCCTCATGTAAATCTCCATATTTCTTACTATGCTCACCAAGTCTTTTATATATTATTTTTAAGTGGCCTTTCTCTGTTCGTTATGTTTCACATATCTGAAGGCTACTAATTTCTTCATTTTTTAAAAAATTAACTGTTGCCTTTAATTTTGTAAGCATTATTTTGTAAGCAATGATTTTCCACCTTATTTCACAAGGTAAATTTTAGAATTAATTATTTATTATTTCCTTGGTATACTATACTATTTCCAATTAAGTCCTTGGCTTTGTTTACTAAAATGCTTATTAATTGACAGTGCTGTGGTTTGAACTCAGCAGCACACTTGTTAGGCACAACTTCTAGCTCTCTTTGCTCTGGTTGTTTTTAGAGACAGGGTCTCACCTCCCCCGCCCCTTACTTCAATCTAGCCTGAACTATTACCCTCTATTTAGATTTCCTATTGTAACTTGGGTTTTCCAAGCTTTTTGCCTGGGCAGCTCTCAAGCCACAGTCCTCCTGACCTCCACCTTGAATAGCTAGGATTACATGTGTGAGCCAATGGTGCCCAGCATGTACATAAGATGCTCAAAATATTTTTCTTTTAATTTTATCTCATAGATCATTTGTGGTGGTTAGCATTTTCCCTAATAAAGCTACCCATTTCATTCCTATCTTTAAGTTAAAGATGTACAAAATAGCCTTTTATTTAATAATATTTAAATGGACATTTCAAGAAAAATCAGGTAAGCAAGTCATTTGTATTTAAGATCTACTTTTCTCTCCTATTCTGTGGCTCATGCATGTAATCCTAGCAACTCAGGAAGCTGAGATCTGAGTCTCATGGTTCAAAGCCTGCCTGGGCAGGAAAGTCTGTGAGACTCTTATCTCCAATTAATCACCCAAAAGCTGGAAGTAGAGCTGTTGCTCAAATGGTAGAGTGCTAGCCTTGAATAAAAAAAAAAATCCCCCAAAATGAAACAATCCAAATCTCAGGAACAGCACCAAGCCTGGCATAAACAAACACATGCAAACACACGCAAACATACACACACGAAGTGATTTCTGTTTAAGACCTACTTTCCTATTTTATTAATGTCTTTCAGATCTTTTTGTTAATTACTTTAAAAGGGATATATACCTGCTACATGGATCCTACCTACACTCCTAGCAACTCAGGAGGCTGAGATCTGAGGATCTTGTTTTGAAGCCAGCCTGGGTAGAAATATATGTGAGAATCTTAACTCCAATAAACTACTGAGAAAAAAAAAAAGCCAAAAGTAGAGCTGTTGTTCAAGTGGTAATGTGTTAGTCTTGAGCAAAAGCTCGGGGATATAGTGTCCAGGCCCTGAGTTCAAGCCCAGATGGACACATGGACACACGGGGACACACACACACACACACTCTCTCTCTCTCTCTCTCTCTCTCTCTCTCTCTCTCTCTCTCTCTCTCTCTCTCTCTCTCCCCACTGGTTCCCTTTCCATTATCATTTGAAATTTCTAGACTTTTGTCAGCCATGGGGCTTGAACTCATGGTCTGGGTGCTGTCCCCGAATTTGTTCACGGGTAGTACTGTACCACTTTGAGCCACAGCACCACTTCCGGTTTTCTGGTGGTTAGAATCTCATGGATTTTCCTGCCCAGACTGGATTTGAACTATGATCCTCAGATCTCAGTCTCCTGAGTAGCTAGGAATACAAGTATAAGCCACCAGTACCTGGCTTGAAAATTCTGGATCTTTATGTAAGTAGAATCATCCAGTATGCATTCCATTGTTTGGCTTCTTTACTCAGAATAATTACATGCAAATTTACCTGCTGTGTATATCATTAACTTATTTCTTTTTTACTTCTTTTCCTGAGCTTCTTTTGCTTAAGGCTAGAGCTCTACCTACTTGAATTACAGTGTCACGTCCAGACTTTTCTGTTATGTGGTACTGAGGAATTGAACCCAGGGTTTCATGCATACAAGCAAGCACTCTACCACTAAGCCACATTCCCAGCCCAGTAGCTTATTTCTTTGATTGTTGAGTCTGTTGCATGGACAGACTACACTTTGTCCATTCACTAAATGAAGGACATGTGGGTTGTTTTTAGTTTTTGCCTGTAACAAATAGCTGATAGGAACATTAAAGAACAAGTCCTTAGAGGGACATATGGTTTCCTTTTTCCTTGTGTAGATAACTAGAAATAGACTGTATATTAAGATTAATGGGAATTTGGTACCTTATTTTAGTTTCGGTTTGCATTTCTTTAATGACTAATAATACTGAACAAATGTCTTCTTTGAAGAAATGTCTATTCACTTCCTTTGCCCTTTTAAAGTCAGGTTGTCTTTGTTATGTTGTATAAGAGTTCTTTTAGATAGGTGGGTGCTGGTGGGTTATTTGTAATCCTAGCTGTGTAGGAGACTGAGATTAGAGGGGTCACAGACTGAGGCCAAAAGAGGCAGAAAAGTTTATAATACTCCTTCCCTTCTCAACCCATTGGTGCATGTGGTGGTGAGCATCTGCCATGCCAAACTATGTGGGAGGCTGATAATGTGAGGATCCTGGTTCAAGGGCAGCTCAGAGTCTGTGAGACTCTGTTTCCATGGAGGGAAGATGTATGTAGTAGCTCAAGTCTGTTATTCCAGCAACTATGGAAATCCTAGAATAGGCAAGTAGTAAGAACCTACCCCCAAAGTAAAAAATAGGGCCAGGGACATGATATCATGTCAATCTAGCAAATGAGAGTCTCTGAATCTCAAACCTTCTACTACCACCATTCCTCCACATAAAAAATACTTTACATATCTTTTAGTATGCCTGGCTTGCTTAACTGACTTGCTGACCACTTGAGTCATGCTTCTGGCCCTGTTTTTTGCTGGATATTAGAGATGGAGTCTAGTGAACTTTTGCTGGCCTGAAACTGCACTGCCCATTTTCAGTCTCCTAAATAGCTAATTACAGACAGAAGCCATTGGTAGATGGCTTATGGAACTCCTATTTTCTTTGGAACATGATATATTATCATTTGAATTTTCTGTGAAAAAGCATAATCACTATCATTGGAGTATAATATTTAATTGTTCCTACTGCATTGTCTAGGCCTCCATATCTTTTATTATTTGCCTTCACTTTGTGCTGACATTTATATATTAAAGGCATCTCTACTTTTTTATACTCTTCTCTCCTGGGGTGCCTCTATGTTTTAGATGTCTTATCTTCAAAGGATTCCTATTTTGTTAACTTTGGGTGCTCTTTCTCCTTACAGTAATGATTTCAGGTTAATCTCAGGTATACACTTCTCTCTTCTGGGCATTTACTCTAAGACTGCTTTTGCTATCTGTAAGATTTACACAAGAAATGTCTTACTAGCATCTGGTATTTACTTTTCTATTACCAGTAATTTGAAGTTGAATATTATCTTTGTAGTTAAGCTGAAGGCATGGTTTGTAAATCTTTTTAAAAAATTTATTTTTTTTGTTTATGTGGTACCAAGGAATTGAACCCAAGGCCTGCCTCATGGATACTAGGCAAGTACTCTACCATTAAGCCACATTCCTAGCCAAGTTTGTAAATCTTAAAAGAAAATTCAAAGGAAAGAAACATTCAAGAAAAGTTAAAGGTCTCCAATTTGTCTCTCCTTCCAAAGGAAAACTACTAGATAGTGAATATATATATATATATATATATATATATTTTTTTTTTCGTTGTTGTTGTTGTTGGTCGTGGGGCTTGAACTCTGGGCCTGGGTGCTTTCCTAGAGCCTTTCAGTTCAAGGTTATTGCTCTACCACTTGAGCCACAGAGCCACTTCTGGTTTTCTGGTGGTTAACCGGAGCTAAAGAGTCTTATGGATTTTCTTGCCCAGGCTGGCTTTGAACTGCGATCCTCAGATTTCAGCCTCCTAAGTACCTAGGATTACAGTCATGAGCCACTGGTGCCTGGCTCCATGTAAATTTTTGTAGCATAAGTGTAAGTATATGTGTATTATTTAAAAAAAAATTGGTGCTGGTACACTTAACCTCAGGGTTGGCTTGCTTGCTTGCTCAGCTAGTGCTCTACCACTTGAGCCATGCCTCTAATTCTGGATTTTGGCTGGCTATTTAGAGCCAAGTGCCTCTCAGATTTACCTGTGCAGACTAGCTCAAAATCTTGATCTTTAGATGGCAGATCCTATAGCTGTGACTACAGGTTCGAGTCACTGGTGTCTAGCTTCATTCTGTTTTTAATGTTTACTGAAACACACAGGCTGTCTTCTGTTTTCAAAAGCTTATATAATGCTAGGTGCTATGGCTAACTACTCAGGAGGCTTAGATTTTAGGATTGAGATTCAAAGCTAACTTGGGCAGAGAAGTCAGTGAGACTTGTATCTTCAATTCATTACAAAAAAGCTGGAAATGGCTCAAGTGGTAGAATACAAGCCTCGAGTATAAAAGCCAAGTAAGACAAAAGGCTCTGAGTTCAATCCCCAGTACCGAAACAACAAAAAGCTTATGTAAATATAATCTTAATGCACTTGCATTAACAACTTGCTTCATCCATGCTCTGTGTTAGATGAGTGTCTCCCAAAGGTGCACATATAAGACCTTGGTCACCAGAGTAGCAGTACCAGAAGGTGTCTTATGTCCTGCTAAGCTTTCACACTGCTTAAAGGCATACTGATTAGAAACTATGCTCTGGGATTACCCTGCTGCTTACCTTTTCTGCTACTTCCCGCACAGACTGAACACTTGTTCCATACAGATGGTTGTTATACTGGCCAGCTTCAATGAATTTATGTTCCTGGATATCTTTTTCCATCTGTTCTCTTGAAGTTACAAAATGATAATCTCTTCCATCTACTTCATAATCTCGTTTTGGTCTAGTTGTATCTTTAACAAAATAATTTGGGGAAGTATTTAATATTTAAAAAATACAACAAATCCATTTACTATTAAATCATTGTTTTGTAAAGTTCAAAACAACAGATTATTAATTTAAATCTAAGAAAAAGAAAACAGTATCAAAGAATAATTGATAAAATAACTACATGAGCCATCAAAAGTGAGTATATTTACTTTCATTACATACAGTGACAGGAAATATTAAGAAGTTTTATTTGGGTTACTCACGAGGAACACAGGATCCAAATTTGTCAGGGAATTCTGAAATCAGATCATCATTTATTCTGTCTTTCATGGGTCCCAATATGATAACTGGTCGAGTATAATTAACTATAAAGATAAACTACATGTTACAAGGAATATTCAACAAATATTAATGTATTTTATTTCACCAGAGAACAACAATTACCCTGAACAATTATGAAGAATTTCTTTTCTCTATACCACTTTACTATTAATAAAGATGTCTATCAACCAAAACTAAGTAACTTGGTAGTTTATAAACCTTTATACTAAAATCCTCAATTTGACTCATTCTCTTGCTAGAAGTTAACCAAGTTAAATTTAGCATCTTAGTAACTGTTTGTACATATTCCTAAAATAATATTACAAATGAAAAAAAATAAGGTATGGTGCTTTAATGATGGTTTCTAAAGCAGCAATTGTAAAGAACAAAGAAGGACAAAAAAGAAGACCAGTATAGGAAGTGATGCAATCAAAGTAACAAGACAGAAAGATGATTTAACAGAGTCTATACAGTGGGCTGTAAAGAGTCATTTTGGAAGAAGAGCAATTGGTGAGAATCAGAACTAAGACTTGATAAGGAGGGACAGAAATAGATTAAGTAAAACCTTTTTGGATGAGGAGGCTAACATACTTAGAGAGAAAGGTCAGAGATGCTTCTAAGACTTTTAAAAAGAGTTTATTGGGGGCTGAGGATATGGCCTAGTGGAAAAGTGCTCGCCTCGTATACATGAAGCCCTGGGTTCGATTCCTCAGCACCACATATATAGAAAATGGCCAGAAGTGGCGCTGTGGCTGTGGCTCAAGTGGTAGAATGCTAGCCTTGAGCAAAAAGAAGCCAGGGACAGTGCTCAGGCCCTGAGTCCATGCCCCAGCACTGGCAACAAAAACAGAACAAATAAAAAAAAATAAAGAGTTTATTGGAAAGGCAGTAATGCTATTATAAACACTGGAAAAAGTTACTTAGGAAATTATTTGTTTGGCTAGTCATGGGCTTGAACTCAGAGCCTGGGCACTTGTCCCTGAGCTTTTTTGCTTGAGATTAGCACTCTACCACTTTGAGCCACATTGACACTTCTGGTTTTCTGGTGGTTTACTGGAGGTAAGTGTTTCATGGACTTTCCTGCCCAGACTAGCATCAAACTGTGATCCTCAGATCTTAGCCTCCTGAGTAGCTAGGATTACAAGTGTGAATCACTGGTGCCAGGTAGAAAATATATTTCTTTTTTTTTTTTTTGGCCAGTCCTGGGCCTTGGACTCCTGGCCTGAGCACTGTCCCTGGCTTCTTCCCGCTCAAGGCTAGCACTCCGCCACTTGAGCCACAGTGCCGTTTCTGGCCATTTTCTGTATATGTGGTGCTGGGGAATCGAACCTAGGGCCTCGTGTATCCGAGGCAGGCACTCTTGCCACTAGGCTATATCCCCAGCCCCAGAAAATATATTTCTTAAAATAAGATGTTAAAAGAACAAAAGCCTTCACAAACCTTCTTGTTGATTCACTGGTTCATAAGATAAGACATATTCTTCTTGACCACCTATTAGAAAATTAAAGTGTGGGTAAGAAAATTTGTAATAGTGTAAATAATGTATTTATAATTCTTCACATTTTTATTCATTAATTTAGAAAGGCACTGAAACTTTTAAAGAATATTTTTAAGTAGAGTTGTACATATATGTATATTAAGCAGTTTGCTATTAAAAACATGCTACAGCTGGACATGGTGGAAAATCAATTGTAATAACAGCATGTGGCAGGCTGAGGAAGAAGGACCATGAAGATGAGGTCATGTTTTTAGTCCCACTAAGTATTTTTATTTAAAAATAACTGTCTTTAATACAGATGGCAAAACTACAGTCTATTTCATGGATGAAAAAATTAACTGATTATTCTAAATAATGTCTTTAAAGTTAAAAAAAAGCTTTTTATAAAATTAAATCCTTTCTTTCCAACAAAGTAAGTAACAGTGATAGTAAAAAGAGGTTTTGATTTGATCTTAAGGGCAATTTAGAGGTTAAAGCTTCTCTAGTTTAAAGGGCTGGAGCTGAGGAAATATTTTCAATAAAAAGCACACAAATTACATCTGAACGTAATGAACTAATCATTAAAATATCTAAGAGCTCTTATATACATATAGGAAATAAACTAGAATTCGAGTAGTTCAATACAAACAATCAAAATTGGACAATATGGAAGATTTTCTTTTATCAGGATTCAATAATAATCTTTTGTCACTGGTAGTATGCAGCTTCAGACCTTTAAAATTTATAAACTGGCATACATATTATTCCCTTCTTTAAAACATATCCCTTTGTTTTCAAGTTCATTATCATAGTATATAAGACAGATACTTTACAAGCTGCCTTCTAAAAGTGATAGATGTCAAATATGGTTTACATACTAACAAAAACATGCAATTTGAATATTCCACACCTTAACAATTCATGCAAATGGTAAGAAAGACAGTATATACTTTCATTACCTCATTTTAAGGCACTCAACAACACTGAAGTAAGGTCTGGCTATAAGTTAATAATACAATCAATCACTTTTCCAAATAATCCTTAAGTAGACACTATAGCCAACCAAACGAATGAGGATTAAAAGTATATATTGTCAACATGAAAAAATATTAGGGACTGATATTCACAGGATTGACCTTTTGAGCAGCCATACTCATCTGTAATCAAGATTACTTTCATATTAGACAGCAGTAAAAAAAGTCAGAAAAGCAGTTTTAATTTTTACAATGCTACAACTCATATTGATCATATACTCTCCCCTCCTCCCACATTCCAATCTGTTTAAAAACTTCATATGCTTGCATAGTTCAACACCAAGACTATAATACAAAACACTAAGAGATAAAACAGTATTACTTTTCAAGCAATGGTTATTTCCTTTCTCATTTCTTTTTTTTTTAAATAATTTTATAATTTTTTTATTTTTGCCAGTCCTAGGGCTTGAACTCAGGGCCTGAGCACTGTCCCTGGCTTCTTTCTGCTCAAGGATAGTATTCTACCTCTTGAGCCACAGCACCACTTCTGGCTTTTTCTACATATGTGGTGCTGAGGAATCGAACCCAGGGCTTAATGTATGGGAGGCAAGCACTCTTGCCACTAGGCCATATTCCCAGCTCTCTCATTTCTTATGTTTACTAACAAATAGTGATAAATGATTTACACCAGAACTGGTAACAGAATAAGAAAGGAAACAAAGCTAATTTAGCATTACTTAAGAGTATGATTTCAGTATCTATGTTAAAAATAAATTATTAAACAAAATGTGAAAACACAAATTTACTCTCCATTTTACGAGATACTTACTTTTGAAAAATAAATGATATACATATGTACTACGTAACAAATACCAGTTTTTAAAATGGCTTTTAGTATTTTATTAACTTTGGAAATTAACCTCTGTAACAAGCTGAACAACCTTTACCTAAAATGTGTGGAACCAGAGGTTTATCAGTTTTTTTGCAACGGAAATGTTTGCTTAGACTTTACTGATTAAGTACTGAGTACCCCCAAAGCTGAAAATTTAAAATCGGTAATGTCCCCAAACCTAAAAATTTTTGAGTATCATGTTTATACTAACAATATTGTAATTTTGGATTAAAGATAATCTGTATTAAGTCTTTGAGTACAAAATTTTACTTGGCTCTCTTGTAATTTTAAAATAATAATTGATTTTCAGTTTTCAGAGCATATTACTAAGGAAAAAACTATCAAATGGATATGTGTTACTTCATATTACAAAAAAATTAAAACACTTACGGTAACTGCTTTCACTATCGCTGGCATTAGACGTTACATGCTCTGTAAATGCAGGGCAATGAAATAAAATAAAACAGTGTTGTGAGTTTAAAAGGCTGGTAAATGCAAAAATAAAACCAAATAAAATACCAAAATAAAACAAGTTGTCATTATAAATGTTGATATAAACCACATATAACATGATTTTTTAAAAAAGGATTTTAACTTTCTATGAAAGTTTAATTTTCCAAATAAGTAAATACGAATTAGCAAGGGAAAATACCTGCAAATAATGCCTTATTTCTATATAGTTCACAAACAAATTACGTAGTATAAATAACCAGTAGAATATGTAGATGGCAGAATAACTCTAAATTAGTTTAAATTGTAGACATAAAACCCAAAATGATAAAATAACATTTACACCATTTAATTTAGCTTAAGAAACAGTAACTACTAGCAAAGGAGAAGAGTTATAATTGAACAAATAGTGCTCATTTTAATAAAGAGATGCCTTTATAATTTAAATGTATGACTGACAAAAATAAAGTATCTTATTTTTAGTCTAGCTTCCCACTTGTTTCTGAAGAGATTTTTTTTTAAATTAAATTTTACTGACAAGGTGATGTATCAGAGGGGATACAGTCACGTAATAAGGTAGTGAGTACATTGTCTTGTTACACCATCCCTCATTTTTCTTTCCCTTCCCTAGTTCAGATAAGCATATATACAATATCCAGTATACCAAAATCACATACAGTGACCACAGGGGGTATGCCAAAGGAAACTCATCTACGACATTAAACGTAACGACAACAATAAAACCCTCCTGTTTCCATCTCTTGGAGTTTATTTTGCTTAGCCTTATCTTATATAACCATATGTACATGGCTATTGAGCTATTGTGGTCCTCTGATAATGTCTATCCTAGGCCTTTTTATGTTTATTTAGTAATTCTTTGGTTTTGGAGACTTACTGTAAAGTTGTTCATCAAAACATGTGGAAATACCATTTGAAAAGAAAAGAAAATCCCTGTTTCTGGTATCATACAAAACACTGCAGATATCACAACTAGATTACTCAAAAAGATTCAAATGAAAGGGAATTCAAGAAGTTTGGACTGGGGGCTGGGGATATGGCCTAGTGGCAAGAGTGCTTGCCTCGTATACATGAGGCCCTGGGTTCAATTCCCCAGCACCACATATACAGAAAATGGCCAGAAGTGGCGCTGTGGCTCAAGTGGCAGAGTGC